>NW_006408556.1:18170651-18214974 GCF_000296735.1 Chrysochloris asiatica
TGGCGCTGTGGGTTAATGCACCAGACTGCAAAGCCATTTGAACTGCAAGGTTGGTGGTTCAAGCTCATCAGCTGCTCTTCGGAAACCTTACACAGGGTCACTATGGGTTGGGATCAACTCAACGGCACTTAACAAGTGCCTATATATATAGGCTTCTGGTGTGGGCCTGTAGGATTCCTGGTTTGGGGCTGTAGGATCAGCACTGGACTGTGAACCACGAGGTCCCATTCAAACCTTGCAGCTGCTCCTCAGAAACCCTACACAGGATCACTATGAGTTGGAATCAACTCAATGGCACTTAACAGCAACAACATATGTATGTATGTATATATATATATAGTTGTTATTAAGCGCTGTTGAGTCAGTTCCAACCCACAGTGACCCTCCTTCCGAGGAGCGGCTGGTGAGCTTGAAATGCCAACCTTGCAGTTCAGTTGACTTTGCAGTCGAGAGCATTAACCCGTAGCACCGCACCAGGACTCCATAGTTACTGTTAAGTACGTTGAGTTGGTTCTTACTCATAGAGACCCTGCGTAGAGTTTCCGAGGAGCAGTGGGAGGGTGTGAACTGCCAACACTGAGGCTCACAGTCCAGTAATGATCCTACAGAGTATGAAGGGAAGTATGGATAACATATACAATTCCAGATCAGATCATTTTTTAAATCTAAAAACCATAGTAAATTTGAAGAGAAAGATTATCACTTAAGGGTTCAAATTTGGGTTTCCTTTTGTGCACACAGTATGTACCACGTAAACTCTCAAACTGTTTATTTATCAGTAGGAAGAGAGAGAGACTGACTTTGGCTGGAGCCAACTTACAGGAGAAAAATGCAGAAATTCGAGAGGGAGGGATGGCCAGGAGAGAATGTGTTCCTGATTAGGGACCCAGACTTCAGCCACGGGGCAGTGGCGACCCCTTCTGGCCTATCCTCAAACAAAAACGTCTGCTCTTTCCACAGCCGACATGTAGGTGTGTTTTCTATTAGACTTTCCAGAAACTCATAAATGGTTGTAAAACCCATTGTGCTAATAGAAGGAACGACATAAATGCTGACTGAAGCTATTAATGCTAGTTGTAGTTTATGTAGCAGACTGAATCGGGCTGAAAACTGTGAGTTTTTCTTATGGTTACTTTATAACAGGTTATTTTTAAGTATCAGGCCATACATTAAGTTGGATGCTGATATTCCAGTGTTAGGAATGAGCCATTAAAGGGAGGGTCTACTTTCTCCATCATCTGTTCCATTTTTTAGACCTAGAGACTTGCTTCCTCGATTCCCCGTCTCGCCAAACACTTAAGTTGAAGTGATTTATCTACAGTTTGTCTTGTTTCAGTCTCAATCGGCCATATCTTTTATATAAGACTTATTAATAAATTTTAAGCACACATTTACTACCTGAAAGGCTAGATGTTCCAAATCTCAGATAAAAGGCCTGGTGATGTACTTCTGCCTTGAAAGACCATGTGGAGCACAGCTCTACTCTGACATACGTGGGGTCTCCCTCAGTCAGAGCTGACTCAAGGGCACAACTGGTCTGGTTTGGGGGTTTTATTTCTAAATTTACAGACAGCAAGTATAAAATGTCACCTCCCTGTTTCTATAACTCTAAATTTAAACAATGATTGTTTTTGGTCTTTTGGTGACTATCCTATCAATAGCTTCTGTTGCCCATTCTTTCCTCATTAAACATGTACCTGTTCTGGGCTAGTTTTCAGAGGTCCTTGTTTCTTATAGACTGCTGGGTCAGGATTCAGTGATGCTGAGGACTGCTGAGCATATTAATAGAAACAAACATGGTAGGCATTCAGTGAGTGGTCATTTTTAACTCATTTGATCACGGCTTCCTAAGCAACCCATCCTTGTTTAAAACCTCAGCACCATACACACTTTAAGCAGTGGATTATATTAAATGTATAATATTTATAAATGCCCATGAGACCTGCTGCCTAGGTTGAGATCAAAGTGCTGCTACATAACTACTTAAGCTCAGTTGCTTTACTTAGGAACCTCAGTTTCCTTATCTGTAAATGGGGATTGGCCTGACACCATCGAGGATAATGACTGAGTCAGTGACTGTAGGGGTCTCAGAACAGTGCCTGGCACGCCATGAGTGGTCTTTATGTGCTGTGTGTGATGATGATATTGTTATTGAGTGCGCTAGAGATGTAGCGATCCCATGTGGCAGAGCGAAACTGTCATCTTTACAGCAGCAGATCTCTAGACCTTTCTCCTGTGACAACCATTGACCATTTGACCACTGAGCACCCAGTCTTCTTGCATGATGTTATTGAAGTATAATAAATAAAGCCAACCAAAAAGAGGAACAATTTCTTAGAGTTGCAAGCAGAAAAAAAAAAAAAAATGACTCTTGCCTCCGACCTCGTTTGATGAAGATTATACTTCACTTATCCTCTGCCCTGAGGAAGTCACTCGAGATGAATTATGCGGAATCTTTTCTTGGGCTTCATAAACGCAGACATTAATAGTAACACTCAGCTGGTCTTTTCATTCTGATGCCACAGCTGAGACCACAGTCCCACCAGAACAAGTCTTCTGAACAGTCATGAAATAGGACCACCTTAGAGGGTAGGGTTAGTGGGGCTAGGAGGTGACAGATACTTTTGTAGAATTCCCCAGATATGCCACAGTGATACCTGAATCTCCCCCTGCAATGCTCAGAGCAGTTCCCTACCCACATCCCCCAGATTACACTTTGTGGGGAGAAGCTATGCCCTGGGAGTTTTAGTGGCATAGCTTTCACTAAAACTTGAAGGAAGAAGATAGCAAATGTATCGTGAAATATTATACTTCTATTTCCTAAAATCTAAGTGTGGTAATGATTTAGATTTAATCAACCCCAAAGGAGAATTTGAAAGAGTGTGTCTTTTTTGGCATAGCTACATCAGATATTTTCACCACAGCAAAACAACAACAAAAATCTCTTTTTAGTTGAAAGTGAATTATGGGCAAGATTCCACTCTCGCCTATTTTACTAAAAGAATCATGAGTTTTTTATTTTGTTGTATTCATGATTGTAATGTGCCTAGACAAAATTACTCATCTCTTCCACACTCACTGACATTCAGCTAAAGGAAGGCCAAGGGACCCATTTCTGGCAGGTGAAGTGGAAGTGGAAATGGAAGTTTATGGATGGGCTTCTGGAAAAGAAAAGATGGATGCAACTGGCACTTCCTGGAACTCAGATGTAATGCCTGGAGCTAGAGCAACCATATTGCAGCATGAGGCTAAAACTTACATACTAAATATGGGTAATCAGTTGCTCTTGGGACTTCTTTACGTAACTGGCTCCGCTTGGAACTCTACTCTCTGAACTTCTGGTTATGTGTGTGTGTGTGTTGGGGGAGGGAGTAGGGAGCAAACTCCTCTTAAGAAGTTAATATATGTAAAACTTGATTAGAAGAGGACATGACATTAGTAAAATGCTATATAGGTGTTTGGTAGGCAAAATACAAAATATTTGCTGCGGCCTCTATAATCAAATTTCTATTACATGCAAAAACAACTTTTGCTAATGCACATAAGCGCTGCCAACATTTCATTATTACATAATTATTACTCTAGCACCTTGTACAGTGCCTGAACTTGTTATTAGATTGAGTCATTCGATGGGCTTTGAAGACAGGCGAAGAACCCTACAATCACATGACTTTCTATGCCTTGATATGTGGATGTGATTGGCTTCATTGCTTTCGATGATCCACAGTAGTTCTCTTTCTAAGGTTGGTGACAGCAATCCTTGTTCTCTTGGAGATGATTGAGTGGATTCTGTTTGTTTGGCCTGAGCCACCCTCCTATAGGGTCTCAGCTCATATCTGCTTCAGGCCTCTTTGTCTTCAGAGCCAAAAGAGGAGCTTAGGACACCAATCTGCACCTCTCTGACAGGACACACAAACAGAATGGAGGCCAAGGCCAGTCCTGGGCAAAGTATTGGGTAAACTTGTCTTTGATGTCTCACATCCCAGTGATGCAAATGTCCTAGACATGGAGCCATTGGAAAGTTAGAGCTGGACAGAGGTAGACCTGGTATGACATAACCTCCCCTCACCTCCAAATATTCAGGATTGGAAGGGGTTCTGGACATGGGATCAGTGCCAAGAAATATGTTACTAGGATCCAAATCAGGAAGTGCTTCTTTGGCCAGAGGTCCCAGAAAAATCATTTGCACTCTGGATTTTAGCTGGAAAAACATTAGAATTTTGCCTTCTGGGCTTCTACTTGAAGTTTCACCTTTAACACCAATATATTTTCCTTGACTGTGGTTATAAAAATGAAGGCGAAAAGAAAAGGCAAGCACTACCACACTGAAGTCTCAGAGACGAGAGTGTTCAGATTCTTACACATGTATTGATGGGGTGTAGCGCTGTGGGCTAATGCGCTGGACTGTAAAGTTGGTTTGCACAGCAAGGTCAATGGTTCAAGCTCATTAGCCACCCCTCGGAAACCCTATACAGGGTCACGATGAGCTGGAACCAACTTGACAACACATAACAACACCAGCAAAATGAAATTATTCCTTGTTGGTGATGTTTGTTGTTTTTACTGTGAATGTTGAATTAATATAGTAGAGGTTATAAAAGCATTCTATATTCTCAGCTGATAGTCCAAATCATAGAAATTCATCAGCTAACCACAAAGGAAAATAATCACAAGAGTTGTTGTTATCGTCTGATACCATTAAGCCAGTTCTGGTTCATAACGAATCTGTGTACAACAGAATAAAGCACTGCCCGAGCTTGCACCAGCCTCACAATTCTTGCTATGTTTGAGCCGGTTGCTGTTGTCTGTCATCTTGTTGGGAGCCTTCCTATTTTTTGCTAGTCCTCTGATTTACTAATCATGATGTCCTTCTCCAGAACCTGGTCCTGCCTGATGATGTGTCCAAATGTGAGGTGAAAGAACCCTGGTGGAGGAATGGTTAAGCATTTGGCTGCTAACTGAAAGGTTGCAGTTAAAACCCACCCAGTGTTTCTGAGGGAGAAACACTGGTCACCTGCTTAGGCTAGGAAATCCTCTGGAGCAGTTTTCCTCTGTCACGTGCGGTCATGATGAGTCGAAAATCAACTTGACAGCATCCACTAAGGATGTGGAAACAGACTTAAAAGACAGGTGGGGAGAGGAAGCAGCGTGGAGGACAGACATGCCCTGCAGGGTCAGGATGGGTGCTGCCATCATTTCTCAGGGAGACAAGGTGCAGGCAGTTGAAGGGAGTGAGATATGGTTCATTCACTCATTTGACAATGTTTATTGGATGTCAAAAGGAGCTCTGGTAGCGTAGTGGTTACGAATTGGCCTGCGAACTGCAAGGTCAGCAGTTCAAAACTACCTGCTGTTCCATGGGAGAAAGATGAGGCTTTCTGCTCCAGTAAAGATTTACAGCCTTGGAAACTCCATACAGGGTTGCTATGAGTCAGAACTGACTTCATGGCACAAAACCACCACCACCATTGGATGTCAAACTGGACTCCGGGAATGTAATGATGAATGAGATACACCAACCTAGAACCTGCCCCCCCACAGAACACAGTCCTAGATCAGCAACCCTGGAAGCTCTCAGGTCCCACTCCAGTCCCACTGTATCAATATCTGCATTCAACAAGACTTCCAGCTACCTACATCCAAGTTGGAAAGGTACTCATTCTGGATAACAAGAGAAACAAAAAGAAGTGATACTTGATATTACTTTATAAGGCTACTCAGGCTAAACCCATAAGTGGGTTAGGTGGATTGGGGTGCCTTCCTGAAAGGCCACCCCATGTTATTGTTGTTAAGTGTCATCAAATCAGTTCCAACTCACAGTGACACTGCATAGGGTTTCTGAGGAGCATCTGGTGGGTTTGAACAGCCGGCCTTGTGGTTCATAGTCCAGTGCTGACCCTACAGTGCCACATCAGGAGTTCCCGTTCCATAGCAGGCATTTAAAGAAAACAACAACAAGGGGTCTTAAGCAGGAGTCCTGGTAGCGCAGTGTTTAAAGTGCTCAGCTGCTAACCAAAAGGTCAGCAGTTCAAACCCACCAGTTGCTCCACAGGAGAAATATATGACAGTCTGCACCTGTGGGAAGATCTACTCTGTCCCATTGTTGTTATTGCTCTGAGCCATAGTGACCCTATATAAGGTTTCTGAGGAGCAGCTGGTGAGCTTGAACCAACGACCTTACAGATCAAACTGATTTTGCAGTCCAGTGCACTAATCAAGAGTGCCATACCAGGACTCCTGTAGGGTCACTGTGAGTAGGAATTAACCCGACAGCAGTGGATTTTCAGTAGTCAGGGGTGTAAAGTCAAAGATTTTCTTTTTTTGAAAACAAATAATCCCTCCAAACCACAGAAAAATAGAGACTACCAGACTAGATTGAACCGCAGCTCTCAAAGCTTATGTTTTCCTAATACTAGTTTGCAGCCAAAGAACTAATAGCTGAGAAATGTCTGGTCTACCCAGGTTCCTCATGGGCTCTACCATGTCCTCTTCTGAAGGGTTTTTTATATATTATCCTCAGGCTTCCGCTCTTCCTTGTGTGAAATGTCGCCCATCCGGCTTCGCAAAGATAGTGACAAACCCAACAAAGGAAATTTATCATTTAGATTTTTAAAATTTTTGCTTGGAGATCAGCACACTACTTGGATTTCACATCTTGTCATTTTCAGCTCCAGCTCTATCACAAATGAGAAACCCACTCTAACTGCTCATCTCCCACTAAGAGTAAACAGAGAGAAGGGAGATTTATTTTCTTTTTTTTCCTCAAAACTATGCTGTAATCACAGCCAGTCATCCTGTAGACCAACTTTGGTACTCCTGACGTATACACACACAATACACACGTAGAAACACACACCCACATATGTACTACTGTACATCTGTGGTCTAAGCACCATGAGATCAAAGCTGTGAGACCCACGCCATGTACTATCAGTAATACAACTTTGTACATAAGCACATTTCTTTTCTGACTACCTGATACATATGCGACTGGCCATTTAAGGAGGTATATAGAAACATCAGAACACATACACACATAATGCATTTATGTGTACATATGTGTGTGGAGAAAGAGAGAGAAATACTTGGCTCCCATATGTAAACTGCATCAAGATAGGAGGTGTCAGTTACTCAGGGTGAGGTAGCAATATCGAGAGGTGAAAGAACATTTCACTTGTGTTCAAATTAGTCATTTAATGTTCCTTTCTTCCCCAGCTCTTGATCTGATTCCAGACCAGACCAGGGGAACTCATTCTGGTCAGACAGCTGGAAATTCCACCCCATGGAATGGTGTTGGTGGTCTCTGCTTAACTCCAGCCAGGAAGCCCACACAGCAAAATACCAGCTCATTCCACTAATGAATGTGCCCACCCACGCAGGACCCACCTTCCTCTTCCTCCTCCCCCTCTTTATGCCTGCCCCATTCAACTCGAGTCAAGCAGCCACAAGCCGCCTTTCTGATGACTGCCCAAGGGTTCATTTCAGGAACAGAATTTGTTAAATTATAAATTACAAGCATCCCAACTCAATAGTGAACTCAATCAAAGACCCTCTGGAGGACATGCCCTAAGCAGTTCCTGGGAGGTGACAGAGGAACTCTTCATCCCCTTTCATCTCGATCCTGCCTCAAGGACTTTCCATGTAGAAGACATGCAACTACAGGACAGCCAGACCTTAGAGGTTGGGCCCACCAAGTCTGGGTTATTTGTTTTTCCTTGCAAGCATGCTAATCAAAGCAAAGCTTTAACCCAACAAACAAGCAACATACTCCAAGATGGTTATTTTCATGCAGGAGTTGCCAAAGAAGGCAGCCTGAAGGGTTTCTTTATGACCAGAGATGTGTTTGAAATGAGACGGCAATGGTGGCTTTATAAGGAAGTGGCAAGAAGACAGTTCCATCGTTATCCTCATCACTGAGGTGGCCTGTCTGACCACTAGGAGCCTCCATCAAGATATTCCCCCATCGGAGAAGACAGTTGTCCTAAATTGGGACACGGCGATTCTACTCCAAAACTATCAGTTGGCGTCTCTTGCAGAATGGACATGGGGCCCCACTGCCACCTCAGTGACTTGTGTTTCTGAAGACCCCACCAGTTACCAGCAAGTCCATTCTCACCCACAGTGACTGCACATGTGTCAGAGTAGAACTGCATTTCATAGGGTTTTCAGTGGCTAATTTGTCAGCAGTAGATTGTCGGGTTTTTCTTGTGAGCAACCTCTGGGTGGACTGTAGCTGCCAGCCTCTGGGTTAACATATGAGCGAGCGCCTTAAGGGTTTACACTACCTATGCACTGAAGACACCGCTGTTGGGTGCCACTGTTGTTGTTGTTGTTAAGTGCCGTCGAGTCGGTTCCGACCCATAGCGACCCTGTACAGGGTTTCCGAGGGTGTAAATCCTTACGGGAGTAGAAAGCCTCATCTTTCTCCCGCGGAGCGGCTGGTAGTTTCGAACCGCTGACCTTAAGGTTCGCAGCCCAATTCGTAACCACTACAAAAGCGACCATAGAACTGCCCCACGCTGTAATTTTTACAAGGGTGAATTGCCAGCCATTTTGTCCCATGCAGCAGCTGGTGGATTTGAACTGCTGGCCTTGGGTTAGCAGCAGAGCACTTCATATATGATATATTTTTATATATTATCCTACACTCCACATCAGGCCACTGGGTCCCTGGGAGAGCCACAGGCTGAATGGGAGATGTGGGTCCTGACACATTTCTCTGGAGAAATATCTGCTCCAGACTGACCCACCAATGCATGGGGGCTGAAGACTGGGGAGGGGGGAAGAGAAGGAGTTAAGCGCCTAGTGATGAAACTGGCTTGGAATAATATGTACACACAGTTTCTTCTAAGCATGGCTTGCCACATCCTGGGCATCTGGAAAAAGTGCTCCACTTTACCTCCCCACTCCACCTCCTCCCACCCTCACCCCATCAGCAGTTTGCTTTCATGACACTTTGGGGGAAATAAGGTGGAGTTGACTTTGATGGTAAGGGGACTTGTTAGCTCTGGGCTAACAGCCCTCCCAGGCCGCTTTCAATCCCTTCAAACACTTCTATTTTAGGTCAAGGAAGTTCATAAAAGTGAAGACCAGGGGTGGTAGAAGGGGGAGAGGAAAGGGACAAAGCAACAGCTAAGGCTGCTTGTCACTAGGCAGCTAGCGCCCTCTGGAGGCTCCCTCAGGCCTGGTGGACATACATTTCCATTAGTGTGGGGACAGATGGCTTAGATTTCAGAGCCAAACTGGCCTTTTCAGGAGCCTCTGCCAAAGTTTAGGCATTCCCAGTTCCTATATATGGTGGTGCTCTGCCGTAGAGTGGGTTCCAACTCACAGTGACACTGCATAGGGTTTTCGAGGCTGTAAATCTTGACGGGAACAGAAAGCCTCATCTTTCTCCCACGGAACAACTGGTAGTTTAGAACTACTGTTCTTGAGGTTAGCAGCCCAATTCATAACCACTACACTACCAGAGCTCCTTAGTTCATGTGTGTGTGTGTGTGTGTGTGTGTCTGTCTGTCTGTCTGTATCTGTGTCTCCGTGTGTGTGTGTGTGTGTGTGTGTGTGTGTGTGTGTGTATATAGATAGAGAGATAGGAATCCTGGTGTGGCACTGTGGATTAATGCACCAGACTGCAAAACCATTTGAACTGCAAGGTCATCATATATATGTGTATAGATACATATGTATGATGACAGCCTCAGCTGTTGCTTTCTCCCTTTCCTCTCCTCCTTCTACCACCCCTGGTCTTCACTTTTATGAACATCCTTGATCTAAAAAAGAAGAGTTTGAAGGGATTGAATATATATATATATTGTTGTTAAGTGTCGTCGAGTGGATTCTGACCCATAGCAACCCTGTATAGAGTTTCCGAGGAGCAGTTGGTAAGCTTGAACTGCCGACCTTGCAGTTCAAATGGCTTGCAATCTGGTGCATTAACCCAGAGTGCCACACCAGAACTTATATATATGTAATATGTATATATATAAAATGCTGTGGAGTTGGTTCCAACTCATAGTGACCCTGCGTAGGATTTTTGAAGCTGTAAATCTTCAAGGGAACAGAAAGCGTCATCTTTTTCCCACAGAACAGCTGGTAGTTTCGAACTGCTGACCTTGTGAGCTTAGCGACTCGTAACCACTATGCTACCAGATCTCCCTCTCATATATATATATATACACATATATATACACATCTCTCTCTCTCTCTCATATATATATATACACATAATCTGTTTAAAACCCCAGTGTAACAAGAGTACAAGATTTACTAACTCAAGTGCTGGTTTCAGTACCTGCCAGAAGAGGGCAGCACATACTTCTACATTACAGGTCAGTTCAAAAGGTGGACAACCAGGGATCTGGGGAGAGTGAGTGCTTGTAACAGCAACAGCATAGTTATCATTTATAAACATAGTTATCATTTATAAATACCAGCTGCTCCCTGGAAACCCTAAACAGGGTCGCTATGGGTCGGAATCAACTCTACGGCACTTAACAACAATGACTGTGTGCCAAGAACTGTCCAAAGTGCTTTATATACATGTATCCATTGAATTCACAGGACAGTGTTGTGCAAAAGTCCACTATCGTTTGATTACAGATGAGAGGAGAGAGGCATTTAGACATTAGGAAGAATTGCTATTGTTACCTTGGACTGGCTAAGAGAAAGTGGTCAGCAAACCATACTCCCTGGGTGGAACAATGTGGGTCACCATGAGTTGGAACAACTCAAAAAGCAATCACCTCTTTTTGTATAGCCCTAGTAGTGCTGTAGGATAAGCACTGGACTGCTAACCAAAAGATCAGAAGTTCAAACCCACCAACTACTTCTTGGGATAATGATGAGGCTTTCTGTTCCCATAAAAATGCACAGCTTTGGAAACTCTATACAGGTGGCAATGGGTTAGAATTGATTCAGTGTCGGTGAGCTGAGTGTTTTGGTTTTGAGACAGTCAAAGAATGGATTTTATATTTTTAAATGGCTGGGGGCGGGCAGATTTTTCAAAAAGTCTGTGGGAAAGTTCCATGATCTTTTACTTCCATTTTTCTATGATCTTTTTGATGTCCCCTTGTGTTCTGTGACACATGAAAGTTATGTGAAATTCAAATCTCAGGAATTTGCCAGCTCATTTGTTTATATGTTGTCTTTGGCTGTTTTATTGTTTTAACAGCTGAGCTGAATAGTTATGACAAAGACTTTAAAGTGTTAAATGTCTGATCCTTTACAGAGGATGTTTTCTATCTCCTGACCTTACAGATATATGTTTTCTGTCTTCATGCAAGATGATCAATGAGTGGAGTTGGCACTTTATTGACTATGGAGTTGTATAGCTATCTAGAGAGAGCTGGAAGCGCTGTTGACCACAGTGATAGTTAAGGTCATTTGTTAACTTGACTGGGTCAAGATTCTCAGTGGTTGGCAATTAAGATATACTCATCTTCCATGAGATCTAATATAATGTAATCACTTCCATGGCTCTGTTGAAAGGAAGTTTCCTCAGGGTATCATCTGCAACACCTTTTGTCTTACAAAGATAAAAGGAGGGAGTAGTGAGCAGAGAAAGAACTTTCCTACCAAGAAAGAAAGGAGCTCTGGTAGCGTAGTGGTTACTAATAGTGCTGCTAACCTCAAGGTCGGCAGTTCGAAACTACCAGCTGTTCCATGGGAGAAAGATGAGACTTTCTGCTCCCATAAATATTTGCAGTCTCGAAAATCCTGTACAGGGTCACTGTGAGTCAGAACTGACTCCACGGTACAACAACAACCACAACAGCCAAGAAAGAACAGCCAGGAGTGGAGAGTATCTTTTGAACCAGAGTTCCTATACTGTGACGCTCCTAGATCCAGAAAACTGATGCCAAGACACATGGGGATCTCTAAGGAATGGTGATCCTACAGGTGCTGAAAGGAGACAAGGACCGTGATGTCTTCAATTGACTTGTTATGACTTTTCTGTCCACAACCTTCTAAATTCCCACCAAGTGATTGGGTAGGGTCATACAGGAGTCTAATGCTGGGATTGGTTAGTTTTGTCCTCCAGCTAGGCTTAAAAGAGCCATCTCAGAAGCATAGATGGAAGATCCCAGGACCATCAAGAAGGAAGAGCATGAGTGAAGTCTTAGGTCCCTGCCTAGAGAAACCAGGACAGCAGAGATGAAGGCAGAGGTGGTGGCATGGATAGACAGAAGAGTTTTGGGTTTTAGGCCCATGGACTGAGTAAAGCTGAGTGCCTATTGGCAGGAGACAAACTTACAGAATGTCCTCTTTGGACATTCCCAGACTGGCTAAAAGGACTTTGTAAATCACTTGCCTGAGCAGGGCAGAGGCCAAGGGACCACATGGCTGAGAGGCTGAAGACAAGAGTGAAGCATGTCAGCAGTATGGCAGAGAAGAGACATTCCAGACTGCAGAACTGCTGCGTCCTGAGTTGGTTCTGATCCTGAATTGTACCCTGTTCACTTCCCTGACAAACCCCATAATTGTGAGTATTGTTATGAGTGGCCACTGCAATGGTTTATCCACCTCGATTTGAAGCAGAGAGTGCTGTGGGAGAGATGGCAAGTGTCATTCTGACCTCCGTGTCCTAGGAATCAGCCTGGGGCTGATTTTGAGCTTGATCATCTTTGCCCCTTGCTCAGCCAGGAGAAGTCAGACATGGCTCCCACATGGTTTTAGGAAGGAAGGACCTTTCCCCAAAGCTGGTGATCTGAATTTGAACTTCTTAATTCCCACCAAGTGATCGGTTGTTGTACTTGTTTAGTGCCGTCTAGGTGATTCCAACCCATAGCGATCCTGTATAGGGTTTATGAGGAGCAGCTGGTGAGCTTGAACTGCTGACCTTGCGGTTCAAATGGCTTTGCAGTCTGGCGCAATAACCCACAGCGCCACACCAGAACTCCTAAACTGCGAGAAAGGAAATTTCTGTTTCCTCTAACTTGTATTTCTGCTATAGCAGCACTAAATAACTAAGACAACCTTCATTCTCTTTCTTCCCAACAAAATAACTCAAAGTCTGAGCAGAAGGGAGGGTCTGATATTTCACTGCATAAATTCACAGAAGGAATAGAATGTAAAATTTGGAAAGGGCTATGGGAATCGCCTACCATATTTCATCCACTCTAAACTGCACATTTTTTTCATAATCTTATGAATAGGAAAGTAGGCTTTGTCTTATAATTAAAGGCGTATTATCATTTGTGTGGGAATCTTTTTTGCTTCTTTATTGTTATTGTTGTTGTTAAGTGCCATCAAGTCAGTCCCGACCCATAGCAACCCTGTATAGGGTTTCCGAGGAGTGACTGGTGAACTTGAACTGCCAACTTTGCAGTTCAAATGGCTTTGCAGTCTGGCACATTAACCTACACGCCACACCAGGGCTCCTCCTCATTGTTGTTGTTGTTGTTAAGTATCTTTGAGTCTATTGCAACCCTGTATAGGGTTTCCAAGGAGAAGCTGGTGAGCTTGAACCACCGACCTTGCAGTTCAGATGACTTTGCAGTCTGACGCATTAACCCACAGCGCCATACCAGATTTGGTCCCTTACTCATGACAACTGAAGGAAGCATTTGTTGCCTGGTCTTACACCATCCCCATGATGGGCTGTGGATCCATAGGATTTTCATTGGCTGATTTTCAGAAGTTGGTCATCTAGACTTTCTTCCAACACCCTTCTAGGTGGATTTCAACTTCCAACCTATTAGTAGCAGCTGAGTGCATTAACTGTGCCACCCAGGGACTCTGATAAAAGCTTCAAAGCAGAGCAGACCCTCCCTCTCTTGGAAACTAAAGCAACCCTGCCCAGAAAGCTTTGGGTAAATCCATGGATTAAGCAAAGTGGAATTCTGGTGTGGCACTAATAGGATAAACACTAGACTGCTAACCACAGGGTTGTCGGTTCTAATCCACCAGCTGCTTCTCAAAAATACTATATAGGATTTTTTGCTGTGAATCAGAACTGATTTGATGGCTCTTACCAACAATGACTTACCAACAGTAACAACAATGACTATTCATCTGTTCCAACAAAGGACCTGAGACCAGGAGGCAGTGTGAGCTGTGATACACTCTTCTTCCCTACATTGGCAGCCAGGTTTACATTTGCCTTGGAGAAGAAGGGAAGCAGAGGGCTAAGCCTCATGCAGGTGCTTTTCATTTGGGGACATGTGTCCTGCATTTTCTGGGACAGTACCAATTTCTTATAATTTGATTATTTTCAATGACGGCAATTTGTAAGACATCTGATTTTCAGTTGGAAAATAAGGCCTCTGCAGTGATAACTAATGAAGAGCAAAATCTAGAGAAACAACTCAATCTACATATGGTCCTTGTACCCGAAACATGTAGAACCGTGTCCTGCTCATCACCGATACTCAAGGAAGGTTTGCTGAAGTACTCGACTGGACTTGTATTTGGAGAAAAATATGCTAGAGTTTTACAGTGTCTTCTACAAAAATAAATATATCGCGTGCAACCCTGGAAGTGAAAAGGGGCAGATCTTTGTAGGTGCTACCAGTCAACATTGTTGTTGGTGTTAAGTGCCGGTGAGTCAGTTATGACCCATAGCAATCTTGTAGAGGGTTTCCAAGGAGCGACTGGTGGCTTGAACCACCAAACTTGCAGTTTAGACCGATTTTGCACTCTGATACATAACCCAAAATGTCACACCAGGACTCCAACCAGTCACCATAAAAGGAGACAAATACTGGTAGGTTCTGCTCCTGAATCCTTGAGCAAGAAGGCTGGTGACAACAGCCTGGGGCTACAGAGGGTCTTGGGCATCTTCAAGAGACAATGGGGAGATAAAGAAGTAAATGGATTTCAGATGCAGGAGGAATGAGCAGGGATGGAGCTGTAAGAGCAGGGGAGCGAGAGGAAAGTCATGCTAGTGTAAAGTCAGCCAGGCCTGAAGTCTGCAGAGAGGAACCAGAACGGAAACAGCCAGAGAAGATGAACTGCTGCTCTGTGCTTACCACTCAAGTCCCCAAATCAGAAATATTTGTTATTCTCTTGGGCTGTTGTTTTATCTTCTGGGAGAACTAAACTGTAGATGGCCAGGGTTCCCTCTTTACTATTTGGAGTCAAATTTGTGGTCTGCCATATGTGTCAAGCCTTTAGGTCCTGGAGCTAGGGTATTGTTGAACTCACCCTGAGCTCCGTTTTATGGTCTTGCCTTGTTTTTCTTTCCCACCTCCCTCTAGCGTATGTTGCTTGGCTGTGTTTTATGTGTCCCTGTGCATAGCTATAAAGCCATTCTACAACAGGCATAGTATAAATTTTAAAATAGAAGGAAGCTACCCCCCACCTCAAGACAGAGGAACACAGAAGCAGAAATAAGAAAGAAAACTGTAATTGAAGTGTGGAGAGAAGAAGGGATTCAAAGGAAGCCTTGAAAGACTGAAATTGGGAAAGACACCATTTAGTACAGAAATCCATAACACATGTAGCCTGAGAGGCCTGGGAAAACCTGAGATGAATGTTTCTGGGGAACCTGTAAAAGAGGAATATGCAAATATGGCTAGGAAAAGTCACAAGGTAGCAGTGTTGAGTCGTTGTTGTTGTGAGGGTGTGGAGTCAGTTCTGACTCATAATGACGCTGTTCACAACAGAAATAAACACTACCTGGTCCTGCATCCTCACAATAGTTATGTTTGAGCCCAATCCATCTCCTTGTGGGCGGGGGGTGCAGGTGCAGTCCCTCCTCTTTTTCACTGACCCTCCACTTTACAAAGCAAGATGTCATTCTCCAGGGATTCGTCCCCCCTGATAACCTATCTGAAGTATGAGAGATGAAGTCTCATCATCCTTCTTCTAAGGAGCACTCTGGCAGTCCATGATACTTTTAATAGTCTTCTCCAACACCATAATTCAAATGCATTGGCTCTTCTACGGTCTTCTTATTCATTGTCCAACATTCATATGCATATGAAGTGACTGAAAAAACCAGGGGTACAATCAGGAGCACCTTAGTCCTCAAACTGACATCTTTACTATTTAACACTTTAAGGAAGTCTTTTGTAGCAAATTTGCTACAAAATACACTACTTTTGTAGCAAATTTATAGTAATTTTGTAGCAAATTTGCCACCAAAAAATGCATTTTTCCTTTAATTTCTTGACTGCTGCTCCCATGAGTGCTGATTGTGGATCTAAGCAAAATGAACAGTTTAAAACCAGGAAAGGAGTGCACCTTCAATTTGTATGCTGAGCAAATAATCCAAGAAGCTGAATTATACGAATAAGGATAGGAGGAAGACTCATTAACAACCTGTGATATGCAGACGATGCAACCTTGCTTGCTGGAATGGAAGAGGACGTAAAATACTTACCGATGAAGCTCAAAGACTCCAGCCTTCTGTATGTATTATACTTCAAGGCAAAGAAAACAAAAATCCTCACAACTACAAAGATAAGTAGCATCATGGTAAATGGAGAAAAGATTGAAGTTGATGCTGAGGAGGGAAGAAAGGACTAGAGCCAGTGTGTGAGTGAGGGCTAGAAGTCATCAGTTGACAAGATGATGGGAAAGGAAGGCTCTGCTTAACATAAACATCCTACTGCTCCATGCCATTGAGTCAATTCCAACTCATAGCGACCTTACAGGACTGCTCCATTGGGTTTCCAGGGCTAGCGTAGTGGTTATGAATCAGGCTGCTAACCTCAGGGACAGCAGTTTGAAACTACCAGCTGTTCTGCGGGAGAAAGATGAGGCTTTCTGCTCCTATAAAGATTTACAGCCTTGGAAACCCTGTACAAGGTCACTATGAGTCAGAACAAACTCCATGGCACATAACCACTGCCACCAGAGGTATGTTGTTGTTGTTGTTGTAAAGTGCTGTGGAATCAGTTCCAACCCATAGTGACCCTGTATAGGGTTTTCAAGGAGCAGCTGGTGAGCTTGAACCACCAACCCTGCAGTTCAAATGGCTTTGCAATCTGATGCATTAAACCCACAGCACCATACCAGAGGTATAAGGATTGAGGAATTGGGGACGAGGAGTAAAGAAGAGGAATGGCAGGTTAAAGTTACAATGAAGACAGGTGTGGTGTCTTGTTAAAATGAGAAAGATGAAAAAAGCACACAGGGTTGAGATCCGGTGGGGAAAGTCCACCTTGGCAGGCAGGAAGACAGGAGCTTTGAAAAGTGCAAATGAGTTTGGGGGAGTTACAAGGACAAAACCCAAGGGCTGGGGAAGCAGGGTAAAATGAAAGAAGGGAAACAATGAAAACTGAAGAGGCTTGAGTTTATAAGAAATTGTGGTGTTTGGTGGAAACTGCTGCTCTCACTTTGGGGATGTTGTTTTTGTGCCTTCGAGTCAGTTCTGACCCATAGCGACCCTGTATAGGGTTTTCAAAGAGCGGCTGGTGAGCTTGAACTGCTGACCTTGCAGTCTGGCGCATTAACCCACAGTGCCACATCAGGACTCTGGCTTTGGGGACAGAGAACTGTAAATATGGATAATATGTAAATACCGTTCATAATGTGAAAAAGTCTGGAAGGTCCTAGTGAGTTAATCTTTCTGAGGGCTCTTTGAAAAGTATGAAGAAATAAACTTGTGGCCAAGAGGAGTGGATGCTGGGTGTGGAGTCAGGAAACCCAGGTTCAAGCCCAGTTCACAGCTCTGCCACTCGAGACTGGGGCAAGCCACCACCACCAACTCCCTCATGTGTCACAATGTCTGCTGCGATGAAAGTAGTGACAACTGGCCTTTCCCACAAATGAAGCCACAGTGAACCACTGGAGGTGCCATGGTTAAGCACTCGGCTGCTAGCCGAAAGGCCAGCAGTATGTACCCACCAGTGGCTCATGGGAGAGAAATGTGGAAGACTACTTCTGTAAAGATTACAGGCTTGGAAGCCCTATGGGACAGGACGCCAGAATTTAAAAAAAAAAAAAAAAAAAAGGCAGCATCAGGGTCACATTCCTTCTGTAGTCTCTTGGAGAGAATCCTTCTTTGTGTCTTCCAGCTTCCAGGCTTTTGTGGCAGCCTCACTCCAATCTCTGCCTCTGTCTCCAAATGGCCATCTTCTGTGTATCTCTGTGTCCTCTCTTTTTCTTATCAAGATGTCATGGGTTAATGGACCACACTAAATCTAGGATGGTTTCATCTGAGATTCTTAATGGATTGCATCTGCAAAGTACCTAGTTCCAAGTAATACCACAATCACAGGTTCCAAGTGGACATGAATTCTGAGAACTACTTAATTTAGAGCAGAGTCCAAACAGTAATGAAGCGAGAGTGTTGTGTACAAGGGGGCTCAAAAAGTTTGTGGAGCGAAGTGTATAATTAATTTGTAGACTGTAGGATTGATGATCTATCTGTTCTGTAAACCTTCACTCAATTCACAATAAGAGGTCAAAAAAAAAAAAAAAATTAAAAGTTTGGAAAAATTCCCTATCTTTCTATTCCATATGATTAGAGTTAAAATAACATGCTTTTTGCTTCTTGTGGCTCCTAAAAGACCACTCATGTTGTAGCTTCTTCTTGTTGTAAAGTGCTGTCGAATTGATTTCAACTCATAGCGACCCACTACATGGTATCCTAGGAGCAGCTGGTGAGTTTGAATTTCCGACCTTGTGGTTCAAACTGACCTTGCTGATCAGTGCTTTATCCCATAGCGCCACACCAGTACCTACCTGTGTATCTCTCATGGCTGCCCGTAGGCTGTAGCTGCTTTCCCAGGTCCCTGGTTACGAATCGGGCTGCGAACCGCAAGGTCAGCAGTTCGAAACTACCAGCTGTTCTATGAGAGAAAGATGAGGCGTTCTGCTCCCGTAAAGATGTACAACCTCAGAAACCCTGTACAGGGTCGCTATGAGTCAGAACCAACCCCACGGCACACAGCTCTTGGTTTTGCTTCTCCTTCTCTAAATCCTCCCCAGGTATGTTTTATCAGTCAGACAATTTTATGACTTAGTCAAAATCTCTTCAAGCCTTCTCAAAGGACCCTAAGGTGAATTCTTTCATGGAAACACCGACTTTGACTTGGAAATTAGTTAACAATTCAGACTCTCTTCCTGTAAGCTAGAAGAGTCGTGATGATGCAATGGGTTAAGCACCAGGCTGATAATCATAAGATGGATGGTTCAAATCCACCAGCAGCTCCAGGGAAAAAAGATGAGGCTTTCTGTACCCATAACGTTTTACAATTCCTGAAATCCTAAGGAGCAGCTCTAGTTCATCCTATAGGGTTGCTATAATTCAAATCAACTAAATGGCAATGGGCTTTTTTAAAAATTATTATTTTTTTTTTTTATTAAAGCCAGAGTCCCTGGGTGGTACAGTTAATGCTCCCAGCTGCTAACCAAAGAGGTTGAAGATTTTTGTCCACCCAAAGATGCCTCAGAAAAGAGACCTGAACAATCAACCACTGAAAACTCTACTAAGCCCAGTTCTACTCTGTCATCATAAACCAGAATCAATTCTTTGGCAACTGTATTTTTTGTTTGCTTCTATTAAGTCATCATTAATCATTGTGCTATTATTAGACATTTTGTGAATTTAAGCCATTCCTCCTGAATTCTCAAAGCTTTAAATATTGGGAAAGTATCTTTGAATCCCCAGAATCTAATTCAGTGTCTGATACAATCCGGGACCTGTTAGTGAGCTATTTACCTATAACTGTTAGTGAGTTATCTACTTTTCACAGAGCCAACTCTGTTCCTACAAAAACTTCTTCTCTCTCACCCCAAGCCTGGCTGCCTTGCCTGGTTACCTTGGTCCAAAGAGACACACTTCTCCTCTGAGCTTTTGGAGCATCTAGTATGTACCGCCTTGTTCATCATTTCATTCATTCATTCACTTGTTCATGCACAAGTACTCACGCAGTGTTCACTCTGCTTGGCACTGTGCTGGGTTCTAGGGATCCCAGTTTGTAAGGGTGCCACAGTCTCTCACTCTGACAGCAGGAAACCTTCACTCGTCTTCCTCCTCCTTACAGGGTCTAGTATAGTTCTTCAAACATTATACATGTTCAGTTTGATGGATTCATTCAAATTGCCTTAGCTACTTCTTAAAGAACAATGCCAAATGGGGGAATAAATGTACTGTGAGCTAAAACAAGAGCCCCAAACCCCAATGAGAGACCACCACAAGAGAATCAAGCTCTGAATTCTGTAGCCAATGGCGATTAAGGAATGCTTTAAGAAGTCTTTTCCCCAGCAAGCACCCTCTGTACTTGCAGTAGAACCCAAAGCAAAGGGTTTTGCCTCCAGATTTTCCACTGTGGGGAAACTCAAGTGTGCTGTTCCAAGCAGGACTTCTGTAGATACATGCAGCATGGTGAATTTGGGACAAACAGACAGTAGTTGGACTGAGGAAAGATTGTTTCCTGACATATGTCAGCTTATGCAGCAAGGAACACTCAGAATTCAAATGGCATCCCTACCTCCAATGCAGCTAAAAGGCTCAGCTGGCCCTTCCTCCAGCCGTAGCCAGCTAGCTAGCGGGCAAGACAGGTATTATACACTCCTCCCGGATTAAAGGGGGAAAGTGAGCTGGGTGAACAGTCAAGTCTCATTAGTTCCAGATCAAATGCTCACAGGCCAAGGACAGGGAGCGGAGGCAGGGTGTCACTCACCGGCATTGTCTTGCTGCTTGGTGTTTTTGATGTAGGCAGAGAACTTCGAGAAGATGTCAATGCCAGCTGTGTTGGATTCTCGGTGTTTTGCAGCAAGTTTGGGGTACCTGGAATGAAAGACGTAGCGTTCTAGAATCAGTGGGAACTTGGAGCTTTTAATTCAAGTGAGAGCCTGCCACCATTATGATGAGCACTACTCCTGTTGCTCGTTGGGCTTGCACCTCATTTGGGGTTCTTACCCTGACCCTATGGGAAGGGTAGGCATTCTTAGCCTTAGCTCACAGAAAGAGGAAAGTAGAGGCCAGTGTAGATGAGAGTTTTGACCTCTGTTGGGCAAGGAACCAGAACACCACTCAGAAGGCTCAGGAGGTGTCTCCTTGCCAGGACCACCAACAATGGTGTACCAAAGAATGTTGTTGTTATTGGTAAGTGCCGTCAAGTCGATTCCAACCCATAGTGACCCTGTATAGGGTTTCCAAGGAGAAGCTGGTGAGCTTGAACCACCGACCTTGCAGTGCAAACGACTTTGCAGTCTGGTATATTTGTCCACAGCGCCACACCAAGACTCCATGCCAAAGAACACTCGGGTCAAAATTCTGAAGGATCTTGCCTCTCTATCAGGTGGGTCTCTGACATCTCCCCAGTCCACATTAAAGCAACTATCCACTGCCACATTTGTGACTATAGTCTCAGCTACACAGAGCTAATTCTGGGAGCAAGGAGATGCCAGGCACCTTAACACAGCCCTCAAAATCATTCCTTGAAAGGAAGAATAGCCAAGGTCTTCTTCTGAAATAAATTACTGACCTTTGTCAGCAGGGCATGTGTTGGCAGTTCTTAGCCTGGAGATAGATTCGGCCCCTCCCCTGTGTAATGACTTGGCCCCTCCCCTGTGTAATGACTCAGCCCCTCTCCAGTGTAATGATTCGGCCCCTCTCCCATGCGCAGTCTCTTATTTTGAATACCAGCGGCAGAGTGAAGTAAGGACTGGAGTCTGTGACTTTGAGACTGAACAAGGTCAAGTTGCTTCTGCAGAAATCTATAACTTGGATCCCATTAGCACCACCAAACTAAGATTTTTCTTTTTTTTTTTTTTCCCCTTCAGTATTATTTCACAAATATTTCATGTGTCTGGTCAGACAGAGGTCAAAAGAGATAGGGGTTAATTGCCTTGTTATCATTATTAATGTGGACCTCTGCAATCGCTGGGAGAACAGTTGTCTACTGTGAGCTGTTTGGTTGCTATATGTTTAAAAAAACAAAATACATTTTTTGTTTGTCTCAATGTCTTAAGTTATTTGAAGAAAAAAAAAAAAGACTTTCTTATAATTTGTTGCTCTTTTGTGTCTAGTTGTTGTTGTTGTTCCTCAACTGAGACAATTAGCTGGGACTGTCTAGTGATAAGTCCGTGAATAGAAATTATTTGCTTTCAGATGTGGCTATGGGAGTGACCTTCAGGAAATCCTGGGATCCAGCCCTTATTTGTCCTCATTTGACAGAAAAGGCAATAAGGGATCAGAGAAGTAAAAACATTGTTATAAGGGTTCATGGTGAACGAACAGTGGAAGGGAAACTAGAATCTGGTTCCTCACCAGCCCCTGTACTTGTGTTCTTTTCACTCAATCACACTTCTCTGATTACAATGAAGACTACCTTGTGTTGAATGACAACCATGTGCCAGGTACTCGGCTACCTCTTTCATACGTACTAATCATTACTCCTCACGACAAGCCTCACTTCCTAGATGAAGACACTGATGTCAGAGAGCTTGATCAGTTTGCCATGTGGCTGATTGGCAGTTTCACTTCAGAAGCCTGGCTCTTAGGTGATGTTCTGTGGCCTCTCGTGAACTCAGCTGGTTCACCCTCTTCTTACTTAGCTAGTGCTGCCAGGGCAAAAGTTCCACTGACACTTCCTTACTTATTTTCTCACAGTTCTGGAGGTTAGAAGTCCAAATTCAGGGAATGGCTCTAGGAGGAGGTCCTTTCTAGTCTATTTTAACCTGTAGTAAGAGGGATAGCTTTGCTGATGTCTGATGGATCTTGGCTGAAAGCAGAGAATACCAGAAATATGTTTACCTGTGCTTTATTGACTACACAAAGGCTTTCAACTGTGTGGATCGTGACAAGCTATGGACAACATTGTGAAGTATGAGTATTCTGGAACACTTAATTGTGCTCATGAGGAATCTGTACTTGGACCAAGAGGCAGTTGTTTGAACAGAGCATGCGAACACTGAATGGTTTACAATTAAGAAAGGTGTGTGATAGGGTTGTATTCTTTCACCATACTTATTTAACCTGTATGCTGAGCAAATAATCCAAGAAGCTGGGTTATATGAAGAATAATGTGGCATCAGGATTGGAGGAAGACTCATTAACAACCTGCAATATGCAGATGATACAACTGTGCTTGCTGAAAGTGAAGAAGACTTAAAATATTTACTGATGAAGACCCAAGAGCACAGCCTTCAGTATAGGTTGCATCTCAATGTAAAGAAAACAAAAATCCTCACCACTGGACAAATAAACAACATTCTTATCAATGGAGAAAAGATTGAAGTTGTCAAGGACTTCATTCTTCTTGGACCAACGATCAACACTCATGGAAGCAGCAGTCAAGAAATCAAATGACATATTGCATTAGGCAAATCTGCTGCACAAGACCTTTTTTAAGTGTTAAAGAGCAAAGATGTCAGCTTGAGGACTAAGGTGCGCCTGACCCAAACCATGGTATTTTCAATAACCTCATATACATGTGAAAGCTGGACAGTGCATAAGGAAGACCATAGACTGATGCCTTTGAGCTACGGTGTTGGAGGAGAATATTGAAAGTACCATGGGCTGCCAAAAGAGAAAACAGATCTGTGTTGAAAGAAATGCAGCCAGAGTGTTCCTTGGAGGCCAGGATGGCCAAACTTCATCTCTCATACTTCAGACATATTGTCAGGAGGGACCTGTCACTAGAGAAAGAAGGATATCATGTTTGGTGAGATGGAGGGTCAGAGAAAAAGAGAATGACCCCCAGTGAGATGGATTGGCAAAATGGCAGCATCAATGGGCTCAAGCGTGGCAACAATTGTGAGGTTGTTCCAGGACCAGGCAGTGTTTCATTCTGTTGTACATAGGGTTGCTATGAGTCGGTACTGACTTGATGGCACCTAACTACAACAACAGCAACCAACAATCCATGGAGCTCCTGGGCTTGTCGCTGGATCTGCTATGTGTATCCATGTTCCTCTGACATTTCCCCACTGCCATGTTATAACTCAGAGTGATTAGGTTTAGGAACCACCCTACTATGTCATGGCCTCATTAACATAACAAAATAACACCTTGTTTCCAAACAAAGTCATATTTACAGATACATGGGTTAAGGTTTCAGTACATATGCTGGGGATATGCAATTCAGTTGATACCACCCTCAAAGCCTCAAAGCCCTTGAAGCTTGGCTGAACACATGGATGCCCTCACTGTATAAATCAGGAAGGAGGTGCTTACCACAGGTTCTGCACACACAATTCTTTCTGGGCATACTGAGTTACCAAATCCATCTGCTGTGACCGGGGCATGAAGTAAGGTCTCCTGCAAGATGCTAGGCAATTTGCCATGACATGGAAAATTTAGGATCATCTTTGCCTATATTGGCCTGCTCGTGTAGAACCTGGCATGCTTTTAAATTTGATTGCCTCACAGTTTTACTAAGAAACACTGAGCGCTCTTCTTTTAACAATGTAAAGAGAGCAGGGCCTAGAAAATGTTATTTGTTTATGGATAATTTGTTTGCATCTGCTGTTTTGTTTTGCTGTATATCATCATTTCATCACTAAGCTGACAATTTCTTCACTGTCAGTGTGAGCCAACCAGGAAAGAGTGGTACCAAACTCAAGATGGATGACAAATGGTCAAATGTTGAGAAGGACCTTGGTTTTGTTGCTCTGTGTTCATACTTAGCATACTTCCTTGTACATGTTGCTGTTGTTGTTAGGTGCCATTGAGTTGGTACTGACTCATAGCGACCTTATGCACAGCAGAATGAAACACTGCCCGATCTTGGGCCAACCACACTACTGTTGCCACATTTGAGCCCACTGATGCTTCCACTTTGCCAATCCATCTCACTGGGGGTCATTCTCTTTTATTCTCTGACCCTCCACCTTACCAAACATGATATCCTTCTCTAGCGACTAGTCCCTCCTGACAATATGTCTGAAGTATGAGAGATGAAGTTTGGCCATCCTGGCCTCCAAGGAGCACTCTGGCTGCACTTCTTCCAACACGGATCTGTTTTCTCTTTTGGCAGCCCATGACACTTTCAATATTCTCCTCCAACACCACGTCCTATTTGAAGTTTGTCTTGTAGGAAGGGTGTCTCCAAATCTTAATCTCAGTTATTTCAGTGAGATTTGGAGAGGTCATACAGGATTTTATGTGCAGTGAATTTAGCTTCATCTTTATACTGTATTTTAAATATGCAATAGACTACAGGGTACATGGAGTTTCTGTTTAAACAGTTAACATGCTTGGCTGCTAACTGAAAGATCGGAGGTTCATGTCTACCCAGGGGTACCTCAGAAGAAAGTCCTTACAATCCATTTCCAAAAAATCAGCCATTGAAACCTTCGAGCATGGCTTTCTTAGGCATACATGGGACTGCCATCAGTCAGCGTCAACTGGATGCCAACTGGCTTAGCTTTGGTTATTGTCCATTCTATTTCTCTATAAGATGAGCAAGAAGAGTTTCATTCATGGAAGCATCTTTGAAATAAAATTGTGACGGTACCTAAGGATAATCAAAGACATGGTGGAATTCTCTAATTCAGGAGACAGCAAACTACAGCTCATGGGCCAATTATAGCCAATTCACCATTTTTTATTTGGCCCACAAACTAAGAACTGTTTTTTAAAGAGCTTAAATGGCTGGGGGGAAAAAAATCAAAAGAAAGATACTATTTTTGTGATGTGGAAAAGTAATATGAAACTCAAATTCCAGTGTTGATAAAGTTTTGATAAAACACTAACATGCTTATTCATTGATATTTTGGCTATGGTTGCTTGTGTGTTACACCAGCATAGTTGTAACAGAGACTGTATGGTCCACAAAGCCCAAAACAGTTACTATTACTATTTTCAGAAAAATTAGCTGGTCCCTGATCTAATTGAAGATATTTTTCCATCCTGTTTTAAGAAATTGTATCTCAAATGCATAAATCTCAGATATGCACTTAAACGTCATTCTGGGAAGCAAAAGTTGGCCTCTCTCAAAAAAATAAAAATTCAAAATCTGCAAATAGAGAATAACTTCCCCCCCAAACACAAAAAAGACTACAGATGATAAGTGTTCTGACTGCCTTAGAATCCTAGCACTAGCCATGGTTCATCATGCCACTGAACACAAGGGTCCTATGCAACTGAATTAACACACACTGAGCACCTACCAGGCCCTGTGCCTGGTGGTATGACCTTTGTCATTTGAGGATCATTCTTGGCACGTCAAGTTTTGATGATCTTTTCTTCTAATGGGCTAAAAGTGGGAGACCTTCCTCTCTCTTCCTTTTCCATTACTCCTGCTTCCTCACCTTTCCAAAGCTGTACTGGAGAAGCAGGTTAATACATTTGACTCTAATCCTGGAAAGTGTGTTTCCTTGTCTTGTCTCTGATACCTAAGTAAGAGATTCTTGGAGGTGGTGAGGGGTCTGGCTTACTCATCAAAGGACACCCCTTGGGATCTGTGGTTTTAAGGCATAAAGTCATGAATTAGCCTTAAGATCATATCTGGGAGGCAGCCTAAGACAGGCGCTACCTCTCTTTCTAACTCTTTAAGCTGTCATTTAATGAACTCTTACTCTGTGTCATACTAAAAGAACACTGGCATTGAGTACAGTGTGACCCCTAGTGACCCTACAGGACAGAGGTGAGCTGCTGCATAGGGAATCTTCACAGGAGCAGGCAGCCTCATCTTTCAACCACAGAGCAGCTGGTAGGTTTGAACTGCTGACCTTGTGGCTAGCAGCTTTGTCTAAGTATTATAGGCCTACAAGTAGTCCTAGTGAGGCACTGTAGGATAAACACTGGACTGCTAACCACAAGGCCAGTTGTTCAAATCCACCAGCTGCTCCTCAGAAACCCTACACAGGGTCCCTATGAGTTGGCATTGATTTGACAACATTTAACAACAGCAGTATCTTCTACAGCATCTCTATAAGATCAACACAATGGGCTCAGGTTTTGCGTCACTTGCCTGTAGCAGAAGCTACTCATACAACCTATCCTTGTGTTTCTCTACATCCCCCAACTGCTCTCTCAGTAGGCTGGAGTCATGTGACTGGATTCTGGCCAATGGGATGCAAGGGGAAGTGAGGTCACCTCTCCAAGGACTAACCCTCAAAAACATCTTGTGTGATGCTTCTTTTCTCTTTTACTGCTTAACAGATTTTGAAGTGCTTGTGTTCCAACAATTTCAAGATGAAAGAGAGTGATAACATTCAGTCAAATTTTATGTGAATAAGAAATAAACCCATATTGTGTCAAGCCACTGAAATTTTGCAGTGAATTTGTTACAGCAATGTAGCACAGCCCAGCACTAAGTGGTAGGGATTTGAACCCAAATGACTTTGAGTACAAGGTCCACATTCTTCACTGTCATGTCCTCCTATAAGAGCTATTGAGGATGTTTCTCTACCATCACAGGGTGAACAGAACAGTCTTGTTGTATTACCTTTGTATGAGGTGTCTCTAAAATTCTATTTACAGATGAATTCAACCAGGGTTTCAACCAGTGCATTTCAGTCTCACACTCTGCTGAGAATGTGCACTTCCACCTCAGATATACTCGATCACAATCTACATTTTTAACAAGATGCCCCGGCGATTCTTATGTATACACAAACTCTATAAAATTCACCTGGGAAATCTTGTTAAAATGTATAATCTGATTCAGTATATCTAGGCTATAAATGCAATTCTCAACACAGTTTGAATCAGAATGAACCAGTTTAAAACTCTGCATATAATGAGACTTTATCAGTTTATCCTCCCGGATTAAAGTTGCTGAAGATAATCCAAAAACAGCTGCAACCATACATTGACTAGGAACTTCCAGAGGTTCAAACCAGATTAAGAAGAGGACATGGAACAAGGGATAGTGTCACTGATGTCAGATGGATCTTGGCTGAAAGCAGAGAATATCAGAAAGATGTTTACCTGTGCTTTATTGACTATGCAAAGGCTTTTGATTGTGTGGATCATGACAAACTATGGATAGCATTGTGAAGTATGAGTATTCCTGAACACCTAATTGTGCTCCTGAGGAACCTGTACACAGACCAAGAGGCAGTTGCTCGAACAGAACAAGGGAATACTGAGTTGTTTAAAATTAGGAAAGCTATGTGCTAGCGTTGCATCCTTTCACCATACTTATTCAATCTGTATGCTGAGCAAATAATCCAAGAAATTGAATTATATGAAGAAAAATGCATCAGGATTGGAGGAAGACTTATTAACAACCTATGATATGCAGATGATACAACCATGCTTGCTGAAAGCAAAGAGGACTTAAAATACTTAATTGATGAAGAGAATGTAAAGAAAACAAAACTCCTCACTGCTGTACCAATAAATAACATCAAACATCAAAATAAATGGAGAAAAAATTGAAGTTGTCAATGACTTCATTTTGCTCAGATCAACCATCAACACTCATGGAAGCAGCAGTCAAGAAATCTAACAATGTATTGCATTAGACAAATCTGTGGCACAAGACCTCTTTAAAGTGTTCAATAGCAAAGATGTCACTTTGAGGACTAAGGTGTGCCTGACCCAAACCATGGTATTTTCAGTAATCTCATGTGCATGTGAGAATTGGACAGTGGATAAGGAAGACCATAGAAGAATTGATGCATTTGAGTTTTGGTGTTGGAGGAAAATATAAAAAGTACCATGGACTGCCAAAAGAACAAACCAATCTGTGTTGGAACAAGTACAACTAGAATACTTCTTGGAAGGTAGGATGGCCAGACTTCATCTCTTATACTTTGGACATATCAAGAGGGACCAGTCCCAGGAGAAGGATTTGTTGTTTGCTAAAGTGGAGGGTGGGAGAAAAATAGGAAGACCCCCCAATGAGATGGATTGGCACAGTGGCAGCAGCAATGGTTTCAAAGGTAGCAAGGGTTGTGAGGTTGGCACAAGACCAGGCAATGTTTCTATTGTGAATAGGGTCACTATGAGTCGATACTGACTTGATGGCACATGGCTACAATAACAACAATGTGGGGAAAGTTACTTCTCCTAACTCTCAGTTCTTATTGACTCTGGTCATTCCATAGATGAGATGAAAGGTGAGGACCAGCATGTCTCAACAATAATTCCAGCTCTTCCTCACTAAGTATCAACTGGGGCAGGCTAAGGAAAAAGAATGGATGCTAGGTTCATTTAGAAATGACTTGAGACTTCCTGGATTCCTCATTTGGATACCAAATGCTCTATGGGACCAACTGTGATTTTTCTTGAATTGTTGGTAGTCTTCATATGTGGTTTTTCTCCTTTAAAAAAATAAAGCTAAAAGGGAAAAGGCTCCCACAACTTCTTGGCTTTCACAAACTTTAGTGTGATGAGAAACACATGGTTGACCAGTGCCTGGAAAACAGTTCTGGGGATTCTACTGCCCCCTAGAGATCCCTGGCGGTGCTGTAGGATAAGTAGTGGACTGCAAACCACATGGTCAGCGGTTCAAACCCACCAGCTGTTCTGTGCAAGAAATATGAGGCTGTCTGCACCTGTACAGATTTACAGTCCCTATATATAGCCATTTTGAGTCAGAATCAACTTGATGGAATTGGGTTTGTTTCTGGATTTAGAGACCCAGACTCAGGACACAGCATCTTGGCCCCAGCCTGAGCCAGTAGGAAAATCACAAAAGGTTGGTGGGCTGCTGTGGGTAGACCAGTAGGATTGTCCACTTGGGACTGCATTTTTAGTTTATTAGTGTTTGCTGAGAGGTCATTTTGGCACCTACTCCAGTCTGACAGGTACAAGGGTATCTAAGTGACATTTAGATGGGGGTCTCTAGGATGCTTGATTGGCAGCTTTCTGTGAACATGCAATTTAACAATGCTAAGACCTGGTGTGGCACTGTGAGTTAATGCGCCAGACTGTGAAGCCTTTTGAACTGCAAAGTCGGTGGTTCAAGTTCACCGGCAATTCCTCGGAAACCCTATACAGGGTTGCTATGGGTTGGAATCGACTCGACAGCACTTAACAACAACAAGACTTTGTTGGACCAGTGACGTAGAAGGAACACACTTGGTAAAACCTCCTAGACACAAGTGCAATTCAGAAAAGGCCCTGGGCAGAAAGGGATAAGGACAGGAGTCATAGGGGAGGGAGGAGAGAGCGTGTGTCAAGCAGTGCTTTATCCTAGTTAGATCATAGAGACTCTTTTGTCAATCTGATGAAAGCCACTAATTCCCCTCTTCTGTAAGACTGTGCATGACTATTAGGACATACAATTCCACGGGTCTCCTGGGTCCCCTTGGTCCAAATGTGGCTGTATTTGGGGGAACCCTGAGTTAGAGAAAAGCCTGAGAAAGGCTGAGCTGTATTGAGGATGGAGACGTGGGGAGACTCTGGCTAAGTTAGCTGTGAAGAATCACAGAGCAGGAATAGATCTGAGGTCATCCTTTCACTGATGGGGGACTGAGGCTAGGAGCAGGTGTAATGGCACATCCAGAAGTCTAACCAAGGTCCAGGTGGGACACTGTTCCTCACTGTTTTAGCTGGCTTGGGACAGCATGACTGTTTTGAGACACTGAAGCAGGGTTTCCAGATGAGGACCATAGCAAGGCAACTTCATAGAGTCTCCAATAAGTCAGAGACACAATGCAGACAAATGTGGAATGAAGCAAGGTGAGCAGAACACAGCTAGATCGAATGAAGGGAAGTGTAGGGAAGTTGTCGAGAACCCCAGAGATGCATGCAATCACAGAGCAGAGAAGGAGCCAGCAAATAGGGCTCAAACCACTTAACAGAAGTGTCCCTATTCACTTGGGTTACAGACCCATGTGCCTACACTCCCTCCCAACTCCCTAATCCAGAGGTCTGGCAAAGACATTCAACTGTGTGGATCATAACAGACTAAGGATAAATTTGTGAAGAATAGGAATTATAGAATGCTTAATTGTGCTAATGTGGAACCTGTACATACATCAAACAGAACAAGGGGACACGGAATGGTTTAAAATCATGAAAAGTGTGTGACAGGGTTGCATCCTTCCATGATACTTATGCTGAGCAAATAACCTGAGAAGCTGGCTTATAGGAAGAAGAATGTGGCATCAGTATTGGAGGAAGACTCATTAACAACTTGTGGTATGCTGATGACACAATCTTGTTTGCTGAAAGCAATGAGGCCATGAAGCACTTACTGATGAAGACCAAAGATTATAGACTTCAGTACAATTACACCCTAACGTAAAGGAAACAAAAATCCTCATCACTGGTCCAATACACAACATCAAATAAATGGAGAAAAGATTGAAGCTGTCGAAGACTTCAGTTTGCTTGCATCCACAGTCAGCACTCATAGAAACAGCAGCCAACAAATCAAATGACATATTGCATAAGAAAAATCTGCTGCAAAAGACCTCTTTAAAGCGTTCAAGAGCAAAGACAATCAGTTTGAGGACTAAGGCCACCTGACCCAAATCATGGTATTTTCAATCAACTCATATGCATGTGAAAGATGGACAGTGAATAAGGAAGACTGAGAAGAACTAATGCATTTGAATCATGGTGTCCAAAGAATATTGAACACATTATGGACAGCCAGAAGAATGAACAATTTGTCTTGGAAGAAATGCAACTAGAAGGCTTCTTAAAAACAAGGATAGTGAGACTTCCTTCACCCTTTGGGTCATTTCTCCGGAGTGACTGGTCCCTGGAGAAGGATATCATGCTTGGTAGAGGGTTAGCAATAAAGAAAAAAAGATGGATTGGCACAATGAAAGCAACAATGGACTCAAACATGCCAATTGCAAGGATGGCACGGGACCATTGTGTTGTGCGTAAGGTCGTTACGAGTTAGAGCCACCTCGGTGGTATCTAACAGCAACAATGACAAAAATATATGCCATACATCCTAACCCTGTGGTTTTAATCCCATGTGGGAATGTTTTTTCTTTGCTATGTTAATGAAACAGTGCCAGGGTAAGGTATATTTTATATCAGTCCCTTCTAAGATGTAAACCAAGACGACTGGGTACAGAGAAGCAAACGAGCATAGACCTTATGCCCAAGAAGACCACCAAGAAGCCAAGGAACGAGGACCTTCCATCCAGAGTGACAAACAGAGAAAGGGAGCCTTCCCCTAGCGCTGAGTTCTAGTCTCTAAAATGTACAAAGATAGATTTGTTTGTTACAACAGAAATACCATAGCCAGTGGCTTTTTCTGTTATGGCAGCACTTAATAACAAAGACAGCAGCTTTCTGCTCTCAGTGTGAACATGGACTGTTCTCAGATGGATGGGTGACAGAGAAGCTTTCTTAGGAAGAATGTATTGAAGCTTTAATTAGAACATAACCTGGAGTTCTTTGTTTTGCTTTGCTTTTTAACAGTAATTCACTACATGTGTAACCCAGGGCAAGTTTCTTAACCTCTCTGTGTTTGGTTGGTTGGTTATGTGCCGTGGAGTCGGTTCCGACTCATAGCGACCCTCTACAGGGTTTCCGAGGCCGTAAGTCTTTACGGGAGCAGAACGCCTCATCTTTCTCCCGCAGAACAGCTGGTAGTTTTGAACTGCTGACCTTAAGGCTTGCAGCCCGATTCGTAACCACTACGCTACCAGAGCTCCTTCTCTGTGTCTAAGTTTCCTCAATTGTAAAATGAGGGTAATAATAACCCCTACCTTCTAGGGCCATTGTAAGGATTAAATAAGTTTTCTTAAACACTTCAGACAGACCAAAGTAAGGACAACATAAGTATTGATAAATGAATAAGGCTTTTAAATCAATAGACAATTGAGTAGACAAATCCTACTTATTTTAATTGCTAAATATTTCCTAAATCCATTCAGCTCCTCTCCTCTCATTTTACTGCCACTGCCTTAGCTCAGCCCTTGTTTGTGGCTCCCCTGGAAGACCTATATTATCTCCTTCCCCCAACTTTGCCATCTTCTGCCCCACCTACCCTTCAAAGTAAATCCTAAAACGGACTCTCCAGATCCTTTTGCTTAAGACTCTTCAGTGGCTACCCTACAGGAACAAGTCCATGCCTTGGTCTATCTACGCATAACATTATTTGTTTTTTAATAATATTATGATTGCTTTAATCTCTGGGTACAACATGCTCTACTGAATACGTCCAGACTCTGGTCAGTTTTAGAATTCATCCCTTTTCTCTTTATCCCTGTTTTCAGTCAAGAGCAGCTTATCTACCCACGTGGTCTCCCCCTTCTCTTTGCCCTTGTCAAGAAAGGAACTGCTCTCATTCCATTTGTTCATCTGTTGAATTACAGGGTCAGATTAGGCTTAGACAGATTTATGACTCTTGTTTATAACTTAGTATGGTTTTAAGTCACTGAGTTACTTCTCTCCTGGCTTATTTTCATTTCATCAGCTTTCGATTCTTGTTCTGAAAAGAGGAAGCCTTTGTCCTCACTTAGAAGACTTTCAGGCAAAGTGAACTGGAGAGAGGGCTTATCTGTGAGGACAGGGGGCGATGTCTTCCAGTAGTTCACTTCACAAGTGATATCTACTCTGAGTGGATGTTGTGAAGCAGTTGGGAGATTGGTAGCCCTTTGGAGGTAAAGAGAGGGGTCCCACACTCTCTTTGAAAAGAGAGTCCTATGCACTGGATTGATGAGGTTCCTTTGGAAATCTGCCTTCTCAAAGTGAACACTGTGCTTTTTAAATTCCAATGCAGACTCTTTCCCTTTCACTAGCCCCAGAAACAAGCAGTTGATTACTTTTCAGGGGTCAAGGTCTCCTCCAAGAACTCTTCGATCTTATTGACGTCCGTCTTCACGTCCCCATTGAAAGTCAGGAAAGGCGGATGGGTCCCAGGGGCTAGGTTGTGGAGGTCAGCTGGCTTCCTGTAGAGAGAGGAAGAGTCAGGTGTTAGTTTATACTAGGGTACTTCGTGTTCAGGGAAATCGAGGGCTTCAAGCTGCAAATTAGACTCCCTGTGTGGTCCCACATACCCCTCGACAGACTTGTAGTGTGGGGTGCATGGAAGGAAGATAGAAGGAAGCTCTGAAGGGAAGGTATGACACAGGAAATTCTGTTGGGTGCAAGTTAGTGAGAGAGAAGTAAGTCAGGAGGAAGGACACGAAGTACCACTGAAAACTGGAGAATGATCATAGATGACCATGTGAATTCGTGTGAAGCTTCAATTACCCAAGGGGAGAGGAACTTTTTTGTTTCCTTTCAAATCAATTAGCTTCACAAAATATTATTATACAGAATTGCAACCTTTAAAAAGTAATTAATTAGATCACACATTCATCCCAAAAGATGATCTCAGGAGGAGGATTTTGTAATAATATTATCTTGGGATATTGCAATCATAATGGTGCAATTATTGCAAGAGGGCAGAGATGATTTTTTTAAATACAAAGATTTGGGAGCTTGAGTTATTTGACCATCTTGAGTACTTCTATTCTGTGGAACTTAAATTCTAATATCTAATAATGAATGTTTAACAAGACGTCCTGGTTTGAAACTGTAGTATAAGTACTGGACTGTTAACTGCAGGGTTTTCAGTTCAAACCCACCAGCCCCTCCTTGGAAATCCTATACAGGGTCGCTCTGAGTCGGAAATGACTCAACAGCACTTAACTACAACAATGCCAGTCTTTAGTCAGACTCAGCAGAACACTTTTTTTTTTTTCATCTATGTTGTTATTGTGTGCTGTTGAGTTGGTTCCAACTCATGGAGACCCTTTTACAGGGTTTCTAAGAGAGTCTGGTGGATTTGAACTATAGGCCTTAGGATGAGCAGCCCAGGGTTTATCCTACAGTGAAGCTCCTAATACAGCCTTTGTTGTTGCTTACTGCTGTCAAGTCAATTCTGACTCATATCTACGCTATATAGGGTTTCCAAGGAGCAACTGGTGAGTTTGAACCACCAACCTTGTGGTTCAAACTGATCTTGTTGTCCCATGCTTTATTCCACAGTGCTACACTGGGACAGCCTTTGGGTATCCTGAAATAAAAACTATGAGCTTAAATCTAAATTATTAAATGAAGGTATTGTCAAATATCTTTTGCTTGCTAAGTTTCTAACATGGACACACTCCAGGTCCTTGTGAAAGCTCATGGATTTATGCCCATTGAGTCCAAACTCCTGAGGGGAATGAATTTGGCAACAAGAGCTACTATTCCTGAGTAAGAAGCTCTCTGGCAGTTGGAGATTATGAGAACAGGGAGCTTGAATTGTGCCTGGCATATAGAAGGTCCTCAATAGACATATATTCTTAATGTGTACTACATGAATAGGAGTGCAGAGACTCTATTGGATAAGCCAATAGAGTGTGGTGCCGTGAGTTAATGCACCAGACTGCAAAGCCATTTGAACTGCAAGGTTGGTGGTTCAAGCTCACCAGATGCTCCTCGGAAACCTTATACAGAGTTCCATTGGTTGGAACTGACTTGACGGCAATTAACAACAAACAATAACTACAACATTAGATGTTCAAGCCCACCAGTAACTCCTAGGGAGAAAGAAATGAGTCTTTTTGTTCCTGCGAAGATTTACAGTCTTGGAAACCCTATATGGGGTGGCTATGAGTCAGAACTAACTCAATGGCACTTACAACAACAACAATACATGAATCCAGCATCCATTTTTAATTTGTTCAAAACAGTGATTTCTTTTCATCCAACTCAATTCACAACTTTATATAAATGGTAAATGTTGCAAGAGAATTCAATTAATTTATATAAATTGGTTTACAATTGAGATCTAAGAGAATGTTGAGTAAGTTAAAAAATCAGAAATATCAGAACCATCCTTGCCATTCAAACTGACTTTGCACATTAACCCACAGCACCACACCAGGACTGAGTGAATATAGGGAGAACCAACCAATCACTATATTGCTAGAGTGTTGGTACTACACTATATTCTTACTTTCAAAGTATTTCTACTTTGTAACTTAGTTCAAGACATGCTATTTATTCTTAAATTTTTAGTATTTAAGTTTTACTAGAAAGCTATTATGTTTCTTGAAATGTGATTTTAATTCTGTTCAGCATCCATAAATTGAATATATCCTATTGAATCAGAGATTGTACTTATTTTTGAAAAGTTCTCAGGGCCCTTAAGTTTTATCTTAAATTATAAGCAATTTATTCTCCAAGTAAACAGAGCTCATCAAGGGATCCATTTCTTTTTATAGCCAGCTTTGCTAGGTGCAATATGTTCTCGTAGGTGAAACGTACGTATAATAGGCAACAAATTCATTCTCTGAGAGCAGAGAAAGACTTTTGGAGTACTTGTGGGATTCTGAAAGACATCTAAGATAACGAAAGCAACAGTCCTAAATTACCTAGAGAAGAAAATGGTGAAATTCTGGACTGTATGTTCAATTGAGCAAATCAACAATTAATTAATTGATTTAACTGTATATACTTAGCCCACAGCACTGCTAGGGGTCATTCCTGGTTTGAGCTGGGTGTGTAATAGCTAGCTATAAAAAAGGGACTGAATTATTAGGAGCATCCAGTCGATTTCAACTCATAGCAACCCTATAGTTGTTAAGTTTCAACTCATAATGACTCCATGTAGCAAAGCAGAACGGCCCGATAGGGTTTTCAAGGCTGTAAATCGTTAAAGGTAACACATGGCCTTATCGTTCTCCCATGGATTGGCTGGTGAGTTTCAACTACCGATTTTTCAGATAGCAGCTGGAGTCCTGGTGTGGCTCTGTGGGTCAATGCGCCAGACTGCAAAGCCATTGGAACTGCAAGTTATGCGGTTCAAGCTCACCAGCTGCTCCTTGGAAACCCTATACAGGGTCGCTATGGGTTGAAATTGACTAGATGACACTTAACAACAACAACAGCTGGATTTTTAATGGCTGTGCCACCAATACTCCTGTAAAATGTCCACTAGGAAATAAAGAGACCTTGTGCTTTTCTGGGCCTTTTTAAAGGAGTCCGGGTGTGGTGCTGTGGGTTAATGCGCTGGACTGCAAAGTCAGTTTGAACCACAAATTCGGTGGTTCAAGCTCACCAGTCATTCCTTGGAAACCATGTACAGGGTCACTAGGGGTCAGAACCAACTCGATGGCACTTAATAATAACAACATACCAGTTATGGAGTCCTGGCATGGCATTATAGGATAAGCATTCAACTGCAAGGTCGGTTTCAACCACAAAATTGGCAGTTTAAAACCACCAGCCACTCCTCAGAAACCCCTATATAGGGTTGCTATGAGTCAGAACTGACTCGACGGCACTTCACAACAACAGCATTAATGTTAAAGGAGTCCTAGTGGCTCAATGGTTAAGCATTCAAGTAGCCAACTGCTATTTGAAAGTTTGGCCGTTTGAACTCATCTAGCAACTCCTCAGAGAAAGGACTGGTGATCTGTACCCACACAGATTATAGTCTGCGGGGCAGGTCTACTCTGACAGGGAGTCATTATGAGCTGAAAATAAGCACAATGACAACTAACAACAACAGTTAAGTTTCAAGGACTGGCTTCTGGCTTCTGCCAGCTGATCTAAAGGCAAGAGCAAAGGTGGGGCAAAGTGAGAAGTAGAGTTGATGACCTGAGGACAGTGGAGATGGAGAGGGTGAGCTAAGAAAAGTGGGAGAAACAGGGACTACTGAAGGGGAATCCCACATACAGGGCTCGAACATCAAACCCACCCTAAATGCTCTCTCTCTGAGGATGCAACATTTCTGGAGAAGTAGAGAATGGGAAACATTGCATGGGGAAATTAAAAAAACAAAACAAAAACAAATAAAATTCACAAGGATGGGAAGAGGAGTCTGTAATGAAATAAATTCCTGGCGTAATCCATTTGGGAGGGGAAGAAAAGAATTTCAATTACGGTGCTACTCCCCTGTCGTTCCCCAAACAGACATGCTTTCCACACATACTTCTGTGGCACTTGGAACTCCTTAGACAATAGAGACAGAAAGTATTTTAAAACTCTAATTCATTTTGTCCCTTTGTTTACTTTGTGTGTCTCCCTTGTTTCAGACAATGAAAGGACATTCTTTAGTTTCTCCTCCTGGCTTTAGAGCTGATATAAGACAGTGAGTGGTGCTTGGCTTCTCAGATGGAAGAAGAAATCACATCCTGGTGTGTGTGTGTTTTTCTCTCTGAGACTCTAGGGAACAGTGTCCACTGGATTCTGACACCCTTGTAAAGTAAAGCTCATGACTCCCAAAGCTCAGTTGGACCCTGCCCAATGGGTGGCCAGCCCTTAGTTGACCCTTTCAGCATTTACAGTTGAAATAACATCATTAGGATTTGATTGCATATACCCACTGCTGTCAAGTTGGTTCCGACTCAATGCAACCCTATATAGGGTTTCCAAGGTTTTAAGTCTTTACACCAGCAGACTACCTTATCTTTCTCCTTCTGAGGGCTGATGGGCTTAAACTGCTGACCTTGTGATTAGCAGCCTGACGCCTAATGCACAGTGCCGCCAGAACTTCTTTTAATTACATATTTATGTTGCTGATGTTGCTGTTAACGTGCTGTTGAGTCAGTTCTGACCCATAGCAACCCTATCTAGGGTTTCCAAGGAGCAGCTGGTGAGCTTCAACCACTGACCTTATAGTTCAAACTGACTTTGCAGTCCAACGTATTAACCTGCAGCGCCACACCAGGACTCCTTAGTTACATATGGTGGTAGGGGTGATGTGCCATGGAATCTGTTCCAACTCATAGCGACCCTGTACAGGATTTCTGAGGCTGTAAATCTTTATGGGAGTAGAAAGTGTCATCTTTCTCCTGAAGAACAGCTGGTAGTTTCGAACTGCTGACCCTGAGGTTAGCAGCCCGATTCATAACCACTATGCTACCAGAGCTCCTTTGTTCTTGTTAAGTGACATCAAATCAGTTCCAACTCATAGTAAACCTATGAGGAGTGGCTAATGGTTTTGAACCACTGACCTTACTTATAGTAAGAAGTTCAGTGTATATATATAACTTTTCTTGGCAATAAGAAGATTTCTTTATCTTTAATACTGGTGTTTGATACTTTACTGGCTACCTCAAAGGGGTGTTGGCAGGAAAGATGTGATAACAGATGTGAGCAAGTAGCATAAACATTTGGAGAATGCTAGGGTTGCTCCCCTTCCTAGGTTGAGCTCCAGCCAGACATACAAGTTCACTCTTACAGATGATAATCCAAAATCCTCTAATACTTCATTGGAAGAAGCTGGTTTTTCAAACTAGACAAAAGTCTCCTGCTTGTTTTAGTTATCACAGACTCTAATAGCATAGTTGATGCACGTTTCTTTACTTGATAGACACCAGTTAGTTAACTACTATCGAGGATATAAAGAAACTGAAAACATGGCCCCTGCCTGTCATTGAGAGACTTGAGGTCATTTGAAAGACAAAAACATCAAAAGGCAATCTGATGTGTTATAAAGAGCATGGGATATGAACCAAGAAAACTGGGTTTTCAGTAGCATTCCCTCCAATTTCTAGCTGGGCACCTTGGGCAAGTCACTTAAAAGCACCCACGTCAGTTTATTTGTATAAAATGAGGAAACAAGACTTCCTCCATAGGACTATCTGTTATGTGATTATTTATTGGACAGTACTCACCAGTGATAAAGCGTTAGGACTATAGTTCTCATTACTAGGTGAAATGCTAAATGATGATGCAAGACAGCATAGCCAATAGGGGCAGGTGAGTTTGGAGGGCAGTTGGACCGATATGGTACGTTGAGACTGAAAGTGGGAGGAGGTGGGCATGCTCACAGGGAAGATGGGACAGAAGTTGAACCTGGGGGCTGGACACAATCTGGAGACACAGGAAGCACCCCTGCTAAGGGCTGGAGGCTGCATGGAATAAGAGTAGCAAAAGGCCAGTGTGGCAAAGATAAGAGTTCTTGACAAAAGGTGCTGGGAGATAATGCTAGAAAGAAGCTGAGAAAAGACAGAGGAGGGTTCAGGATGCACTGATACTGTGGGCAATGGAAAGCATCAGAAGGTTTTCTGAGCAGCAAGAGCCATGATTAGAGAACAATTTTTAGAAGAATAACCTTATAATGGAGTCCTGGTGTGGTGCTATAGGATAAGCACTGGGTTGCTAACTACAAGGTTGGCAGCTACTCCTTGAAAATGCTATGCAGCGCTCTGATTGGTGACCACGTTCATCACCAATAAGAGGAAATGAGGGGAAAGCAGCAATGAAGCTGCGAGCTAAGCCCTACAATGCTCAATAAACTCCTGTGAACCTGGGTGGAGACCTAATTGGCCAGCAGTGTGCCAAGTCCAGGGGACTCTTGGACCCAGATTCAGTGACATAGCCACAAACGACTAGAGTGGACAGTGAAGCGTCCAGCTGTTAAGAAGAGAGGGCACATGCATAAGTACACCCACACTTGAAGATAATACTCACTTGACCTGGCTTCAATGGCTGGAGGATCAGAGCTCAAACAGAAGAAGAAAGAAGAGGGAAAAAATAATAATCTGATACAATTTGATGAACTTGACCTACACCTATGGAAGCAGTAGCTCAAAAGAGTGAACAAATCTTCACAGCGAGGATCATTCCCACCCCCTCTGCACATGGAGAGGACAGGGATGGGCAACTCAGACATTGGCTACCCAGAATGGGGGGCGGTGGGGGGGTGGCTACAGAGGCAAGAAGTGACTGGCTTACAAGCTTTCAAGAGGGAACCTAGATCCAGAGGGTGTGGAGTAAGGTAGAATCTCCACTGAGTGCTATCCATTCTGCCTAGTCAGGGCTGACGAAAGGAGATGCAGATAGTTCTCCTGCGATACAATAGCGAATAATTGCTATCAAGACTGATTGTAAGGGCTGGAAATATAAAGGTGGATGTTTTGGGGCAAAGGGAGGAGAGTAATTAACCTTACAGTCTAGGAACGGAGGTCCCTGGGACCATCAAAGGAGAAGAGCAGAGAATAGAACCCTACCCAGAGAAGCAGTGGTGCCAGGGATGGAGGCAGATAAATGAGGTGGGGAGATGGAGCTGCTGGAGACTTTGGACCTGGAGAGAGAGAGGGGCGGTGTGCGGATGATGGGGGGCAGGCTTGCAGGGTATACCCTTTGGTTGATCGATGATGCATAGAAGGGATTGTAACCATGGCAAGGAAACGATATATGACGGGATCAATGTGAAGCTGATGTCCTCCCATGTAAACTATCACATAATTCACAATAAAGCCCCTCCCAAGTGTCAAAGATTAGAAAATGGAAAAGCAAAAGTGTTATGGATTGAACTGTGTTCCCCCCCAAAAGTTATATTGAAGACCTGTCTGTACCTACAATATGACCCTGTGCCTGGACATGTGACGTTGCTGGAATACGAGACATGATCTGGGTCTCAAAGCCCTGAAGACTCTGGAGAGTAGGTAGGATCCCCCAGGATGAGGGCATCAGGACTTCTGAAAGGGCCAACTCTTATATTTTTAGATGATCTGGCCAAATATTCTTAGTTGCATAGCCAATATCCATTCCTCCCTTTGTCCTTGCTAAACACATGTTGCTAATCAGTGCAACGAAGTGCCCAACCCAAAGTGAGATACCTCCTTCTGCAGCCTCCTTTGTAACTAGGGGATGGGTCCTGTTACACAATTCTACCCAGAAGACTGGTGGGAGCCATAGGAAGGTTTTTTCCCTCCTTCATGGAAGGATCTCTGTTCCCTGCAGCTAAACACATTCCCCATAAATGTGGTGCCCTTTACCTTTTCAGATCCACGGTGGTGACATTGAACACAACTCCTTTCAGCCAAAGGATCATAAAGAGGCGCTGAGAGAAAGGACAGTTGCCGATACTTTCTCCATCGATTCCAGCCTACAAGGAAGAAAACCAGAGTCCTGAGTTGTCATGTACATATTATCAACAAAGAACACAGGATTATAACACCAAAACCTCAGTCTGAGAACAACAACAAAAAAAAAACCCAACAGTCTGAGAACACGACTCATACACGTCCAAGCAAAACCTCAAAGGGCAGAAGTCATATTTTACTCATCTATGTCCTCTAATGTCTATAGAAGGCAATGTCTGAAACAATTTAAGAGTGCAATAAGTATGTACTGCACTGAATTTGAGTCTCCCGAATCACAATTATATAAGATTGTAACATTCTGAAACTATAGAACCTTAGCATCACAGGATAAAAGACCTTGAATATCACTTAATTTAACAAAAAATGATACTGGAATTCCAGCTTCTATATCTCCAAGTAGTCATCTAGTTGTTGTTAAGTGCCATCAAGTCAATTCCAACCCATAGCAACCCTGTAGAGGGTCTCCAAGGAGCTACTGGTGAGCTTGAACCACCAACCTTACAGTTCAAACCAACTTTGCAGCCTAGCGCATTAACCCACAACGCCACACCAGGACCCCCAGTCATCTAGTCTATATGCCTAAATAGTTCCACTGACAAGTCATTTCTTTTCCTCAAAGTAGTTCATTCTAACTGAGAATTACTCTAAGAAGTAAAATGTTTTGGTTTGCTGTACCTTGCCGTAATAATTTCCTCCGGGGCTTATCCTCTAATGCCCTTTGGTCCTAGCTCTATGAGAATTTCATGAGTACAAATACCTCAGATTTTGAAGCCCCTCTCTCAGTATATTTAAACAAGTCAGCAAGCCCAAGACTTAGTAGTTCTGACTAGTACTTGACCTTTTTTTACTAAACAAAGGCATATTGATTCTCGATTACGTGCAGAACATAGGAGACAATTGCATGGAGGATTTAAACATGTATTTCCTCAAGGAGCTTATGGGCTTCCGTGCTATGGGAAGAAAGGCCCATAGCACAATAACAGCTACATCATTATTGAGTGCTTGCACACTTTTGCTTATTAAATTCCCCTTCCTGCTATCCTCTTCAAAATAGGGCTTTGTTGGGGTTTTGCTTTTGTTGGTGGTAGTGTTGTTTCACATGTCTGAAACACAAGCCTATCTCTACTGCAAGTGGGCTGTAGAACAACGAGTTTTGTATTTGTTTCAAGAAAACACACGAACAAACAAAAACTAAACTGGAGAACCAGCTTTTGTATAATTTCTTCCTGCTATGTTTTTTGCTGCCTCCCAATATGGTCCTTAGAGGAAGAAATAACTCTTCACCCTTGTCTGGGATCATTGGTTCTATGGCAACTGTCGTCTCATCTCAGTAAGCCTGGCTTCCAGGGAGGCCATGGGCATTAGAAACCCCCAGGCATATGTGCAAAGTTCCCAACTTCATTTATTAGAAACTCCAAAACCAACCAACCAACCAACCACCATCCTGGAACGGGAAGTTACTAAGATTTAAAAAATTTTTTTTTTTTAAAGAGAGGCAGGGGGAAAAAATGCATTTAGAAAGACTGAGACGGGGAGGTAGTGATGGGTCTTCTTTCAGACATTAGATACTAATTGTGGGCTTATTCTACCTTGAAATCATAGCCATCAGAAGCTCAGGTTCATAATGGGAAGCAGGAGCTTTTTACAGTGTTGGTTGGAGGTAATTGCTATGAAATGACAGCTATTTTGCATTCCTCTTAACAACCCCAAGAGCCCCACTCACTATTCAGTGCTAGGAGTAGGCCCACTCTGAGTAACTGAGACAGCATGGACTCTGTTGTATAAACTCTGAATGGTGTCCACAGAGCTAAAATTACCGACAAAGCCTTAGCCTGCAGGCCACACTCAAAACAGACAACTATATATTTAGTACTAACTTGAATTTGTAGTTTCAGTTCTCTAAAACTTTCCCAGGAAGCACTGACAGATACCTGCTTCTTGGTCCTTTTAGTTACCCAGACAAAGGAACTGCCAGGAGGAGTTACAACTTAAGTGCTTAAAATCAAAAACAAGAGCCATATCTACATGTTGTCAACCATTTCCCTCAGGAAAAGGGGAGGTAGGGGGTAGCAGAGGGTAAGGATAAGAACATTAAATGAGGAATTAGTAAAATATAGGAATTTCCATTTGTTAAACAAAATTAAACAACATATGCTTTAATATATATTTTATAAAAATACAAGATAATAATTTTATAGAGAGTTACAGAAAAAAACAGTTATAGTTATATAGAAGGACTAACGTTGAGTGCTTAACCACTTGTGCCACACAGAGACATCTACCATAGACATTGTTGATGTTGTTAGGTGCCATTGAGTTGGTACCGATTCATAGTGACTGTATGCACAACCTTCAGTATGGCTTGCATCTCAATGTAAAGAAAACAACAATCCTCACCACTGGAACCAATAAATAAGATTCATATAAGTGGAGAAAAGATTGAAGTTGTCAAAGACTTCATTTTGCGCAGATCAACCAGCAACACTCATGGAAGCAGCAGTCAAGAAATCAAAAGACTTATTGCATTAGTCAAATCTTCTGCACAAGACTTTAAAGTGTGCAAGAGCAAAGATGTCACTGTGAAGATAAGGTAAGCTTGATCCAAGCCATGATAGTTTCAATAGCCTCATATGCATGTGAAAGCTGGATAGTGAATAAGGAAGACCATAGAAGAATAAATGCATTTGAGTTTTGGTGTTGGAGGAGAATATTTAAAGTACCATGGACTGCTAAAAGA
>NW_006408556.1:18215919-18240189 GCF_000296735.1 Chrysochloris asiatica
GTGTTGGAAGAAGTGTAGCCAGAGTGCTCCTTGGAGGCCAGGATGGCCAAACTTCATCTCTCATACTTCAGACTTATTGTCAGGAGGGACCAGTCACTGGAGAAGGATATCATGTTTGGTAGGGTGGAGAGTCAGAAAAAAGAGGATGGATTGGCAAAGCGGCAGCATCTATGGGCTCATGCATGGCAACAATACTGAGGTTGGCCCAGGATCGGGCAGTGTTTCATTCTGTTGTACATAGGGTCGCTATGAGTTGGTACCGACTTGTTGGCACCTAACAACCAGTGACACCTTGGAAGACAGGCCTAGTGATCTTCTTCCAAAAGGTCACAGTCTTAAAAACACTGTGGAACAATTCTGTTCTGAACACAAGGGGTCACTGTGAGTCAGATTCCACTCTAAGGCAATTAACAACAACAACAATGATGTCTATATTGCTAGGCATTGTCCTAGGTGCTTTGTATATGTTATTAACACATGGCAATGTGTTAATGGGATCTTATCCCCTTTTTACTGATGAGGAAAGTGAGGCTCAAAAAGGTAAAGAAATTCGCCAAAGGGTACCACGATGGTGAAGCCAGGATTGAACCCAGGTGGTTTGGCTCCAGTTCTGAGGCTTCTAACCACTGCATCTCAAATCCAATCTGAAAACCCAGACAAGTAAGGTTTTCCCAAGATCACAAAGCTGGGAGGTGATGGTGCTTAAGATGCACCTATATTCTATACTTTCCAAGTGCATTCAACTCAGCCAGAAATAATATATCAGGGTGAGTTCGTATCATAACCTTATACATATTTTTATGTTTTATCAATAATATCTGAAATCATGATTCTAGTAAACTAAAATATCCAAAGGACCAGTAGAATGTGAAGATTTGCTCATTTTTATACATTATTCTTGTCTAGAAGGATTCCTGGTTTCACACCGGTTTAAGTGTTAGGCTGCTAATGGAAAACTTGATTTGAACCCATCAGCTGCTTCACAGGAGAAAGATGAGATTGTCCAGTCCCACAACGATTTACAGCCTTTAAAACCTACTGAGCAGGGTCACTAAGGGTCAGAGCCTTGGGATTGGTGGCCCAATACCTAGCCCACAGCTCTACCAGGGTGCCAGTACACTGAAGAGGAGGTTGTTAAGAAAAAGAAAAAAAAAACAAAAAACAAAGAAAGAAATCCGTTCTTTAAACTTATATTTTGTAGGACACAGTAGACAGTGGTTTAGTCCCCTCTCTGACTCTTTAACTCGCCATGTGATCTTGAGTAAATAAGTCACCTCCCTTCTCCTGGGCTCATTTCCTCTTATGTAAAGGGAGGGAATGGATTTCCTTCTCTGATATCTATTGTCTCTACTGTTGTTGTTATCAAGTGTAGTCGAGTTGGTTCCAACACATGCTGTTGTTGTTGTTATGTGCCGTGAAGTCGGTTCCGACTCATAGCGACCCTGTACAGGATTTCCGAGGCTGCAAATCTTTATGGGAGCAGAAGTGCCCCATCTTTCTCCTGTGGAACAGCTGGTAGTTTTGAACTGATGACCCTGAAGTTAGCAGCCCAATTCGTATCCACTAGCTACCAGAAGAGCTCCTTTGTATACAGGTACCGAGGAGCGACTGGTGAACTTGAGCTGCCGACCTTGCAGTCCAGTGCATTAACACGTAGTGCCATAGCTTCCTGAAATTTTGTGACTTCAACTGGCTAAAACAGAGATTTAGTAAGACACCGGTCCTAAAATGTTTTCATCTAAGAACTCTTTTATGCTCTTAAATATTGTGGTGGTGGTGGTGGTGGTGATGTGCCATGGAGTCAGTTCCGACTCATAGCGACCCTGTACTGGGTTTCCCAAGGCTGTAAATCTTTCGGGAGCAGAAAGCCTCATCTTTCTCACACAGAACAGCTGGTAGTTTCAAACTGCTGACCTTGCGGTTCGCAGCCCAATTCGTAACCATTACGCTACCAGAGCTCCTTAAATATTGTGGAGGATCTAAAAAAACCAAAAAAATAAAACCTTTTGTTTTTCCTAATAAATGAAGATAAGTATCACTATTTATTATAACTTAAAAATTTAAAAATGCTTTAGATATGTATTTAAATATAGCAATAATAAACTTATTAAATATTTTGATACCGTTTTAATATAGAAGAATTATATTTTCAAATCAGAAGAAATTTAGTGAGAAAAGTGGCATTGTTTTATGTCTTTGCAAAATCTTTAATATCTGCCTTAATAGAAATCAGCTGGATTTTCATGTCTCCATCTGCATTCAATCTACTCCTATTTTGTGAAAGTATATAAAGAAAATATACAGATATGTATTTGGAAAAGGCAGGAGGTTTTTTTATAGCCTTTTAAGATAACTGTGGTTAATTCTTCAATACCTCACCAAAAGTCAGCATGTGATAGCTTCTTAAAAGTTAGTTGATACGTGGAATTTAAAACCTTAATTGAAAAAATGATTTCTTTTCCTGTTTCACTACAATCCACTGCTCTACCTTGCATTTTGAATGGATATTTTACCCATATTCTGTCATTTTTCATATGGAAAGCAGTGTTTCACTAAGTTACACAGATGTCTTTTCCACATGCTTTTCTATGTCATCACACAATATCAAAAATATCTCATTCATTCACATCACCACCAGTCTCGTCAGAAAAGTACTGGGAAGCTGCCAAGTCTAAGGTGGTGGATACAAGTTTCCAAAATTCTAATTTTCCCTTGAACATTTGTGTTTTATCACTTGCAATAAAAGCTATCAATTATTGTTCCTGGAATGACAAGTTGACTTCACTGATTTTCTGAAAAGATCCAGAAAACACCAAGTCTGAGTAGTCATGCTTTGTCTGCCATTTGCTCTTTCAAGTAAAACTGTGTTTCATGAAAGAAGTAACTGGCTCTCCCCACAAGTTGGCCGCACAAGTTTTCTTCAGACAATCATCTTATCTCAGAATGCACTTTCCATTACATCTCCCAGAATATTTAACAATATGCACTCAGAGTTGAGATTCAACGGCATCATACAATCTTTAAGGAGTCCTGGTGGTATAGTGGCTCACCAATTGGACTGCAAACCACAAGGTTAGCAGTTTGAATCTACCAGGTGCTCCACAAGAGAAAGATGAGATTTCTGCTCCCATAAAAATGTACATCCTGCCTCGGAAACCCTATACAGGGTCACTGTGAGTTGGAATTGACTCCATGACACACCTACCGGTACAACTATACCTCCTTTATGGCTTTTCTTAAAGGAGACTGGCTTTTAGATTATTTGTCCTGCACACTCATGACTACTAGTAACATTTGGTGTCACTGCCTTGATTTATTTGAAATCACCAGGAGTTTTACACTAAAGGTCCACATAGAGATGACATGTTGGTGTTTTTAAATGCCATCGAGTCAGTTCCAACTCATAGAGACCCTCTATAGGGTTTCTCAGGAGTGGCTGGTGGGTTTGAAGTGCTGACCTTGTGATTAGCAGTCCAGTGTTTATCCTAAAGTACCATGCCAGGGATACCAGATATATGGCATAGCATCTTGATGGTGGTGGTTGTGTGCCATCGAGTCAGTTCTGATTTATAGTGACTCTGTATAGGGCTTCTATGCATCTTGGTGTGGCACTGTAGGGTAAGCATTGGAAATAAGGTCAGTTTGAGCTGCAAGGTCAGTGGTTCAAATCCACCAGCCGCTGCTAAGAAACCCTAACCATGGTTGCTATGAATTGGAATGGACTTGTTGGCACTAAACCACAACAGTAGGGTTTCTGAGGCTGTACATCTTTAAGGGAGCAGAGAGTTTCATCTTTCTTCTGAGGAGTGACTGGTGGGACCTGGTATTTAGCTTATCCGACAGAACCATGTAGTGCTTATCCAACAGAGCCACGACACTCCCCTCCCTCAGCCCTGTGAGTCAGCTGTGAGTCAGCTGTGAGTCAGCCATGACTCAAGGTGACTGTAGGCTGTGTTTATATCCATTGTTGTGGCCATTGTGTGAAGTCATCTCACTGAGGGCTTCCTAGGGTTTCATTTTATCTATGGTTATTCTTTTATACTAATGAATATTTCGTTGTATTAAACATCTCCTGTTTAACCTACAGAGTCCTGGTGTGGCACTGCAGGTTAATGTGCTGGACTGCAAAGTTGTTTGCACTGCAAGATCGAGAGTTCAAGTTCATCTGCCGCTCCTCAGAAACCCTATACAAGGGTCACTGTGGGTTGGAACAGACTCGATAGCACTTAACAACAACATTTGACCTACAGTGTGGTTCCTTTCTCCTGATTAGTGCAGACGACTACAGATATTTCCAAATGCAAGGATTTTTTGCTCTTTGATTTCTTTAAAAATTGGACAAGGATATGTCCTAGGTGATATACTAAAAGAAAAGAAACCTCCATCTTCTCCAGAAAGTTTGTTAAATCACCAGTTACATTATATTTCAAATGTTGGTTGCTTTAGCCCATGAACCCTATCCCTGAAGGCACAGGATCCAACACCAATTTTATCAAGTTAGTGATAAAAATTCTATGACAATGGGACTGGAAGTAACCTCAAAGATGAAATAGCCCGGTCCTTTCTTTTTGACTCATAGGGAAATAGGTCCTGAAAGGTTCAATGATTCGACTTGCTTATGATTGCAGTGCCTGGTCCTTGGCAGAATAAAGGATATAATTCCTGTTTCTCAATTTCTAGCCTTCTAGTCCACTGTGGTGCTGCGGGCTAATGCACTGGACTGCAAAGTTGGTTTGAACTTCAAGGTCGGTCATTCAAGCTCACCAGCTACTCCTCGGAAACCCTATACTGAGTCGCTCGCTCACTATGAGTTGGAACCGACTCGACAGCACTTAACAACAATAACAATTCAATTGCAAGAGCCCTGGTGGTGTAGTGGGATACATGTTGGGCTGTTACCTGAAAGGTCAATACTTAGAAGGCTCCCATAGAGAGTTATAGCCTTGAAGCCCTACAATGGTCACTATGAGTCGGATTCAACTCCATGGCAGTGGTTTCAGCCATATATTGCACTAGCCTGGTTATTAGTCTTACAGGAAAGAAAATCAAAATGACAAAGTCCATAAGAAAAGGGCTTTCTTTGGCTATAAAATGACTCAACTATATACTGCCAAACAGGTTCATATGACATAGGAGGAAAAGAGTTTTTCTTTATAAGAAAAACACGTGGAGTTTTTTTCCTTTTTCTGATTAGTGTTAAGTCAGACTTCTCATTCTTACATTTTTTTTAAAAAAAAAAGATTGTAAGTTTTTATTTTTATGATAAAATTAAAATCACAATATAACAACAATGTATAATAGCACAAAAAAACACGTATTACATTACATTTCTCCTGATGTAGCACTGTAAGGTTGATGATTCAAACTCACTAGCTTCTCCTCAAAAACCCTATACAGTGTCAATATGTGTTGGAACCACTTGACGGCAATTTAATACTGACTTTCCATCAGCTTGTTAGTAAGGCTTCTGTTAGCACAGATGAGACCCAGTGATTTGTGTTCATAGAAGAATGAGGAGGTTTACCCTTGAAGAACTCAATATTCCTTTTCTCAATATCACTTACTGGGGTCATTTGGGCATTTTTCATTCAATAAAGAGTCAGGTAATAAATATTTATCTTAGGCTTGAAGGATTCTAAAGCATCTATCTAAAGTTGAACATAAAGTTTGAATCAACCTATGCAGATGTCTGCCTGTGGAGTGTGATATGAAGAATCCCAGGTGAATTGAACAATATTATCTGAGACAGGTAATCCAATAATCCAGTTGTGAGTCATCATCCTATTAGCTCATCCAAGGGTTTCATAAACAACTAAATGTTGTTGTTAAAGTGCTGTCGAATCAGTTCCAACTTATCACGACCCTGTACAGGGTTTTCAAGGAGCTGTTGGTAAGTGTGAACTGTTGATCTTGTGGTTCAAACCGACCAGTGCATTAACCCACAGTGTCACACCAGGACATTAGGTGCCCTTCAGTAATGAATTCATCTACTCTTAATAACATAATTTTCCTTTCTGGTCAGTAATACCTCTGATTTGGGGGCCTATAAACATGCTTTTTCCCCTTATCTTAAAAAAAATGCAAGAAGAAGAAAGAAGAAAGGAAAGAAAGAGGGGAAGAAAAAGGGGAAATTTTGAAATGCTAGAGGGCTTGCTTGATTCAAGTCTTTATTGTTGGCTCCATCACCGATCCTGTCTTAATTCAATGTTAAATACAAAACAAAGTTGCCATTGTGTTTCAAAGCAGAACTGAGATCCATAGGGTTTCCAATAGCTATGGTCTTTCCAAAGTAGGGCACCAAAACTTTTTTTTTTTTTTAATGTCTTATTGTTGTTATGTGCCGTGGAGTCGGTTCTGACTCATAGCGACCCTGTACAGGGTTTCTGAGGCTGTAAACCTTTATGGGAGCAGAAAGCCTCATCTTTCTCCCGCAGGACAGCTGGTAGTTTCGTAACCACTAAGCTACCAGAGCTCCTTTTTTATGTCTGTGTTAGACTCAAATTGCCAACCTTCCAACTAGTGACTGAGTGTTTAATGATTTGTGCCACCTTGGGCCTCTGACTCCAATGTTACAAGAAAATTATTTCTTATAGTTTGTTATATACTATTTTAGATTTTGCCTCTTTCCAATTATATATTTTGCCAGGTACCTGAGGAGAAGGAACCATATTATTTTCATTTCGGGAGGAAATCCACTAGGCATTTAAGAAAAATACTTGATTGTTTTGATTGTTGTTGTTGTTGTTATCAGGTGCCATCGAGCTGGAACTGACTCATAGCAACCCCATATACAGCAGAACGAAACAATGTCCGATCCTGGGCCAACCTCACTACCGCTGCCACACTTGAGTCCATCAATGCTGTCACCTGGCCAATCCATCTCATTGGGGGTCTTCCTCTTTTTCTCTGACCCTCCATCTTACCAAGCATGATATCCTTTTCCAATGACTGTTCCCTCCTGACAATATGTCCAAAGTACGAGAGATGAAGTTTAGCCATCTTGGCCTCCAAGGAGCACTCTGGCTGCACTTCGTCCAAAACAGAAAACAGATCTATTGGTTCTTTTGGCAGCTCACGGCACTTTTAGCATTCTCCTCCAACACCAAAATTTAAAGGCATCAATTCTTCTATGATCTTCCTTATTCACTGTCCAGCTTTCGCATCCATATGAGGTTATTGAAAATACCATGGCTTGGGTCAGGCGCACCTTAGTCCTCAAGCTGACATCTTTGCTCTTCAACACTTTAAAAAGTTCCTGTGCAGCAGATTTGCCCAATGCTATACGTTGTCTGATCTTTTGACTGCTGCTTCCACAAGTGTTGATAGTTGATCCAAGAAGAATGAAGTCCTTGACAACTTCAAACCACTTCAAAACAATTTTTTTGATGTCTTCAAAATGATTCCTTCCCACATCCCCAACAAAAGTTGGGATCTATTTCTCACTTCTTCATGAATGAGGAATGCGTTTGTGACTGCCTTGATGAGAAGATTATGGCAGAAGTGGCATTATGGGTGGCTCTTAGATTAGGTCATAAAGGTTGATGCGGTTTCCACCTGTTTACCCTTGAAGCCCCTCCCCCATGTTGTGAGGAAGCACAGAGCCAAAGGAAAGAAGTATTGTGTAGTGTTCCTGGTGATAATTCTAAAATCTGGCATCCACCCACAGACATGTGAGTGAGTGAGACTTGATTCAAATGATTCCAACTTCCAGTCTTTGAGATGTCCCAAAGAACAACTTTGAGAAGTAAAGAGAAGCTGTTTCTACTGAACCCTGCCCAAATGACAGGCTTTTGAACAAAATAAATGTATTCTTTAATGCCACTATGTTGGAGATGGTTTGTTTTCCAGAAGATAGCAGATTATGTTTAGCCTCAATTTCCTCACCTACAAACTAGGGGGATGCAATACCTACCTTAAAGATTGTTATATGACTCTTGTTGTGGTTGTTAAGTGCTGTTGAGTTGGTTCCGACTCATAGTGATCGCGTATAGGGTTTCCAAGGAGCTGCTGGTGAATTTGAACCACTGTCTTTGCAGTTCAAACTCACCTTGTCGTCCATTGCTTTATCCCACAGCACCACACCACATATAAAACATATGGAATCTGTTTTATAAATTTATAGCTCTTCTCTTTATGACCAAAGAAAACAAACTTTTCAGGAATGCTAATGAAATATCTCTGCTTATGAAATATTATGTCTTAGTCAAGAGTCAACAGACATCTTTGATGGCACAGAAATTCAACACTACATCAGTGTTCAGGGTTTTGTGTCTGGAACAATGCAGTCAACAGAGAAAGCAAGCATAGGAAGCACTATAGCTATTGTCTATAGGCTTAAAAGCAGAGTTGCTAAACCAGGTTGGCCCCACATTTACTATGAAGTGACTCATATTTGGTTAGCTGCTGGTGCAATTATAGGCATGTGTATGTCAGTCGCAGGAGAAAGATATGCTTGGTAAGATGGAGAGTCAGAGAAAAAGAGGAAGACCCCAATGAGATGGATTGGCCAGGTGGCAGCATTGATGGCGTCAAGTGTGGCAGCAATAGTGAGGTTGGCCCAGGATTGTTTCATTTTGCTGTGCATGGGGTCGCTATGAGTCAGTTCCGACTCGATGGCACCTGACAACAACAACATGTCAGTACTATACAAAGCCACTGGATTTCTGGGCAGAGCAACCTACTCCAACTAAACAATATTTTGAGTAGTTCAGGAGCCAAAGATGAGAAGAACTGGAATCCAAGGAATATTGATGGATGAAGCTGAGGGTTTGGGTTGGTGGCAGGTTCCGAGATATTTTCTATGGCAGACCAGTAGAAATCTTTGTGTTCTCTTGAGTTCTAGGAAACTTTATCACAAATATTTACAGGACCATGATGTTATTCTCTAGACCTAATTATGGCTTGCAGTGCTTGAATCAGGAAAGCTGAAAGCTGGAATTCTTCCATCGCAGAAATGTACCAAAGCACAGGAAACCAAAGTGTGATACGAATCTGCAGCATCAAATAAACAGAATTCCTTCCCACATGGGCTTAATTTGAAGAAGATGTCTTCTCACTTGAGCCTTCCCCTGGAGAATCCCAGTCTTGATGGAGGAAACATGCTTTCCACCAAATTAGGCCACTGTCAAAAGTTTTCTTTTCCTCCCCTGACATATATTTTATTTGTTATTCAAGATGCTATGGAAATTAGTTCCAGCTCTTGATCATGAAACCATTTCCTCTACATTCAGGGACTGGCTCTGTAATTCTTATAATCTTCCTATCAAACAGCAATATCTTGACATTGAATTCTGTCTCATCTACAAGAGTTGGTGTTTGGAAGCCCATGATAGCTGAAATTCATCAATTATTACTTGTCTTTCTCTCTGTTCTGGTTGCCTGCTGAGTTTTTAATACTGCATTTTAATAGCCTAAACTGGCCTAGAAGGACTTTAGAGAACTCACAAGCTATGTCATCCTATCTCTCAGTAAACTCTCATCAACCTGCAACTCACAGTGATGACAGATCAGAAGCTTATGGCACCAAAATCAAATCTGAGTCATGCAATTTATTAAACAGGGTTACTTAAGCCCGAGTCATCTGAAAGGTTTTTGCAAAAGTTAGTATTCTATAGCATGTCAGTGGAGTATTTTCTAAGAGCTTGAAAATTCTATTCATGCAAAAATGTAATACTAAGGGCTCACTCTCAAAGAGTCTGATTTAATTAATCAGGGATAGGATTTAGATAGACATCAGCATTTCCCCCCAAGGTTCTCCAGATGTTCAACTAAGACAGAAACCCTCTAACCTAGTGATGCTCACAATGAAGGGCACACAACAAAATCACTTAAGAGATCAAACGAACAAATAAACAGAAGATACACTGAATCAGAATACCTGGGTTGGGATGTGCATAACAGGTCAGACCATGTTACATAGCACTTGGACATTGCTTTGTTCTACTTTTCTCTTTTTTAATTAAAAAAAAAAAAAAGCATTGTGATGAAATATATGTAACAAAACATTTACCACTTCACCTCTTATGCGTACAATTTAGTTATACTATGGCCTTCACAACTTTGTACAACCATCATCACTATCCATTTTTAAACTTTCTCCATCACCCTTAATAGAAATTCAGTATCTCTTAAGCCATACGTCCCCCCACACCTACACCCTGGCTTGATAATCACTGATAAATTTTGGTCTGTATGTATTTACCTATTCAAGATATTTTATACAGGTAGGATCATATGATATTTATCCTTTTGTGTCTTGTAGCACTGAGGACAATGTTTTCAAAATTCATCCATGCCATGTTGTTGTTGTCAGGTGCCATCGAGTCGGAACCGACTCATAGCTACCCCATGCACAACAGAATGAAACAATGTCCGATCCTGGGCCAACCTCACTACCGCCGCCACACTGGACGCCATCAACGATGTCACCTGGCTGATTCATCTCATTGGGGGTCTTCCTCTTTTTCTCTGACCCTCCACCTTACCCAGCATGACATCCTTCTCCAGCGACTGTTCCCTTCTGACAATATGTCCAAAGTATGAGAGACGAAGCCTAGCCATCTTGGCCTCCAAGGAGCACTCTGGTTGCACTTCTTCCAAAACAGATCTGTTGGTTCATTTGGCAGTCCATGGCACTTTCAGTATTCTCCTCCAACACCACAACCCAAAAGCATCAATTCTTCTACGATCTTCCTTATTCACTGTCCAGCTTTCACATCCATATGAGGTTATTGAAAATACCATGGCTTGGGTCAGGTGTACCTTAGTCCTCAAGCTGGCATCTCTGCTCTTCAACACTTTAAAAAGGTCTTCTGTAGCACATTTGCCTAATGCAATATGTTGTTTGATTTCTTGACTGCTGCTTCCTTGAGTGTTGATAGCTGATCCAAGAAGAATGAAGTCCTTGACAACTTCAATCCATGACAAATGCATGATAGTGTGGGTGAAATGGGAGCATGAAGTAATCCATTTGAGGACTCAGGGAAAGTTTTTGTGTTCATGGGGAAGCTGTACATAGACCAAGAGACAGTCATTAAAAGAGAAAATCCACTGTATCATTTAAAACCAGGAAAGGTGTGCTCCAGGGTTATTGTATTCTTTCACAATACTTATTCAATCTGTATGCTGAGCAAATAATTCAAGAGGTTGGATTACACGAAGAAGAATATGGCATCAGGATTGGAGGAAGACTCATTGACAACCTGTGACATGCATATGATACAACCTTCCTTGCTGAAAGCGAAGAGGACTTAAAAATACTGACGAGGATCCAAGATCATAGCCTTCAGTGTGGGTTGCATCTCAACATCAAGAAACAAAATCCTCTCCAATAAGTAACATCATGACAAATGGAGAAAAGATTAAAGTTGTTAAAGACTTCATTTTGCTTGAATCTTCCTTCAACACTTACGAAGGCAGCAGTCAAGAAATCAAATGATATATTGCATTAAGCAAATCTGCTGCATAATACCTCTTTAAAGTGATCAAGAGCAAAGATTTCAGTTTGAGGACTAAGGTACACCTGACCTCATATGCATGTGAAAGTTTGACAATGAATAAAGAAAACCAGAGAAGAATTGATGCATTTGAGTTATGGTGTTGGAGAAAAATACTGAAAGTACTATGGACTTCCAGAAGAACAAACAAATCTGTGTTGGACAATATCTGGCCAGAATGATCTTTAAAAGTCAAGATAGTGAGACTTCATCCCTAATACTTCAGACATAGTATCAGGAGGAACCCGTCCCTAAAGAAGAACATCATGCTTGGTAAAGTGAAAGTCAGTGAAACAGAGGAAAACCCTCAAGGAGATGGATTGGCACAATGGTAGCAGCACTGGATTCAAGTGTACAGATTGTGAAGATGGCATAGAACCGGGCACTGTTTTGTTCTATTGTCGCTAGGATTGCAATGAGTCAGAACAAATTCAATGACACCTAACAACAACAAAAAACCTTGAAATGAGCTTGAAGGGTAAGTAGTGGGTGAGGACATTTAGGTAAAATATATGAGGTTTGAAAAAACTATGTGGGGCATGCAGGGAGCTGTAAACACTTGGTTTTGTCCTTCTTGCTCTGTCAGGGAAATCCACACAGGAATTTTCCAGTTCTCTTGCTTCCTCTAGTCTGATGATTCAAGTTCTTTCAAGATCAGTTGCAGGCAAAGCTATAAAATAGTCAAAGGCCTACCTTCTAGGGGCCCCTATCCTTCCTGGGTCTGCTATTCCTATCATCATTGGCCTCTAACCAATCAGCCAGCCTTAAACCACAGGCTTCCTCCCCACTGCAATCTCTCAAAGTCATCCCTGAAAGCATTTCCAGTTAAGTATGATGGCAGACAATTGGTTAACATTTATTCTTCCTGGGTTATTTTTTATTTAACATTGCTATCAGACATTCAGCAAAGAGGAAGAAGCTGTAATGGTGAGGTTTCAAGCATCTACCAGAAGAGTGAGTGAGGATTTGGGCAAGGAAGAAAAAAGGCTTCCTGGAAATCTCAAAGCCAGACACCTGTGGGATTTTATCCATCATATTTTGTGTCAGATCTAGCCAGCCTGTGAAACCACAACTCACAACGGCCAAGAGTTTATAGTGCATGCTCAAGGTCAAAGGGTAGCTGTTTTAATTTCCACTTAGAAATCTCTATTTAAAAATATTTAAGGGCAGATTGGGACGTAAGACCTAAAATCAAAGCAATGAACACATTCCTCTTTAATTTAGAGGTGAGAGACAATATGGACACTTCATTCGGCCTTTCATATGAACAATATGAATTTGCAATAGTTATGTTTTGCTACACATGTGCAATCAGATGTCAGTTAGCCAGAATGTTTGGAGAAGTAGGACACTCTGGTCAATTGACTTTCTTGATTATCCTTAAATCAAAGAGGGTGCTTTCATAAAATAATTTTTTTTTTTTTTTTAAATGCAGTTTAGGAGTCCTGGCTTCTAGAGCTAGTTTAGAGACAAAGAGCTGTGTAATCCAGGGGAAGTAATGTCCAATCTCTGGTCTTAATTTTCTTACATATGAAGCGAATGCATTAGAATAAAATATGACTGGGAGATGGTCACTATCACTGAATCTTTTTTTCTAAGAATTTCAATGGCTGAACAGAGATTCAATGAGCTAACATAATCTCAGCTCCCAGCACCACTCCTGACCATTGAGGAGTTTGCAGGCTGGCTATTCTTACACTTGTTGTTGCTGTTAAGTTGTTGTTAAGTGCCATCGAGTCGGTTTCGACCCATAGCGACTCTGTATAGGGTTTCCAAGGAGCAACTGGTGAGCTTGAACCACCAAACTTGCAGTTCAAGTGGCTTTGCAGTCTGGCGCATTAACCCACAGCGCCACACCAGGACTCCATCCTTAACCTTAGACATGTCTATTTTCCAAAAGGGAAGCAGGTGGACCTGTGGAGTAGGGGCTGGTGCTGTTAAGTTAAAAGGAAAATGAGGACATAAAGCAAAAATCAGCTGAGACCATCTTCAGCAGTCCCTTCAGGGCTTTGCCTTCTTGAAACTTTCCTCTAATATTTTTCTACAGTATTCTCAAACCATTAGCTTAAAAATCAGTCAAAGCATCATCTCCTTTGGAAGGTTACAGGCCCCCTTCCCGTTTCCCTCAAACTTCACCCAACCTCTTCATTTTTCAGTCGACACCAACAAGAGATCCAAAGAGTTTAGACAATTTTTCCAAAGTCTCAGAGCTAATTGGTAGGCACAACATTTGCAATACAACAGAGAGAATTAAAATCTCAGTCTAAATTGTCCATATTAGTAATTTAGACATACTCTTAGAAGATAGGAGAAACAGAACTGGATCCCTGTAAAAGTTTTCTTTAAGGGTGGTCCTACTATTCCTTGCTCCCCTGTCATTTTACTCTCTTAAAGAAAAAAAATACAGAAGGCTCTGAAAGGAAAACAAACAAACAAGCAAAAAGGCTATTATAGGGTTTGGATTGGAGTAAGGTTTAATCTGCTTTACTGTGGAGAAGACTCACTCAGACTTAGAGAATCCAGAATGGCACTTCAGCTCCTGAGCCCCAGCAGGGAATATAAACTAGAAGGTGTGGAGCCATATCCCTTCCTGCCATACTCCTGCTGCACGGGGTTATAGGGAGGGTGAAGAAAGAGAACTTATGTTAAGTGACAGCATAGTGCCTGGCAGAGTGCAATCACTGAATACACATCCATTTATCATCATCCCTCTGCCCTTGGGGCTCATCCTTCTTCCTTCTTCTCATCACCCCTAGCCAGCATTCTGAAGGCCTCAAGACCTGCAGAAAGTCTTCTATACCATGGTTTAATAGGCAACTCTTTCTGCCAGCTACATTCCTCCCTGTCACGTGAGCCCTTCCAACTGATTTCTTTTGCGCTCCTCTAGAACTTACCTTGAAGATTGTAGCCCTGGATGATTACATCTGCTTAAGACGAAGGCTTTTTAAAAATAGCTTCACAGTTAGAGACATAGAAACGGAGCCAGGTTTTATGTCAAGAGGGCTTAATTGAGTTTTCTCTATCTTGAAAAAGTACAATCTGAGCTCACTCCTGGCTGAGTTATATGTTCAAGCTTAAGCCAAGGTATAATTGAAAAGGAATCTGTTTTTTGTTATTCTGCAGGCCCAGAGGGGAAATGAAAACCTTTGCCGAGTGGGGACTAAGGCAGGAAATGTTCTATTTATTGTATCCTCATAAAAAAAATAAAAATCTGCCTGAGTAATTAAACTGCACACACAATAGTGCAGCCTGTCACCCAGGAAGCTGCATCCTGGGACCAATGAGATAGTGTTTCTTTTCAGAAAGGGAATTTCCCCCAAGACCTCTGAAATCCTACTAGAGTTAGAAGAGATAGAGCTTGGCTTCCTGCTTAAACCAGTGGGAGTCTGAAGCTCCAGGTGTGTGCAAGATAAATGTGCCCTTGGGCAAATCATAAGGTCCCTGGGTGGTGCCAGTAGTGACAGGTGGACTAGGAACCTAAAGGTTAGCATTTTGAACCCACCCAGGAGATGTGCTTCCACAAAGGTGACCACCAAGGAAACCATATGAAGCGGTTCTACTCTGTAACACATGGGGTTGCCATGAGCTGAAATCAACTGGATGGAAATAAGTTTGTTTGGTGCAAGTCATTGCCTCAGTCTGTAAATCCACACCTGTAACATGAAAGGATGAATTGATCATGCCTAACTCAAAATCCTCTACAGCTCTCCATACTAACGTGCTCGGAAATATACAAAGAAGTTAGAAATGGTCGTTTCTCAGAAAGAGCTCTGCTGTAACTGCTCTACTGACCTTTTCATTCCCAAGAAAAGATCCTGAAAGAGGCCAAGATAAAGATATAAAACTGCCCCAGTGAACTGATGCCCAAATAAGTGTGGGACAGGGGCTGCTCCCCTCCTGGTGGGGATCCTTTCTGGAAGTCTCAGAATTTGGATGGATGTTCTTGGGAAATTTGTGTTCACAAGCATCAAGAAAGCTTTGGTTTTCATATCTTAGCAGCAGAATCCATGGAGTGGTATATTCCAAAATGTAAACTTGTATTTCCAACTCTAATAGAAATTGCTTCATCTGTCGATCTGGAACACTAGATAGTCATAAAAGCATATCACCTATTATGACAGTTTGAAGGCTTAAAAAAGAGAGAGATGGCAGCTGTGTGTGGGAAAGTCTGGCCATCTCCATACCCTGACCCCCACCAGACTATTTCTACCTTTGAAAGGAAGAACAAGTCACAATCATAGTAACTTCCCTTCACTTGAAATACCTATCTCAGGAAGGAAGTCTACTATTGTTGGGCTATGTTTAGATAGATGATGGTAAACAATGGCCTTCAAGCATTAATAGTAGCCAACTTCTAGGCCCTACCTAATTATCTTTCAAAATATCTTTAGATGGAGGCACAGGAATGGCAAAGAAGTTTCAACGTGTGTTTCATCTCCCGTACTGGAAGCATGATGTAGAATGATTCTGAGGTCTTAATTAGGACTTAATTCTTAAGGGAATATCAGCATCATTGGTTGATTATGTGTTTTATTTATAACACTAAATGTAGGTGGAATTCTGCAGACACATCTACACAGAAAGCAGAGGCCTATTGAAGAATTCAAAGAAAATGGGTAACGATCAAATGTTGTTGTTGTTAAGTGCCATCGAGTCGGTTCCGACCCATAGCGACCCTGTACAGGGTTTCCGAGGGTGTAAATCTTTACGGGAGTAGAAAGCCTCATCTTTCTCCCACGGAGCGGCTGGTAGTTTCGAACCACTGACCTTAAGGTTCGCAGCCCAATTCGTAACCACTACACTACCAGATCAAATGAGAAGCATACATTTATTTCCCCTATGTTTTTCCAGTGAGCTCTTGTCACATCTTTCTTTCACACGATTTCTTTCTACTAGGTTGTGAAACAAATTCTGTCTTATTTTTCTCTTCTCAAGTCTTTCAGACAGTTCAAAGCCAGATATATTCATTCTAGTTGTGCAAAATGTAGATGGTATACAAGGCTACCTCAGAGATCTACTACAGGGCTGAAGAGAAGTAACGCTTTAAAAACAAATTTGATTTAAGTAGAGTACATGATCATCACAGAATGTTAGCATAAAGCATTTGCAGCTATGCAACCAGTTTTGAGCAAGACATTTTCACTGCCTGAATCCCTTCACCCAGAAAGAAAGGGGTTCTTGAGGGTGAGAAGTGAACTGAATTGGCCTCAAAGTTCTCTCTTTCATCTGTAACTGAGCATGATAACAGTCATCCACTTGCTTCACAGGCTTTCTGGGAAGATCCAATGAGATAATTCATGTGAAAGTGCTCTGAAAAGTTGAGGCACAATAATGACGCCTACATTACAGGTCAAATTGTGTCACTCAAAAAGACCTACCCCGAGGATCTGTGAACATGCATTTGTTTGCAAATCATACTTTTGAAGTTGTTACTCATTAACACGATAGCATACTGGGTGAGTCCTAATCCAATAGGACTGGTGTCATAGAAGAGAGACAGAGTGACAGACACCAGGGAAGATGGTCATGTGAAGGCAGAGATAGAGACCCAAATGACAATATGGATTGCCCGGAACCACCAGAAGCGACATAGAGGTAAGAAAGGATCTTTCTCTACAGCCTTCAGAGACAGCGTGGTCCTGACAACTGGGTTCCAGAATTTTAGCCTCCAGAACTGTGAGATGACAAATGACACCTATTTTAAGCCCCCAGTTTATGGTATTTTGTCATGGTAGCTCTAAGAAACCAACCCATTTCACAATTCCCATGCCCAGTCTTTCTACATTAAAGGATTGGAATTATAGCCAGAATAAGATGTGTTACAACTTTAGGAAAACCAGCTCAGTCATGTGAAGAGCTCTTTCCTTCTCCCTCAAAACTCCAAGCAGTGGTCCTGTAAAGAAAGACTGTTCACCGCAGCCTTATTACTCAAAGTGGGGGCTTGGACCCCTATGAAATGGCACCCCTGGGAATGTGTTAGAAATGCAGATTTACCAAGTCAGAATCTGCACTTTAGTAAGATTTCCAAGTAACTTATGCCTAGTAGTGTTTATAAGGGTAACCATCAAAATCTTTGGGAGACACAGGCCTCATCTATCAGTAAGGTAAAGACCTTCATAGCCAAAGCAATAGGTCAGTGATATCTAGTTTTTCCTCTTTTTTAATTTCAAAAATTAGATCTTTGCACATCTGTTACATAACTCCTGTTTAGGGAAAAATCCATTTAAAAGTGGATAGCGGCAATAATTACACAACATGAATGTAATTGTTGTTGTTAGGGGCCATTGAGTCGATACCGACTTATAGCGACCCTATGTACAGCAGAATGAAACACTGCCTGGTCCTGGGCCAACCTCACTACTGTTGCCACACTTGAGTCCATCAATGCTGCCACTTGGCCAATCCATCTCATTGGGGGTCTTCCTCTTTCTCTCTGACCCTCCACCTTATCAAACATGATATCCTTCTCCAGTGACTGGTCCCTCCTGACAACATGTCCGAAGTATGAGAGACAAAGTTTGGCCATCTTGGCCTACAAGGAGCACTCTGGCTGCACATCTTCCAAAACGGAATTGCACCATTAAAAATGGCTAAAATGGCAAATGCCTTGTTATGTCTATTTTACCACAATTAACAACAACAACAACAAAAACTCTACATTGCTTTTTCAGCCCTTGATGTTGTTGTTGTTAAGTGCCATTAAGTGCCATCCAGTCAGTTTCGATTCATAGTGACCCGGTATAGGGTTTTCAAGGAAAAGCTGGTGGGTTTGAACTGCAGACCTTGTGTTTAGAAGCCTTACTGTGTCCTAAAAACTGTTGGTGAGTCTCAGCCAACTTTCCATACATCATGGGGAGGCATCATTGACTGCTTGCAACAAACAATAATGGCATCCAGGTGCTGAAAGCCAACACTGGAGCTGAAACTGGAGCCAAGGTTAAATTATTTATTGAAATTCCATGACCTGGCTTGTTCGTTAGGCACCGACAGAGTCTAGAGTCATTGAAAACATCCATCCTGAACAGGTCCCATCCTGCACCCCCTGAAGTGACCTGCCTTTTGGTCTGTGCGAAAAGGCATATGTGGGACCCTAGCCCAAGAAGTCTGAGTTAGGGAAACTGACATGTTTTGGCAAGTGAAAGGCTCAAAAGATATCCCAGCGCTCAGAGATGCAGTGTAGCAGCTCAGCAGCCAACCTGCCTGTAAACCCTAGGGCACAGGAAGCGGAAATGTCACAGAAAAACAAGGAAGTTCATAGGCTGGAGATAACTGTTTTCCTTTTTCTCTTTCTTTCGTATTCTTTGTTTCAGGGTTTCTACCTGTATAATGGACAAAAAAAAAATAAAATAAAAATGGGCCAACTGACACGACAACATGTCATGTCATAAAGTCAAAAGGCATGTCAAAAGACAACATGTCATGCAGGGGGCTGCATAAAGTCCATGGAGAAATGGAATTAAAAGATAATGGAACTTTTTGTTTACTGATGGCAGTAGATTTGTGGAGGATTAGTGCAAGACAAGGCTTAAAGCCTTTTTAATCATTTAACAGTTAAACGTGCAGCAGGGGAAGGTGATTGTGATGAAGAATTGTGAGTAGGGGTTGGTTCATTCATTTAAAAGTGAGGGCAAATATTTGGTGTTACATGCCATTGAGTTAATTCCAAACCATAGTGACCCTGTATAGGGTTTTCCAAGCTGGTGGGTTTGAACTGCCAACCTTCTGGTTTGCAGTCCAGTGCTGATCTTACAGCACCAGACCTGGACTCTAAACATATTTAACATTAAAAGGCTGTAGGATCTGCACGGAAGTCCTGGTGTGGTGTTATGAGTTAATGCACTGGACTGCAAAGTCATTTTGAACCCTAAGGTTGTTGGCTCATCAGCTGCTCCTCAGAAACCCTATACAAGGTCGCTATGAGGTAGAATCGACTCACTGACACTTAACAACAACATCAGGATCAGCACTGGACCGTGAACCCCAAGGTCGGCAGTTCAAACCCACCAGCTGCTCCAATGAAACCCTATACAAGATCGCTATGGGTCGGAAATAACTCGAAGGCACTCAACAACAATAACAAGGAGTTGTCCCTAAGATGAATATTGGTAACCTGGTGATTTACTAGGGACTTGCACGTTGCTGTGACACTAGAAGCTAAGCCACTGGAGTTTCACATATCCACAGGGTCACACGTGGAGGACAGGTTTCAGTAAACGAATTAGTACAATAACTACAATGACAGATGGGAGCATGATATTGTGATAGCAAGGATAATGCAGAACCAGGCAATAGTTCATCCTGTTGTACATACGGCTGGCATGAGTCAGTCAATTCAATGACAGCTACGTGTCTATCAGCATAGAGTAAGCTGCGTGCATAGGTACTGTTCTGGAGGGAAGGCGCAAAGTAATGTGAATAGTGTGATCCTTGATAACATGTGATCTTCATGGGATTGCAATTTAGAAATAAAACCCTGTATATATACCACATACATATATAGGAAAGGGCTTCAAAAAGTTCTTGGGGAAAATCCTACCATCTTTTTATTCCATTTTTCCTGAACTTTTTGATGTAGCCTCGTACATATGGGTAAACAATAGGGAGAGGGCAGTATCTCACGTCGATAACATCAGTTTCCTCAAGAAGGGGTATGCTGTATAAAGAAAAAGTCCTAACATTTTCTTTACTGTACACAGTTTCAGACAGATCCTTGGAGACAGATATGACTCAGAATTCAAATATTCTTAAATTCAGAAAGGTAAAACACTGTGTGTGAAATATATACCTAACCCACCCTTACCCAGCAGGTTTGTAATCAAACATGCTAATATTTCTGCAATGAAACTGATGCTTTTCACTTAAGTAGGAGATATGTTGTTGTTAGGTGCTGTTGAGTCACTTCTGACTCAAAATGACCTTATGCACAAAAGAACGAAACACTACCCAGTCCTGTGCCATCCTCAGAATTGTTATGTTTGAGCCCACTGCTGCTGCCACCGTATCAATTTATCTTGTTGAGGGCCTATCTCATTTTCATTGACCTGCCTCTTGACCAAGCATGATGTCCTTTCCTGGTTTTAAACCATTCACTATCCCCTTGCTCTGTTCAAACAATTACTTCTTCATCTACATACAGGTTCCTTCCTCATGAGCACAATTAAGTGCCCTGGAATTTCCATCATTTGCAATGTTAGCCATCATTTGTTATGATCCACAGATTAATGACTTTGCAAAATCAAAAAAAGCACAAGTAAACATCTTTCTAGTGTTCTCTGCTTTTTGCCAACATCCATCTGATGTCATGTAATAATATCCCTAGTTCCACATCCTCTTTGGAATCTAGCTGGAACTTCTGGCAGTTCCCTGTCCATGTACTGCTGCAACCGGTTTTGAATGATCTTTGGCAAAATTTTACTTGCATGTGATATTAAGGATACTGTTCAATGATTTCCACCCCTTTCCAAAGAAAGGATTGTTTTTCTTTGGAATGACTACAAATATGGATCTCTTCCAATTGGTTGGTCAGGTAGTTGTCTTACAAATTTCTTGGCATAGCTGAGTAAGTGTTTCCAGTGCTGCATCAGTTTGTTGAAACATTTCAATTTGTACTTCATCGATTTCTGGAGTCTTGCTTTTCACCAATGCCTTCAATATAGCTTGGACTTCTTCCTTCAGTACCATTGGCTCTTGATCATATGCTACTTCTTGAAATGGTTGAACATTGATCATTTCTTTTTCATACAGTAACTCTGTGTATACCTTACACCGTCATTCGATGCCTTATGCATCATTCACTATTTTGCCCACAGAATCCTTCATTGTTGCAAGTCGACACTTGAGTCTTTTCTTTGTTCTTTCAGCTTGAGAATGCTGAACTTGTTCTTCCTTTTTGGTTTTCTACCTCCAGGTCTTTGCACATTTCATTATAATACTTTGTTTTTTTGAGCTGCCTTTTGAAATTTTCTGTTCAGCTCTTTGACTTCTGCATTTCTTACAGTTGCTTCAACTTCTCTATGTTCAAGAGCAAGTTTCAGAGTATTTTTGAAATCCATTTTGGTCTTTTCTTTCTTTTCAGTGACCTTTTTTTTTTTTTTTTCTGTACGGCGTTCTTGATGTTATCCCTCAACTGTGGTTTTTGGTCACTGGTGTTTAATTCATCAAATCTGTTCTTGAGATGATCTCTACATTCAAGTGGGATATATCCCAGGTCATATTTTGGCTCTCATGGACTTGTTTTCATTTCTTCAGCCTGAATTTGCATAAGAGCAATGTATGGTCTGTTCCACAGTTGGCCCCTAGCCTTGTTTGGCTGATAATCATGAGCTTCTTACTGTCTCTTTCCACAGATACCGTTGGTTTGATTCCTGGGTATTCCATCTAGTGAGATCCATTTCTATAGCCACTTTTTATGTTGTTTGTAATGAATTAGTCATTGGTGTTTCAAAATTCCATTATAATATCTCCAGCATCATTTTTATTGCCAAGGCCATATTTTACAACTACTAACCTTCCCTCTTTGTTTCCACCTTTTGCATTTCAATCACCAGTAACAATGAATGCATCTTAATTGCATGTTTCATCAATTTCAGACTGAAGAAGTTGAGAGAATTCTTCAACTTCACCATCACTGACTTTAGTGGTTGGTATGTACATTCAAATAATAGTCATATTAGCTGTTCTTCCTTATAGATATATGAATATTATCCTATCACAGACAGCACCGTACTTTAAGATCTTGAAATGCTCTTTATGACTATGAAGGAAACATCAATCCTCTTCAATTTGTCACTCCTGGCATAGTAAAGCTTGTGATTGTCTGATTCAAAATACCAGTACTGGTCCATTTCAGCTCACCATGACTCACTCAGAGTGACAAAGAGGGTGGAATGAGACCATGTATAAGAGAAGGGCTCTAACCACTGGAAGTAGTCATCGCTGCTAGCCACCTACTAGAAGGTGAAGGTTAACATCAAAATAGGAGTCTTGGCATGGCATTGTAGGATAAACACTGGCCTGCAAGGTCAGTTTGAACTGCAAGGTCAGTGGTTCAAACTCACCAGTCACTCCTTGAAAATCCTACAAAGGACTGCCATGAGTCTGAACTGACTCGACAACACTTAACAACAACAGCATTATATATAAAATGGGAGTGTGGCACTCTAGTATATGCACTGGAGCTCTGGTAGCGTAGTGGTTACGAATCGGGCTGCGAACCGGAAGGTCAGCAGTTCGAAACTACCAGCTGCTCCGCGGGAGAAAGATGAGGCGATCTGCTCCCGTAAAGATTTACAGCCTCGGAAACCCTATTCAGGGTCGCTATGGGTCGAAACCGACTCGATGGCACTTAATAACAATAATAATAACTAACTGAAAGGTCAGCAGTTCAAATCTACCAGTTGCTCCTTGAAAACCCTATACAGGGTTGCTAGGAGTCAGAAACAATTCAAAGGTACTTAACAACAACAACGTATAAGACAGAATGGAATACGTAGTAGATAGAAGTCCCTGCCAAATATTCTAAATGTCCCGAGGAGCAGTGCTTACATCTGGGTGGGGAGTTAGGAAAGTGTCCTTTCACTTTCACTACCTCCTCTAGATACGTTTGTTTGTTAAATGTGTAGGGTCACCAACTAGGTTGACGGGGACTGAAAGGTTTCCAGAATAATACAACCATGAACAGTTCCTGACAAACTGGCACAAGTTAGTCACTCTTTATATTCTTATGTGTGGTTCTTCTTTCAAGAATGCATTTGAGGGTATATTTTCATTTGTACAATGTTTATGGGTGGATAAAGGTCACTCACTTCAATGAAGCTTGGAAATTTCAATTAAACCATTCTTAGTACTTTTGGCTCATCATACTACAATGTTATCCTTCATTGGAACAAATCTAGTGATTGTCAGTATTAATAATCACTTACGTATGACTCTTTAAATGTTTAAATGAGTGATGAATGTTGCAATGTCTAAAACCTATGAGTTTTCAAAAATAACCAAATTAGAACAGAAAGGAAACAGGTACACAGTAAAGCAAATCTACAAGAACCACCACAATAATGGGATATTGTCGATTCTGTCTTGGGCTGAATTTTCGGTGGGTGTTGTGGATATGCACTGTGCACATACTGCTTCTTCATATTCATCTGACAGTTTGCTGTTCAGTGGACAACATAGTTCAAACAGATCTGCCCATATATCCCAAGAGGAAATGATTTCCTTTCAGAGCCTTGTCTTTTGCAAATAAGCTGTGTTTAAGCTATGGGATGATCTATAATAAATATTTATTTTAAGTAAATAGATTGTATGATTGCTTTTATTCTACCTTGGAATAACAGGGATTAGAGCAACTTTCCTATCTCTGTTTTTGGTCCCATGGCTTTTTTGATTTTGCATCCCCTCTTCCTATAATAGTGCTTCAGGTTTCTTTCAGTGAACCATAAATCTTGTTTTTATCAAATGTAACTGCAGCCATCAGTAACAGGCATGGTGTAATTATTATGATTGCCTGCATTGTGATGAATCAAAATGGCCATATGACTTTTTTTTTTTTTTTTAGGTTTCAATATTTTATTCAAGTTTTATTTTAAATGATGTTAATTACAGCATTTGAAGGGGAGGATCTAATTCCACACAAAATGGAAGACTCTAAAATGTACTCATTAAATGGCTAAAAAATAGATTGAGTGATGAATACAAGACAAGCCCAATTTAGATTCTGAGTGTTGTCACCAAGTGATTAGTCACAGCGACCCTTCCCAGCTTCCAGCTAGAGCTC
>NW_006408556.1:18240744-18243626 GCF_000296735.1 Chrysochloris asiatica
ATTCTGAAGGTAGTTATGCTGCAATATAGTTCAAGAGTAAATGATTGTACCATATTCATTTATGCTTGAAATTCCACTCCTAGACCAAGCATGTGGCCAGCAGCGTTGACATTCTTTCCATCCAGCAGAGCTGACAGTGTGAGTTTGATACCTAGCTTTAGGGTCTGAGTGCATCCTAAACCCATCAGGCTGGAATTGTTCACTTTTGCTGAGCAGCAGGCGTCAGGGTCCATCTGATACTTGGCTGCAATTCCAAAGCGAGTTTTACTATTTCCTGCTGTCCAGGCGAGATTGACAGCAGTCTCCAACTTCTTGTTCACCTTCTGGTAAATGGAGCCACCAAACTCTGTCCTGTCATTCACATTAGTGCGAAGCTGGAATTCATTAGTCTTGTAGCCAACCGCATAGTTGCTCTGGGTCACGCGGGACTTGGCGGTCTCAAAGTTCATCTGGTAGCCCGCCAGCCAGCCCTCATAACCCTGCACCAGAGTACCCCAGATCGAAGGCCCGGCAACGTCAAAATCCATGTCACAACCTAAGATGATGTGCTCCAGCTTAAACCCTGTCTTGATTTTAGCATCCCCCCCTCCCCCGCCCCCAGTTCATCCTTAGGTGAGAAGAATGAATCAAAAGTCAGCTTCAGTACCCGGGTAATTAATCTCGGTGCCTAGTGTGTTATCAGTGTTCCATTTCTCCGTAAATGGCAGCCCATATTCGGTTCATTCTGTACTTGGTTTCCAGACTGCCTGTCACTTTGGTGGTCTCAGTGTTGGCTGAACCTGAGCTTGTAAATTCCAGTCCATTCTCAGATTTTGGTTTCAAATCAAGTGTTATTAAGCCAAATCCATAACCCTTGGTGAAGATATCCCTCGCAGGCTTGCCAAGGTCAATGTACACGGGATGCACAGCCATCTTCTGCTCAGAGGTGGTAGCAGCAGACCCAGCAGTGGCTATGGCGGGGGGCAGGGGCACAGATGAAGTGGCAAGTGAAGCGCCATGTGACTTTTTAAAGATCGTTTTGTTGTTCATGTCCTTGTAAACTCCCCCAGATCTAGAGTCTCACTGACTTTCCACTGTCAATTGAATGATTAAATGAGCACATATGCTGCATTATCCTAAATTGTTTACTTGGTCCTTTGAACCCATGCTTAGAGTCTTCCAATGACCTTTCATAGTAACACGATAGAATCCAAACTCTCTGGCTGGCTCTCACGCTTCCCATTCACTCTCCAGTTTTCCATCAGTACTCCCTTTGCAGAATCGCTTCCTTTGCCTCCTCTTTCTTCAGGCAAATGATTTATCAACCACCCCTAACTGGACTTAGATTTGCTCTATCTATACTTTTGACCTTTGCCATTTCTCTCCATTGGACTGCATTTTCCCTCCCTCTCCACTTTCAAACTTCAACGCAGCTTTTACCCTCCCTGTAAAAATTCTATTAGACCAGTTATGAATTGGGCTGCTAACCTCAAGGTCAGTAGTTCAAAACTACCAGCTGTTCCACGGGAGAAAGATGAGACTTTCTGCTCCCGTAAAGATTTACAGCCTCGGAAACCCTGTACAGGAGGGTCACTACGAGTTGGAACCGACTCCACGGCACACCACCACCACCACCACTTGAATTTAAAGACGTCCTCGTGGTTCAGTGGGTTAAGTATTGGGGTGCTAACTGAAAGGCTGGTAATTCAAACCCAGCAGCCACTCTGTGGGAGAAAGTTGAGACAGTCTGCGTCTGTAATACGTACAGCCTCGAAAACCCTATGGGTTAGTTTTATTCTGTCCTTTAGGGTAGCTTTGAGTTGGAACTGACTCAAAGGCAATGATTTAGTTTTGAGTTTTATTTGAATTATTGTCTGTTTAGCTCATCTTATTCATCCATTTGACAAATAGCAGGCATCAGCAATGTGCTGGACACTGTACTAGATGTGAGAACTACCTAAGGAGTCTTCACAGTGGCTTCATACCAGGCTCTCCTCTGGAGGAAGCAGAAGCTTGACAGAAAACACCCAGAACAGCACACGAGCGGTTTTCTTTTGGAATTAGAGGTTTGGGGTTGAATAGGAACTTTGTCATGTACTAGCTTTGTAAGCTTAGACAAATTCCCTGGCCTCATGTAAAATGGAACTGTATACCTATCTCACGACGTTGCAGTGAAGACTGAATGAAATGATTCATGTAAAGCCTTTAGAAACAGGTTGTGGCTCAAAATATGAAGTGCTCAATAACAATTATTTGTATTATGATCCTGTACCTGGTCTAATGTATCCTGGATATTACCTATTTGATACTTCCTTTCATGATCGTTGTACTCCTGGTGTGGCATTGTACAATAAGCACTGGACTGCTAACCACAAGGTTGGCAGTTCAAACCTTCCAGCGGCTCCTCAGAAACACTACGCTGAGGGACTGTGAGTCAAAACCAACTCAACAACACTTAACAACAACAATTCCTGACATTAAGAAGCTCTGGTGACACTGTGGGTTAGGTGTTGGACTGATAACCACAAGGTAGTCAGTTCAAACCCACCAGGCACTCCGTGGGAGAAAAATGAGACTGCCTGTTCCTCTAAAGATTTACAGACTCTGAAACCCTAATAAAGGGTCACTATGAGTCAAAATCGACTCGATTGCAGTGGGTTTTTTGGGGTTTTTTTCTTTTGGTACTTCGAGTTTAGCATCGACCAAGGTATTAAAGACAGAGAATAATTAGTTGACAGCTATTGATCAGCCTTCTAAAAGACCCCAAAAGCTAGAGTCTGAAGAAAACACAGCAGAATGGGAAAAAACCCCAAACACGATTACAAACAAAAAACAATCCCAAACCCATCCCCACTGAGTCCATTTCTACTTATAGTAACCCTACCCATCTCCACGGAGTCCAT
>NW_006408556.1:18244131-18244634 GCF_000296735.1 Chrysochloris asiatica
CCCTACCCATCCCCACTGAGTCCATTCCTACTTAAGTAGCCCTACCCATCCCCACTGAGTCCATTCCTACTTGTAGTATTCTTATCCATCCCCATGGGGTCCATTCCTACTTATAGTAACCCTACCCATCTCCACGGAGTCCATTACTACTTATAGTATCCCTACCCATCCACACTGAGTCCATTCCTACTTATAACATCCCTACCCATCCCCACTGAGTCCATTCTTACTTATAGTTGCCCTACCTATCCCCATGGAGTCCATTCCTACTTACAGTAACCCTACCCATCTCCACGGAGTCCATTTCTACTTATAGAAATCCTGCTAGGGAGAACAGGACTACCCAGGGTTCCCAAGGCTGCCTTCTTTATGGAGCAGGCCTGGTAAGGCACTGTAGGATAAGCACTGAACAGAGGTTCAAGCTGGATTCAGATGAGGACATGGAATGAGGGATATGATTGCTTCCATGAGATGGATCTTTAAAGAAAGCAGAAAAAAAAAAA
>NW_006408556.1:18245349-18246675 GCF_000296735.1 Chrysochloris asiatica
ATATGCATGGGAAAGTTAGACAATGAATAAGGAAGACAGGAGAAAAAATGATGCATTTGAGTTATGGTGTTGGAAAAGAATATTAAAAGTACCATGGACTGCTAGAAAACCAAACAAATTTGTTTGGCAGAAGTACAGCTAGAATGCTCCTTAGAAGCCAAGATGATCAGACTGCATCTCTCATGCTTCAGACATATTATCAGGAGGGACCAGTTCTGTAGAAGAACATCATGCTAAGTAAAGTGGAGGGTCAGCAAAAAAAAAGAGACTCCCAACAAGACGGAATGACACAGTGGCAGTAGCAATGGGCTTAAGTGTAACAATTGTGGGATGGGTGCAGGACCAGTTAGTGTTTGGTTCTATTGTGCGTAGGTCACTATGGGTTGGTACCGACTCAACAGTACTTAACAACAACAACAACAACTAACCAGAAGGCTGGCAGTTCAAACTCACCAGCCACTCCTTGGAAACCCTATAAAGGGTCACTATGTTAGAACTGACTGCATGGTACTTAACAACAACCAAAAAGCACACCACCACATCTTTCTCCCATGGAACAAGTGCCTGCCCACCTTTCATTTAGAAGCTGACTGCACCACCTGGGCTTCCAGACCAAGCTGTTGTTTTGTTGTTATGTGCCACTGAGTCGGTTCCGACTCATATTAATCCTGTATACAGTATTGAAGGCTGTGTAAATCTTTAGTGGAGCAGAACGGCTCATCTTTCTCCTCAGGTGCAACTCATGTATTCGAACAGCTGACTTTACAGGGCTCACTAGCTTCTTACAAGTGAAGATTTACAACACATAGTGTAAGTACACCAGGTCAGGCCTGACTGCATCAGACCACATCATGAGGGTTATATTAGACTGAGATGACTGGTCCAATCAAGTTGACACCAAAACTTAACTTCCACAAACCAGACTGTTGTTGTTGTTGCTAACTGCTATCGAGTTGGTTTGTGGCGCTGAGCTCAGCCCAAAACATTTTAAAATAAGGGAGTATGAAAGCTTGTTGACAGATGGACAAAGTGGATTGAAAAGCAAAAAGATTATGTCAAGAAATGATGTATTTTTGTTTTCTAAAAGTTGATCAAAATAAATGCTAAAGTCAGAGTGAGGAAAATTTTTGACTCACCCTCCTACTATTTACATTTATGAAGCTGGGTTATATGAAGAAAAACTTGCATCAAGATTGGAGGAAGACTCATTAACAACCTGCAATATGCAGATGATACAACCTTGCTAACTGAAAGTGAAGAGGACTTAAAATATTTACTGGTGAAGATCAAAGAGCACAGCCTTCGGTATGGATTACATCTCAATGT
>NW_006408556.1:18247370-18253151 GCF_000296735.1 Chrysochloris asiatica
CCTCAAGGTCGGTTTGAACTGCAAGTCTGGCTGCTCAAACTCACCAACCACTCCCCAGCAACCCTATACAGTGTCGCTATGAGTTGGAACTGACTTAATGGCACTAAACAACAAATACATGTTCGAAATTTTATAAAATGGGCCTGAGTTACTTTTATAATTAGAAAAAAAGAGACTTTTTTTTTGTTTTTGAAGTAATTCAGTGCTAGAAAATGCTATTTCTGCCAAGAAAATAGATGGCTTCTTCCAGTCTCAAAAAGAGACTTGTCTAGTTGCTATATTTTCCTTGCCATCCTAGACACTCAGAATCACATTTGAAAGGTGTTCACCGTCCATAGCTATGCTTGCTCTTTTGACTGATTCTTATAGTCATTATTTTTATTGCTAATTTATTTTATACACTTTTACTTACTAGACAAGTAAAACCTTTTTGGCCTATGTAATTTCCAAAATTTCTTAACACTCTGAACTCTTTAGAAGCTAAGTAGACAGCCAGAAGTAAGTAAGGTATAAATTATAAATGAATTAAAATAGTGTCATTTCTCAGTGGCTTATGATTTACAAGTTTAAGTGGTGGGTAAATCTGATTCAAAGGTTGTCAAGACCATAATATACATGGCATTCCTCTCCTGGAAGCAGTAGATGCTCAGCTAGTGGACAATGTGTCTTTCTCTCATTATGAACTCTGGGTGTCTGGCCCAGGTTGGCAGGGAAACTGTGCAGCCCAGTGGGATCCAAGGCATAAGGAAGAGTGGGCGGAGGACATGTAGCCCTTACTGGATAAATCAAGAAATGGAATAAGCCTTTGTAGAAATTGAGAAAGTATTCAAATATAAGGTGAATTACTGAGACTGGTGGTCTGTTTTTATGAGTTACACAAGGAAACGCCTGCAAGTTCTGGGAAATGGAAGAAACATGAAACAGTAGTGAAATCGAGCAGCTGAATTTGGTTGTGGAGCACATGTTCAGTGTTGAGTCTGTAATTCTCCATACATTAAGTGCATTAAGTCATCAGACCTCTATCCAGGCCGGAACTTGTCCCCAGCCTGATGACACCAGATCTGAGATTTACACAGCAGGATGGGACTGGACAGGCATGTGTGTGGAGGCGGACAGGGTGGCCAGGTAGGACTTTGTTAGCATTCTTGCCTAGGGAGCCCTAAGGAGTCAAGGATTCTAGGACAGAGCACGTACAAGCATGCACAGAGTCACAAGAGTGTCATTGAAAGAGTCATGCTCCTGCTCCACTTGAGAGGAGACTGGGGTTGGGTGAAGTGGTGTTCATATGCAGTGTCCAAGACAGGACAAGGAATGCTGGCACACCACACACAGTTGTGGGCAGGCTTTATCACAACATGCTGAAGAGTGAGGGAGACATTCCAAAGCCAAGGCCCTTCCTCAGAGGTCAGCTCAGACTTACACTGCACACACACCTTGTAGTTTGCTTTGGGTTGTTATGGGTGCTTGGAGAGGAGGAAGGGGGAAGAGAGACATGGAGGAGTTAGGTATGGAATGGTTGGTATGCAATGGGAAGAGGCAGGCACATTAAGAGGGTGTCTGGTTAAGAAGAGAAAACAAATAACCATTCCTTCCGTCAATCAAATTCTGTGAGGGCAGGTCAAAAAGTATTGTTACACACTCATAGGAACCGTTCTTAAAACAAAAATATCACAATGTGAAGCTACTGTTTCTCAACATCTCCATCTAGGTCTATATATACGCTTCTGAAGGCGGTGTTTCTATCTCTCTGACCCTTCCCTCTCAAATTCTGCACTTTGATTTACACCACATCAGATTGGCAGCTTTGGCATCCTTGAGGGACTCCAATCATGTTCCTTTTAAATGTTTTTGTGTGTTTTTTTTAAATTTAGGGAACAGAAAGAAGTCTTAAGGAGCAAGATCTGAGCTGGGAAGGGGTGGGGTAACTTGTTTCCCTATGAAGTTCTCGTAGGACAGTCCTTCCTACCCTCAAATAATGAGCAGGCGCATTGTTGTGATAGGAAAAAAATAGCTCCTAAAAGCACAACTGACCTGTCCTTTTCCACACCAATGCACTTTTCAATTTTCTTAAAACTTCTTCATTATAAACCCGCATGCTCATCCTGAGCCCTTCAAGAAACTCTGTCAGGGTGACCTCCTTTGCAATCCCATAAGAGTCACCATAACTGTCTAAGTTGATCTCTGTCTTGAATTTAACTGGCGTGGCAGATGCCTTCCGAAGCTACTGTTTTGTTTTGTTTTTTAAAATGCCTTTTTTTGACAGCACCCTAGCAAGAGTAATACAGTGAGAACTTTCCTGTAGCCATCCACTGATTGTACAGAGAGTTTGTTGTTGTTGTTGTTGTTATGTGCCGTGGAGTTGGTTCCGACTCACAGCGACCCTGTACAGGGTTTCTGAGGCTGTAAATCTTTACAGGAGCAGAAAGCCTCATCTTTCTCACACGGAACAGCTGGTAGTTTCGAACTGCTGACCCTGAGGTTCACAGTCTGATTCGTAACCACTACACTACCAGAGCTCCTTGAACAGAGTTTATTTGCAATAAATCTGTGCCTGGGGGAACTGCCTAGCAACAATACTTTTAACTTACTCTCCTGCATATAGCCATTATTTCCTCAGTATCTAATGAATGCTACGGGCACTGGTGTGAGCTGTGCGTTAATGACTGCAAAGTCATCTGAACTGCAAGGTCAGTGGTTCAAACTCACCACCTGCTCCTTGGAAACCCTATACAGGGTCGCTATGGGTCGGAATCGATTCAATGGCACTTCACAACAACAATAAATGCTAAGACCTGCGGTTGCTGTTGTTTTAGTTAAGTGCCGTTGAGTTGGCTCTGACTCATTGCCGCTCTGTATAGGGTTTCCGAGGAGTGGCTGGTGGATTTGAATTACTGACCTTGTGGTTCAAACTTGCCTTGTGGTCCAGTGTTGATACTACAGTGCCACACCAGGACTCCAGACCCTACAGTAGGAGCTAAAATATAATGCTTTTCTCTTTTTGTAGACTCCTGGTGTGGCATTATAGGATCAGCACTGGATTGCTAACCACAAACCCACCAGCTGCTCCTTGAAAACCCTAAACAGGGTACTATGAGTTGGAACTGACTTGACGGCATTTCACAACAGCAACAACAAATTTACCAGTTGCCATCAAGTTAGTTTCAACTCATGGAAACCTCGTGTGTTTCAGGGTATCACTGTGCTCCAGAGTTTTCAGTGACTGAATTTTCAGAAGTAGATTGCCAGATCTTTCTTCTGAGGTACCTCTGGGTGAATTGAAACCATCAACTGTTCAGTTAGTAGCCAAGTGGTTAACCATTTATGTCATCCAGGAACTAATCTAAATTAAGCTCTACTTATTACCTTGAAAGAGTCCTGGTGTGACACTGCAGGATAATGTCTTTATACCACAAAGTCAGTTTGAAATGCAAGGTTGGTGGTTCAAATCCACAAGCCACTCCTAAGAAACTCTATACAGGGTCATTATGGGTTGAACCAATTTAGCAACAACAACAACATTGCCTTAATAGGGAACAGCACTGGTGGTATAGCGTATTGGCGTCAAGGTAGCATGTATGTGTGTGTTTGTGTATATAATATCTTGCCTGACTCATCTACTGGAATCTAAGCCTCATAAAAGCTGAAACCATGTCTGTATGTCACCTGTCACCCCGTCACCTGCAGCAGTACCTAGCAAATAAACCAAGGCCCTCAAAAACTGTCAAATGACTAGTTCGCTGAAATGAATAAGACTTGGGTCCTTCAAGAAGTGATGCTAAGATAATATGGAAAAGCACCTGGCAGGGCAATGAAGGGAAGGACAATCAGTACAAATAGTGAATCGGTTCCCCATTCCCAAGTTCAAAAAGACACTGACACCGAGAAATGAAATGAAGTCAGAGGAATCATCAGTGTGGTTTCCATGTCTTCAAGATGAAGGGGCTGAGCACAATGAATTGTGAAGTACTTTGCTGTCCTCCTGAGCTATGGTTCTATTTTCTTCAGATGGATGCTGCCCACGCTCTTTCATGTCACCCATGCTGTCCTTAGATTCGGTGTTCTCTTATAGTAGGAAGGACTCTGGGCACAAGATCAGGAGATTCATACCTACATCATCAGCCCATAACTACTTGTCCAACTTTGAGACATGACACGTGACCTTGGTTGGGACTATCAGTTTCTTTCTAGAAAGTGGGGATAATGACGTTTACACTAACCACCTCTCAGAACAACAGTTTTGTTACTGTTGTTGTTAAGTGCTGTCAAGTCAGTTCTGACTCACAGCAATCCTGTATAGGGTTGTTGAGGCGTGGCTGGTGGGTTTGAACTGCTGACCTTGCAGGTAGACGTCCAGTGTACATCCTACAGCACCACAACAGGACTCCAGAGTTTTGCTTAGAGGTTTGAATTAGATAACACAGTGAAAATGCTTCTATAAATGGTGAAAAAACACTTACAGTCTTTGCCAGGACATCTCCTAAGACACTTCCGGGTGAGGGCTTCATGAGTTCATTGCCTTTGCTGGGCTGATTACTCACAAAATGGAGTTCTGAGAATAGATTTAATTAGGACCATTGTCTTGGGTGACAATTAGATCAATTGGCATAATATAGTCCATAAAACCAATGCTCTACATTCTACTTTGTTGAGTAGCAACTGGGATTTCCAAAGCTTGCAAGTGACCATCTAAGATGCAACTATTGGTCTCTTCCTATCCAGAACAAAGAAGAGTGCAAAGAAAACACAGACTCAAGGAAACAATTAAAGGACTAATGAACCACACAAATCACAACCTCTTACTAGGCAGGCACCAAAAGAACTGAATAGTGCCCAGATACCACTACCAACCACTCTGATCGGACACCAAAGGTCTTGGACAGAGTGGGAGAAAAATGTAGAACAAAAATCATAGTAAAGACTGTGTTTACAAGTCTGACTGGTGGACCCCTTGAGACTATGGCCCTTCAACACCCTTCAAACCTGGAATTGAAGTCACGCCCAGGAATCACCTTTCAGCCAAACAATAGACAGGCCTATAAAGTAAATGAACAAGGACACTCATGAGGAGGTACTCCTCAAAACAATCAATCATGTGAGGCCAAAAAGACAGTATTTACCCTAAAAAAATATTCAGAAGGCAGGGAAGAAGGCCAACGGGGGAAAATAAATCCGGAGAGGAAGTTGGAAGACAGTAACTATTGATGGGATAGCAACTAATGTCATGAAGTAAAATGTGTCTATATTGTTGAATGAGAAACTAACTCGCTCTGTAAACTTTCATCCAAATCATAATAAAAGGCTCAAAGAAAGAAAGAAAGAATATAGTTAGTGTTATTAAGTGCTGTTGAGTTGGTTCAGACTTATAATGACCCTGTAGAGGGCTTTCAAGGACCAGCTGGTGGGTTTGAACCACCGACCTTGTGGTTAGCAGTCCAGTGCTTATTCTACAGTGCCATACCAGCACTGTTCAAAAAAAGAGAGACCAGCTTTAAATCATAGTGAGAAGTCATTAGGTGAGTGCCATAGAGCCAGCTACTCAGAATCCCTTGGTGACAATTTCTTTTCAAAGATGAGAAAATAGGCTCAAAACATTTGTCTTTCTCTCTGCGAACATTTATTGAGCAACCCTATGGCAATCACTGTCTTAATGCTACAGTTTAAGGCAAACAGTAACAACCCTGGAACCTAGGATTGCCTAACGGGATAGACAAAGAACATGCAAGAAACTTAGTGGGACCTTGAGCAAGTAAAAACCCTGCCAGCCCTTAATTTTGGGTGATG
>NW_006408556.1:18253606-18279810 GCF_000296735.1 Chrysochloris asiatica
ACTCATAGCAACCCTGCATATGATTTCTGAGGCTGTAAATCTTTACGGGAGCAGAAAGCCTCATCTTTCTCCCAAGGAGCAGCTGGTAGTTGCGAACTGCTGACCTTGAGGTTAACAACCCAACCCGTAACCCCTATGCTATCAGAGCTCCTTGAGTGTCATATAGCCATCTATTATATGTGGCTACTACCAACCACTCTGATCTGACACCAAAGGTCCTGGACAGGATGGGAGAAAAATGTTGAACAAAATTCAAAATCATAGTAAAGACAGTTTACAAGTCTGACTGGTGGATCCCTGAGACTTTTAAGTTTTAATTTCCTTTTTTGAACAGTGCTGCTCTGGCCCAGCGTCCCCAGCCCCAAATTGGAGCTTCTGATGCTCCTCTACAATCCTTGGCGCTCCAGGAAAGATAAACTGAAAACACCAATCCAGGTCTTCCTTTTCTATTTTTAATGTAGTGAGGACCCATATATAATTGAGTTTGACACAAGAATAATTCCTTGTCACCAGAAAACACTCTGTGAGATAATTTCTGGTGTTTCTAACTGAGGTTTCCTCTCTACTCATTCATCTGGTAGAGAACATGAGTGTGGTGGTCAGTAGCTCAGGCAGCAGTGGCCAGGATCACTTAGTGCTTTGTAGGCAGTGATTGTGACCTTGGCCACCACAAAATCAGGGAAAGAAGCACCATACTGCTTGAGCAAAATCCAGGACGGTATTAACTTGAGTCATTTTCCATTAATACTGGTACCCATATGTATCAGCGGCATAGTGTCTCACTTGAAAGTCAATTTGGCTCTTGTGCTGTTGATGAAACTGGAGACCTGATACTCATGAAACTGGCAGTCAGTGGAAGATGCTGAGAATAGCACAAGGGTGGTGACTCTGGACTTAACCCAAGCATTTGACCTCATTAGCTGATATATGGGAAGCTCTGCAAAAAGTTGGCTTCCTAGAGACAGTTATGAATGCCACTCGTCCCTCAGCCAAAGCTTTGCTGATAACTCCCCTGCCAGACGTCATTGCTCCTCCTTCGGAACTCCACATTTAGTACTATCTTTTGCTGCTCTTTGGAATTAGATACCCGAGGGGATTGCAAGCTTTATCTCTTCTACTAAACTGCAACCTCCTTTGGAGACGGCAACATGTGTTACCCATCTCTCTATATTCTCTACCCTCTTAGTTTGGAGGCTCTGCTGAAATCTGACCACCATGGCAGACCCTTTTTGTATTTGAAACACCGGTGGCATGACTCCCAGCATCATAGCAACACTCAAGCCACACTAAGAATGGCCTGGCAACATACCTCTGAAAACCAGATAATGAAGGCCTTATGGATCACAAGAAAGATTGTCCAATACAGTGCTGGAAGATGCAAATAGAGCTATGATCATGAAGATACTATGAAGTCAGCATGAGTTGAAGTCAACTCAATGACAAGTACCAACAAATATTTTCTACAGGACTTTATACATAGGTAAAACTTTTTAAAAGGAGACGTGTATTGTTTTATTGGTTGATAGTAAGATTTGAACTGCCTTCCTCCATCTGTCATGAATAAATACAGGCAGTCTGTAGGACTCTTAGTTCAGTTTAACCTAATGGGTTTAACCTACAGGGAATCTCTGTCTGCCTTTGTTCTGGTTTATAGCAGAACAGGGGAACATTAAAATTCACAAAACGTTAACAGCAGCAAACTTCTTGCTACTTGTCATCAAGTCATTTCTGACTCAGGCGGCCCCATGTGTACAGAGTAGAAGTAACGGCCCATAGGGGTTTCAAGACTGTGACCTTTCTAAGCAGATCACCAGGCCTGTCTTCCAAGATGCTTCTGGATAGGTTCGAACCGCCAGTCTTTCACCTAGTGGCCAAGACATTAACAGTCACCCAGGGATGCCCCAGCATCACATAAAGGCACCAAAATTTCCCAAGACTCATAGTGCAGGGAAAGTTACAGTCCCCTTCCAAAGTATCAGCCCTGATCCAATGGTCTGAAGAATTCTACCAATGGTAAGCTTTGTTCTGATGGTTGAACTCTGGGGCCAACCCCTGGTGTTTCTGTGGATAGGGCTGGAATTCATCTCACATCTATGAGCTGTCTCCAATAAGGTGTGTTGTTGTTTTTAAGTGTCATCGAGTTGGTTTAGACTCATAGTGACCAGGTATACAGTTTCCAAGGAGTGACTGGTGTATTCGAACTACCAACCTTATGGTTAGCAGTTCAGTGCTGATCCTACAGTGCCACACCAGGACTCCTCCAATGGCATTTAAGCATGAAATATCCATCTTTCTCTATGAGTGTAGAGTGACCTGTGGTGGTACAATGGTTAAGTGCTCAGCTGCTAACCAAAAGGTTTACTGTTTACACCCACCCAGTGGCCCTGCAGAAGAAAGGGCAGGTGACCTGTTTCCATAAGACTGCATCCAAGAAAACCCTCTGGGGCAGACCTACTCTGTCACATGGGGTCGCTATGAGTTGGAACCAACTCCACAGCACATCACAACAATAACCCCCTCAGGCAAGACACAGAGCCTCTCCCTGAAACCTTACCTAATCTGCAAAGTAAGGACTTGTGAACAGGGTGTTTAAGATCGGCAGATTATGTAATTATGCAAATATACTTTATTATTGCAGTTTATTTTACAAACGAAAGTTAATTAGGATCAAACACAACAAGGTGGTTAACTCAGTTCCTCTGAAAACCTCACCCTAGGTTTCACTGTAGGCGGCCCCAGCACTGCGCTATTATTTTTTAAAGTGGTTTCCATTCATGTTTAAGTCACTAGTTTCCATTTCAGCAACAGGTCAGCAAGTTAAAGAGACCGCTAAAAATCGCACTGCCTAAAACAAACTTGACTTTGACTTTTGTGTCCTTTTTTGCTTTAGAAACCCACTTGAGTTGGCCTGTGAGCACCCAGTGGAACAAAATGTGATAGAAAGACTATGATGCTACATCTCATGTCCAATGACTATAGATGCATTTGTTGTTGTTAGTTGTCATCGAGTCAGTTCTGACTCACAGTGACCCCATGTAAAACAGAACAAAATACAACCTGGTCCTGCACCATCCTCCCAATCATTCAATCAACAATTAAACTTAAGCCCATTGTTGCAGCCATTGTGCCAACCCATGTTGTTGAGATTCTCCCTCTTTTTCACTGACTACACTGAGCATGATGTTCTCCTACAGTGCCACATATAAAAAAATATGATGAGTTTCCTTATATCAAAACATTTGTATGATAGCATTCGCACTACAGCGTGGTTATTAGGGAATGAATATATGTGGAGACCTCTGTTACATAGTCTGGGGAGTCCTTCTCCTCTCAGAAAATATATTGAGACCAAGTTCAAGGTCATGGACATGCTCTGTATCTAAGGTTGGGCAGAGAGATGAATATAGTTTATGAATATCCAAAAGGTCAAGGTAAAATTTTAGTTTCCAATATAGTGTCATCCTCAGAGTATCTGGGGCTGTGAACACCCTTAAGCAGCATGTAGATTGTTGCTTGATCATTTTGATGTCAGACAAATGAGGTTCTGGTTCTACTAGCCCATGTGACACTAAGCAAGAAACTGGATCTCTGAACCCCCAGTTTCTTTACATACAAAGTGGGCCTGTTACCAACTTCTTCCTCATGAAGTCAGAAGATCTGATAAGATGGTACATATGAAATTCCCGGAAGCTCTTATTAGCTGTGCAAGAAAGTTAGTTCAATCCATCCATGACAGATAGACCTTAACTCAACCTTCCATGACGCCTGTCTTCTGGAACCCATGCCCTTAAATAATCCTTTGCACTTGAGTGTAGACGGAGTCTATGACTTATCCAGTGAATATGGTAAAGCAGTAAAGGAGAGGGATTTTGCAGATGTGATCGAGGTCCTAGATCAATTAATTTCAAAAAGGAGATTATCCAAGGTGGGCTGGACTTGATCAGGTGAAAATCCTTCAAAGAAAGCCTTCCTGGCAGGCTCGGAACAAGCAAGCTGCTGTGATGTGAACTGTGTAGGAAGAGGGTCATATGTGGCAGGTTACTGCAGATGGTCTAGAGGACTTGAGGGCTGAATTCTGCCAACAACAACATGAGCTCACCTCAGATGAGAATGCAGCTCTGGCCCACAGCTTGATCACAGGAATAGAAATCCTGTGCAGAAGATCTAGTTCAGTAACATCTAGACTCTTGACTTATGTATTCTTTAAAAACATAAAATAAAATAAAATAAAATGTGGTATTTTGCCCATTGCTGTGAAGTCCATTGCAACTCTAAGTGAACGTAGAGGAGTGAGTAGAACCGCCCCACATGGCTTCCAAGGCTATAACCTTTACAGAAGCAGACTGCCATATCTTTCTCCCATGATGGGTTCACACCAATAACCTTTCAGTTAGCAGCTAACTGCTTAACCACTGTTAACCACCAGGGCTCCTTGTGTGTTGTTTTAAACCTCTAAATTAGTGGTTGTTTGTTACATAGCAAGAGAAAACAAATGCTCCATTCCTTATCAATGCATAAGGACACAAGCTTGGATTGAAGATGCTGGAGTTTGTCCATCTCATAGCTATAAAACTATTGGATTTCGGGATCAGAAAGGGAAGGGAAATTGTTCCAGACATATCTGGTCCCTTTTCTGAGGAAGTCACTTGGTGCAGCAGCTGAGAAGGCATAAATATGATAATATCCTGGGCTCCAGGAGAATTTGCACCTAACTCTGGTATATCAGAGTTATCAGGTATATCAGAGAATATCAGAAAGATGTTTACCTATGCTTTATTGACTACGCAAAGGCTTTCAATTGTGTGGATCATGACAAGCTATGGACAACATTGCAAAGTGTGAGTATTCCAGAACACTTAATTGTACTTCAGAGGAATCTGTACCTGGACCAAGAAGCAGTTGTTCGAACAGAGCAAGAGAACACTGAATGTTTTAAAATTGGAAAAGGTGTGCGACAGGGTTGTGTTCTTTCACTATACTTATTCAACCTGTATGCTGAGCAAATAATACGAGAATCTGGGTTATATGAAGAAAAATGTGGCATCAGGATTGGAGGAAGACTCATTAACAACCTGCGGTATGCAGATGATACAACCTAGCCTGCTGAAAGTAAAGAGGACTTGAAACATTTATTGATGAAGATTAAAGAGCACAGCCTTTGGTATGGATTACATCTCAATGTCAAGAAAACAAAAATCCTCACCACTGGACCAATAAACAACATTCTTATCAATGTAGAAAAGATTGAAGTTGTCAAGGACTTCATTCTTCTTGGATCAACTATCAATATTCGCGGAAGCAGCAGTCAAGAGATCAGATGACATATTGCACTGGGCAAATCTGCTGCACAGGAACTTTTTAATGTGTTGAAGAGCAAAGATGTCAGCTTGAGGACTAAGGTGCACCTGACCCAAGCCATGGTATTTTCAGTAACCTCATATGGATGTGAAAGCTGGACAGTGAATAAGAAAGATCGTAGAAGAACTGATGCCTTTCAATTGTGGTGTTGGAGGAGAATGCTAAAAGTGCCATGGACTGCCAAAAGAACCAATAGATGTGTTTTGGAAGAAGTGCAGCCAGAGTGCTCCTTTGAGGCCAAGATGGCTAAACTTCATCTCTCATACTTTGGACATATTGTCAGGAGGGAACAGTCGCTAGAGAAGGATGTCATGCTGGGTAAGATGGAGGGTCGGAGAAAAAGAAGAAGACCCCCAATGAGATGGATTGGCCAGGTGGCATCATTGATAGACTCAAGTGTGGCAGCGGCAGTGAGGTTGGCCCAGGATCAGACATTGTTTCGTTCCGCTGTGCATGGGGTCGCTATGAGTCGGTTCCGACTCGATAACACCTGACAACAACAACTGGTATAGGATAAATTGTTTGTCATTAAGTTCCTTTGAGTCAGTTCTGACTCATAGCCACCCTGTATAGGGTTTCCAAGGAGCAGCTGGTGAGTTTGAATCACCGACTTTGCAGTTCAAATCGAACTTGCAGTCCAGTGCTTAGCCTACAGTGCCACACCAGGACTCATAGGATAAGTCCTGGGCAGCAAGCCACAAGGACCAGCGGTTAGAGTTCACCAGTCACTTCTCAGTAGATAGGTGAGGCTTTCTATTCCTACAAAGATTTACTGCCTCAGAAACTCTTTACAGGATTGCTATGAGTTGGAATTAACTCAGCAGCACTTAAAGAGGGCAACAACAACAATCATTTATGCAAGGGTGTATGTGCTAGCTTCTTTATCTTCAAAATGGGTATAATTATTCTAGCTGGGGTGTGAGATGAGGTAAAGTAAACAGGTTTGTTTTGTTTTGTTTTAACAAATTAAAAGAATGGCAATAGTTTTTATGCTGAAAGGGGGAGAGACCATCTGTGTCTGATTAAAAGGACAGTCTGGAAACAGCAACTTTCACAGATCCAGGAGAATCAGATTCAGAGAATCTTAGACCTCAATAACTTGAGGTAAGATAGATAGTAGTTAGGAATCTTTTCCAAGGTATTTAAAAAATCAATTATTCATTTCATGTTATTGAGTTCTCATTTTTGTGTTGGAAGGGGTAATTCCCTTCTCTAGTCTAATCAAGGTTCACTTGGTCACCACTGAGCCCAGCATAGCAACAGCTTTGGACTCTGAGTATGTTTGATGAGCATTTGTTGAAACAGAATAAATACTGAGTTAAGTGTTTGTTGAATGGATAAGGCCCCAAAATCTTAAGATAAGAAATGCCATAGAGCTTAGTAGATAAGGAAACATACAGAGAAATGCACAAAGACAAATAATAATGACAAATGACATTTATTGAGCACTTACTAAGCACCGACACTGTTCTAAGTATTTTGCATATAGAGAACTCATACAATTCCCCCAACACCTCTGTGGGAGAGGAACTGAAATCTGGCCCCTAGTTTAAAAATTAAGGTGCCTTGCAGCTTAGCAGCTAACTAGAAGATTGCTGGTTCCAACCCACCCAGTTGCTTTTAGGAAGAAAAACCTAGTAACCTGCTTTTGCAAAGATTACAGCCAAGAAAACCCTATGGGGCATTTCTACCTGTTACGATAAGTCAGAATCAACTCAACGATATTTAACAGTAACAACTGAAATTGTTGATTGTCTAATTTCCTTGTAGATAGCAAGTCTACTGTGGGCAGGGACCAGGTCTTTTGTCCCTGTGTCCTCAGTGCCTGACACATTATAGTTATGCATCAAACATGGAGAACAATCAAGCACTTTCCTTTTTTCCCTTGGTATACACCAGTATGGAGCTGTAGGATAAGCAATGGGTTGCTAATCTCAAGATCGGTGGTTCAAACCCACCCACCTCGGACATTTTACACACTTAGCAACAATAACATTTTTTTCCTCAGCAATATCTTTGCCAGTCCTATCTCATTATGCCCCCTTTACCTTTCCCCAATCCATCTGACACCAGAATCCCCACTCACTCTAAAGTACAATAAACATTTAAGTCTCCAAGTGGGCAGTTGTATCATTTCAAAAAACTTAGGGTTTTTCTTGGGTTCCTGAAATCACACCTATTTCACCACTCACAAAGCTAATACTGCAAATCCGTATTTTGGTAACAGGAACCAGCAGGATATAGAAGAGTATGTGGGCCAGTCAGAAAGGAGTTTCTTTAAAAAACAAAATCCTGAGCTGGGTTCTAAGGAGGTAAAGGGAAGAGGAGAAGAGGAAGAAAAGTATTACAAACAAAGAAAATGTATGTCTGTAGGCCACAAGGCTGTAAAAGACAAGCCTGGTATGAAGGCAGCAGCCTTGGTGTGGCACAGTGGGTTAATGTGCTGGTTGCACAGTCAGTTTGAACTGCAAGGTTGGCGGTTCAAGCTCACCAGTCACTCCTTAGAAACCTTATATGGGACCGCTATGGGTCGGAACCTACTCAACAGAACTTAACAACAACAAATAAAGATTGGAGTCCCCTGAGTGGTACAAATGGTTAATATGCTTAGCTGTTAATTGAAAGGTTGGAGTCCACCCAAAATGTGCCTTGGATGAAAGGTATGGCAAGCTACATTTGGGGAAAACAAAAACAGTAATTGACAACCTTATGGAGCACAGTTCTACTCTGGCACACATGGGTCATCATGAGTCAAAATCGATTCGGTGGCAACTGGTTTGGTTTTAAATAAAGATTTTCATACTTTCATTCCTCTGATTCCTGAGAGGAACCTCAGCACATCTATTATTAAGGAGGTTTTGAAGTGCAATCATTTCACGAACACAATGGACTAAAACAGTGATTCTCAACCTGGCTGTGCATTAGAATCACCTGTGGAGCTTGTAAAACCAACCAAACTGAGAGGCTCTGATTTAATTGGTTTAGAGCGGGGCCAGGCAGTGGCATTTGTTAATGCTCCCATGGGCTTTCTAATGAGGGTCAGGAATATGACATCGAGGTAACCAGAGGGATTCTGCCATTGTGATGCCATGTGAGGAATTCAACATTGATCCTTGACCTGATGGTCAAAGACAGATATGAGCTGAAACTGAATCTTTAGCATTAAAAAACAAAATTAGAGTTTCATTTTATGTTATGGATTTTACACATGCCACCTACAGAGCTTCAAATACCAATAGGATCAGCCACAGTGCACAGGTTTTATCAGAGCTTCCAAATGAAGATTGATTGATTTGAAAGAAAGACCTGGAAATCTACTTCTAAAAATTAGTCAATGAAAATCTGATGGAGCACAGAGAACACTGTTCAACTAGCTTGCTGCTTTGGACACATCATAAAGAGGGATTGGTCATCAGAGGAGAACATCATGCTTGGTGAGGACAAGGGCCAGCAAAAGCAATGGAGACCCTTGGTGAGATGGATCGATACAATAGTTACAACCATGGACTCTAGCATGCCGTCAATTAGGAGGAAAATACAGTATTAGCGACCATTCATTGTGTTGTACATAGGACATCAGGAGAAGAATCAATTTGATTGTGAATGTATCTATCTATCTATCTATCTATCTATCTATCTATCTATCTATCTATCTATCTATCTACCGATCTATCTGCCTATCCTGTCTATAAATCTATTCTATCTCTCTTATTATCTATGAATCTATCGATTGATCTATCTATTTACCTACCTATCCTGTCTAAGGAGCTCTGGTAGCATTGTGGTTATGAGTCAGGCTACTAACCTTAAGGTCAGCAGTTCGAAACTACCAGCTGTTCCACGGGAGAAAGATGAGGCTTCCTGCTTCCCATAAAGATTTACAGCCTCGGAAACCCTCTATGTAGGGTCGCTATGGGTCAGAACCAATTCCACAGCATACCACCACCGATCCTGTCTATCAATCTATCTTATCTATCTATCTATCTATCTATCTATAGGAAAATTTCTAGACATTTCTTTCCTAATCACCCCCTCATGAAAACTTAATATTACAGATATCATGTATATCTGCTAATGTATTGTATTTGTACTTAATACATAAAAACAATAAGGTGTTTTTGCCCCACAAGAAGCAATTATCCCCTAAGATTCACATGATTCAATAGTGAATAATTGCTGTCATGACTAATTGTGACTGTCACAACTGTAAAGGTAGAAGTTTTGTAACAAAAACGAGGGAGTAGCTAATCTTACAGTCCAGAAACAGAGAACCCTAGGACCATCAAGGGAGAAGAGCACAGGCAGAATGCGGGACCCTATCCAGAGATGGGGATAGAGATGGGGACATGGAAAGAGAGAGCAGTTGAGAACTCGAGACTCATGGAAAGAGAGGGACTGAGTACTGGTGGCTAGGAGACAGGCTTGCAGAATGTGCTCTTTGGTTGTTTAAATGATTATATATTCCTGAGTGTTTTTGTGTACCTCTCCATACCCCACTCCCACCCCCAACAACAACAAAGAAAAACAGAGGGAATGGAAGCAAATACTGTTGAATGATGATGCATTGAGGAGATTGTAACTATTGCAATGAAACGATGGTGTAAAGGCAATGTTCTCCCGTGTAAACTATTACTCAGTTCACAATAATAAAAAACGCACAAAACACACACACACACACACAAACATGAAAACAACACTAGGTGATCAGGAATCATCCTGTCCATAAGCTAAGAACTGAGAAGTTTGTAAAGAGTAATAAAGATTAGATAAGAAAAAAAAAATTAAAAACCAGTTATCCTCCTTGGGGATGATGTTGACCCCTTTGTGAATGTACTTGTATGCCCTACTCCTCTCCAAGGAAAGAGGCCAGCAGAGCATTTTGAGCTCTTAGATGAGAGGCTGCTTATCAGTGACCACCACCCAGGAGAGCAGTTCTGGCAGAGTGATTCTTGTGGGAAACAAAAATGAGCAATTAGAAAGGCAGGAAACTCTACCCAGTTTTGAAGCCCAAAGGGTTTCCAAATCTGCAAAGTTGAGGGAGACCTTATGAGGTTGTATGAATGAAAAATGTATAATTGTTTGTAAGAGAATATTTCTGAAATCAAAAGTTTTATATTGCTCTTGCATGCCATAAAGTACATTCATTCATTTTAAAGTGAATGAACAGAACCCATTTTTGGACAAAATAGAATCATCATGTATTTTAGACTTTATATATCTAATTAGCAGGGCAGGCAAGGTTTTGCTGAACAAACAGTCCATCAGTCAGTCAGTCAACCTTTGAAAAACTCATTGAGCACCTGCCAAATGTGTTCAAAGTCTGCGCAAAGACTTCTAGGGAATGCGGAAGTGATGGCCACTGTGTCTACCTTCAAATGACTCTCAGCCCTGTTTTGCTGTAATATTAATTCAGATAATACTTGAGAACTTCAACTCCTGTGTGACTTTTATCAACCACAAGGCATGAGAGAGAGAAAGTCTCTCCCTTCCTTTTCTGAGTAACTGAGGCATTTCAAAAGCATAGTATCATTCATGCACATTTTCTTTTTACTTTGGCCACCCTTCCTGCAATGGAAGTACTGACCACTTTCATCCTTTCTATTTTACAGTGAAGTAAACCAAGAAGATTCAAATAATGAGTCACTAGAGAGCTGTAGCTTTGTAGGATAAGCACTGGACTATTAACAAAGTCGGCAGTTCGAGCCCACCACTTTCTCCAAGGAAGAAAGATGACACTTTCTGTTTCTATAAGAATTTAAGGATCCTGGTGGTGCACCGTAGGATAAGCACTGGACTGCTAACCACAAGGTTGATGGTTCAAATCCACCAGCTACACTTCAGAAACCCTACACAACTGTTGTACTGTTGGAACCAACTGAATAGTACTTAGCAACGATAAGAAGAGTGGAAATGGATTTGCTAAACAATTGCTACTATTTAATGTACTAAGTAATGAATAATTTCTACACTAAGCTATGTGGACATCATCCAATCTCGGCTAAATTCATTCATGGGGAGCCCACCATCTCTCCCAAGGAATCCCATCACTGTGTTGGACAACTCTTATTACAAGGAAATTCTTTGGCACACTAAGAAATCAGTGAAATTACCCCACAAAATCTGAACACACACACAAAAAAAGCAAAGATACTCTTTATTACTACTTGTTGGCATACGAAAAATAAGCCAAAAACATTTCCAGCATATCATGGTATCTGAGACTACTGATGAAGAAGGCCTTCAATATGAGGAAAATAAGCATACATGCACACAGACACACAAAGTGAAACTGGTAAATGCAAACGTTAACCAAATATGTCAACGAAAATTAAAGATCATTAAGTGGATTCCATGAATTTTCACAATTTGAATTGAGGCCAGGATCCCGCAGACCCAGGAATGTGGTTTCATCTATTTCTTAGTTGAAAAATTCTCTAGAGTGGTCAAGTGTCTTGATCAAAGTAGCAGGGAAGTCAAGGGCAGAAAATACTTCAAGTGTTTACCATTAGGAATGCTTGACTTCATAACAAAACATTCTCCTTTCTCAAGAAATCTACCTACTGGAACAGTTTTCTGAGGCACTATAGATTTACCCTGCCTGTTTGAGTGACTTACCCATTTCAGTTAGTGTGCAAAATTGAATTGGAAATGAGGTAATCATGCCATTTCTTTCACCCAGAAACGCCCCTGGGTAGACTCTGTTGCACCTTATTACTACTAAGTAGACATTTCCCAGCATAGGGATATCAGGGCACTGCCCAGAAGGCAGCATGTGTCAGCAGCACATGGCTTGGTGGTAACCAAGCCAAGACGCAAACGTCAAAGGGGTCATTTGACAGAGCAATACCCAAGCACAAGAGAAGTGAGAAAAAGTGTAGTGGCAGCAGGAGATGAGTTCTGTTTGTGTGCAACTCTCCCCACCAAGTCCTGAGGCCATGGCCACTGAAATCCTTTCATGGGCCTGACTCTGTGGCAGCCAACAAAGGCCTGAGCCTCAGCCTCAGCCTCTGTGAGTGTTTCACCACGGGTAAAATAGAGATCTTAGTAACCTGGATCCACTCAAGACTAATGCCCCCAAGAAATTCAGAATGTTTCATCTTACCCAGTGGCTTCAGTGAGTTCATAGAAAAATGAAATAAAAGGAGAATGGATTTTTTTTTTTTTCATGAACTTTTTGAAGTCCCCTTATATAACTCAACACTATCAGATCTCAATGCTTGGTGGATTGAACAGCAACAGGGGAGTGAGCTGCCTCCACTGAAGGCAAGTTCTCCAGCCTCATCACCATTCATAGTTAAGGCCAAGTCCACAGCTCTAGACATCATACTTCATTCAGTTCAATTCCTTGCTGGTTGGGCACCTAGGTCAGGAGTCATCCACTCCTGATTTAAAAAAAAAAACACTCAACAAAGTAAGAAGAGAAAGGAAATTCCTCAACATAATTAAGAGCATGTATACAAATTCAAAACCCAATATTACTTTCAGTGGAGAGGAAATGAAAGCCTTCCCTTTTCAAACAAAAAACAGACAAAGATACTCTTTTATTACCATTTCTATTCAATATTCTGTTGGAAATCTTAGCCAGAGTTATTAGACAAGAAAGGAAAATTAAAGGAATCAAAATTAGTAAAGAAGAAGTAAAACTCTTGCTATTTGCAGATAATAGGATTCTATACATAGAAAATCCCAACAACTCAGCAAGAAAGTTATTGGAACTCATTGAAAAATCCAGCAAAGTGGTAGGGTATAAGACCAATATACAAGAATCAGTTGGATTCCTTTAAAAACAGTTCTGAAATTAGGAAAACAACATGATTTGTATGAGTGACCCAAAAGATGAAATACTTGGGAATAAATCTAATCAGAGAAACAAAAGACTTATACAAAGAAAACTGCAAAAGACAACAAGAAACCAAAAGAGACTTTCAAAAATGGAAGAATATATCATTCTCATGAATAGGAAGACTTAACATTGTGAAACAGTCAACACTACCCAAAGTAGTGAATCCCAATCCAGATTCCAACATCATTCTTTAAAGATACGGAAAAACTAATCACTAACTTTATATAGAAAGGAAAGAGACCTTGGGTAAGCAAAGCACTGCTTAGGAAGAAGAACAAAGCTGGAAGCCTGTCATCTCTGATCTCGAAATTTACTACAAAGCCACAGTGATGAAAACAGCTTGGAACTCATACAATGAAAGAAACATAGATAATGGAACAGAATTGAGAACCCAGAAGTAAATCCACCCATCAGCTGATCCCCAAAGCACATTGAACAGAGAAAAGAGAGTCTCGTTAACAAACAGTACTGGCAAAACTTGGAATCCATTCACAGAATGAAACAAGACCAGTATCTCACAATATATACAAAACATGGGTTAACAACCTAAATGTAAAACCTAGAACTAAAAAGATCATCAATGAAAAGATAGGAACAAACTCAGGGGCTCTAAGACATAGCATAAATATACTGTGAGACATTACTAAGAACACATATAAACAGTAGGAGACAAGATAGACGACTGGGACCTCCTAAAAATTAGACACTTATATGCATTCTGGTGTGACGCTGTAGATTAACGCACCAGACTGCAAAGCTGTTTGAACTTCAAGGTCGGCAGTTCAAGCTCACCAGCCATTCCTCGGAAACCCGATATAGGGTCGCTATGGGTCAGAACTGACTCAATGGCACTTAACAACAACAACAACAATGCATCAAGAGAGTTTGCCAAGAAAGGCCTGAAAAATCAACCACTGAAAAGCCGATGTGTGAGATGAATTCCCTCCACGAACAATTGCCTACTTTGACAAGAGATCAGAAGAATTGGATGGATGATGCCAAGCTACCATTCCTGAACATTTTGATCAAAGATTCCGTAGAAGAAGCCTACTAAAAGGGATGAAATGCAGAACAGAATTTCAAATTCTATTGGACTCCATACTTTCTTGAGCCATCAGGGTCTTGGTGAATCCCTGAAACTACCCCTACCAAGTAGAGGAATTGCTGGATCATAAGGTATTTCTATTTCCAACTTTCTGAGGAAGCACCATACTGTTTTCCAGAGTGGTTGGACCAATTTGCATTCCCACCAACATTGTAGGAGGGTCCCTGTCTCTCCACATCCTCACCAGCATTTATTGTCCTCTGCTTTTTTGGAACTTCGCTGTTATTGCTGGTGTGAGATGATATCTCATTGTTGTTTTGATTTGCATCTCTCTGATGACTAATGATCGTGAACATTTCTTCACATGTTTGTTGGCTGCCTGAATCCCCTCCTTGGTGAAGTGTCTGTTCATGTCCTGTGCCCATTTTTTAATTGGGTTGTCTTTTTCTTGTAAAAGTGTTGTAGTTTCCTATATATTTTGGAAATAAGTTCCTTGTCTAATATATTGTTTCAAAAGGTTTTTTCCCATTCTGTGGGCTCCCTTTTTACTCTTTGGTGAAGTCTTTTGATGCTTATAAGTTTCTAATTTTTAGTATGTCTCAATCGTCTGCTTTGTTTTCTTTCGTTTGTGCAATTTTTGCAATGTTTGGTAGTCTGTGAATGCCCTGTATTAGAGCCCTTAAATTTGTCCTTATTTTTTCACTGATGATCTTTATAAAACTGGGATTCACATTTAAGTGTTTAATCCATGCTGAGTTGGTTTTTGTATATGGGGTGAGGTAAAGGTTTTGTTTCAGTCTTTTGCATATTGATTTCCACTTCTGCCAGCACCATCTGTTGAAGAGACCATCTCCTCCCCAGGCAACATATTTAGGCCCTTTGTCAAAGATCAATTGGCTGTATGTGGATGGGTTAATTTCTGGATTCTCAATTCTGTTCCATTGATCTAAGTATCTTTCATTGTACCACTACCAGGTTGTTTTGACCACTGTAGCTGTGTAGTAAAATTTGAAATCAGGGAGTGAGAGGCTCACAACTTTGTTCTTTGTTCTTCTTTTTAATCAGTGCTTTGCTTATCCTTGGTCTCTTTCCTTTCCATATGAAGTTTGTAATCGTTTTTTCCATCTCTTTGAAGAATGTCGTTGTAATCTGGATTGGGATTGCATCATATGTGTAACTGAGATCATCTTTAAACTTTAAACCCAAAATATCTCCTGAAGCTGTCTAAAATTAAAAAAATAATTTAGCTTATGCCTTCAGCATTATGGTCTTGACGAAAAATCTGGCTTGAGCATTATGCTCTTTTAAGAAATACCTGTATAAGATTAAAGTAACAAGAGCAACTCAAAAACCAGGTAGGAACCTTAAGGGGCAGTGAGAATGCTGATGGAGGAGAAACCACTCAGAAAAGGAGCGTGAGAATGAATGATGGCACACCTTGAGAAGAATGCAGTCACTGAATTGTACAAGTAGAAACTGCTCAATCAGTGTGTGTTTAGCTCTATCTAGTCTCAGCAATCAAGTAGAATTAAGAAAGAAAACCTTAGGAAATACACTTCTTTTCTGATACACATGGAATAGGAATTGACTTGACAAGCAAGTAGTTGGCAAAGAGTAATGCCTAGGTATATCCGACACCTTAATTTTTTAGCCAAATAATTCCGCTTCTGATGACAATGGCTATATGTGTGATATGTTGTTTCTACATGATTAAAAAAATAATTAAAGTATATATTTTTCTGATTACACACATGCATGTGTATATATATATACATATATATGTATGTATGTATATATATATATACAGATCATGATGTGATCTGATGTGATCAGTCACGATCTGATGTAATTATCCAGTGTGTTATAAATCCTCACTCCTATGATGTTAAGGAGGTTAGATGTTGTTAATGCCATCAAGTCAGTTCCAGCTCATAGAGACCCTGTATAGGGTTTCTGAGGAGTGGCTGGCAAGTTTGAACCACCGACCTTGCAGTCCCAGTGCATTAACCCACAGCACCACACAGGTTGTATCTTAAGCCAATCTCTTTTGAGATACAAAAGCAGAGAGAAGTGAGCAGAGAAAGAGGGACCAAGGAAGAAGTGTTGGGAGTGAAGTATGTCCTTTGGACTGGGTCCTTGCACTGTGAAGATCCTAGATTTAGGAAACAATTGATGTCAAGACACATGGGGATCTCCCAGGAATGTTGGGCCTACTGATGCTGAAAGGGTCTGAGGACGTTTCTTCAGAGCCAACACTGAATTCAGGCTCCAAGCCTCCCACACTGGGAGAGAATAAATTTCTGTTTATTAAAGCCATCCACTTGCGGCATTTCTGTTATAGCAGCAATAGATAATTAAGACAGTGTCCTTTAGCCCCTCAAAAAGAAATTCACTGTCATTAGACTATTCTGACTCATAGTGATCCTGTATAGGGTTCCCAAGGAGCAGCTGGTGAGCTTGAACTGCTGACCTTGTGGTTCAAACCGACTTTTCCGTCCAGTGCATTAACCCACAGGACCACACAAATCTTTATGGTTTGTTGTTGTTAAGTGCCATCAAGTCAGTTCTGACTCATAGCAACCCTTGTCTGTGTAGGGTTTCTGAGGAGCAGCTGGTGGGTTTGAACTTCCGGCTTTGTGGTTCACAGTCTACTGCTGATCCTATGGGTGCACACCAGAAGTACCCTCCTATTGTTATGCATATATAAATATTTCTTCCCTTTTTCTTAATTGTGAGGTTTTGCCTATGTCTGCAAGGCCCTAAATCTTAGTCATGGAGTAAGAGCTAAGTGAGACAAAGATAAATTTCTCTGAAGTGAAGGATTTAATTTTTCCACGATGAGTTAGAAAGCATACTCTTGGATCCTGACTGAGACACTTAGGCCAATGGTCAGCTTTTTGGTAAATTGACAAAGGAACAAAGTGTACCTTTGGTAGTCCCCACACATTGCACAACTAGTACCATTAAGACTCCATACTCCATGACAGACATGAAACATAGTCCATGCAGTACTTCAGCGGCACACAGGACTCCTGGTCTCTACCACCTCCCACTCCTCTTCCCTCGACCTACCCACCTGATAAAGAGGGCCCAGCTAATGTGTCACCTGAGGCTACTGGGTCTCCATTTGTAGCCCATTCAGGGTAGTATATTTACATTTTAAAAGATTTATTAGACCAGTGAGGTTTAAGCACCTTACATTTGTGGAGTAGGGATGAGCAACTATGCAAAGAAACAAATGGGCAGTGACAGTGCTTAGGGGAGTGGATGTGGAAAAGGGAATCTTCCAGGAAGATTAAACTAATGGTATTAAGCATGCTGCTCTGGAGGTAAGAGAGCTGACAGGTAAGATGTTATCTTTGAGGTTGATGAGATGATGTATTGGTAGGTAACTAGGAAATAAATAACAATTTTTGACACTGGCTAATTCACCAAATTGGCTTCCCATTTTTTCTAGGAACAAAGTTAGATGACACATCCCAATCTCCCTTGCAGAACCACACGACTGAGCTCAGGAATATGGACACTGGGTAGAAGTGATTTGCCCACATCCATGCAAGCACCATACAGCAGCCATGATAGAGCTTTAGGATAAGCACTGGACTGCTAACTGCTAGGTTGGCAATTCAAACCCACCAGCTGTTCCAAGGGAAAAAGATGAGTCTTTCTGTTCTCATAAAGATTTACAGCTCCGGAAACCCTATACAGAGTCACTATGAGTCAAATCGACTTTATGGCTGTGGGTTTGGTTTTGTAATACAGGCACCATACAAACCACCACCATCCTCCTTCCTCTGTGCTCAATGAGTGCAGAGTCCTGTTGAAGGACTTGGCAGTGGCCCTAAGGGGTTAGAAGGTAGAAGGAACCTGAGTTGGGAAGACTGCTCACCAAATACCTGCATTCAGTGATTACATGAACAAGTTGATGGGCTGGTGTTTCAGCAGTTGGTTTCTACTGGCCAATATTCTCCATCTGAACAGTGGAACACTCTAGTGTGCAAAAGTACTTCATGTTTTTAATCTTATTTGATCCCCCAAATAATTCTGCAAGATGGATCAGATCCCTGTTTCAGACATTTGAATGAGGAGAGGCTACATACTGTTCCCACATGACTCCCACATGACCCAGGATCCTGTAATCAGACCCTTCCTAGAACCCCCCATTCCCAAAGGAAAAACTAGAGAAACATTTGTGATAAAGCACTAAAGACAAATGCCTCTTTCCATTTCTGAGGCAAATTCCAAAGACCCTGTGGATCCTAGACTTTATGGCACAAGTGTAAAGTGCCACAGAACCAAAATATGAAAATCAATAAAAAGTAGATGAAATCCCCCTCTCCCCACCACACACACACACACACACACACACACACACACACCTGCTGTGCTTCGTGGGTCTCCACTTCCAATATGCCCACTGTTAGCATTAGGAAACAGAGGAGTGCACTGAGGGGGAAGAGCCTTGGGCTGAATCAAGAAACATATTATCTGTTACCATGACAACCTCCCCAATTGGATTTTTAAGAGAGAGTAACTGGGACATGGTTTTCACTTCCTCTTCATTCAAGGTAATGGGTTCCCTGTTGGACTCCATTTATTACATACGCCCTCCCCTCCTTCACCTTTTGTGTCATTTCTCCAGTATGATAGTTACTTTCCCTCTTAACTGCAGAATTATGAAAATCAAAAGTGGGAAACATCACCTTAAAGTCCACAGAGTGTGTAGGTTTACCTCCAGCACCAAGCTTCTACACATTGAAGGCCTGCAGATGATCAGACACACACTGCAAAGACCTCCCACTTCAAAATACCCCTCTCCTGGGATGCAACAAAGACACGCCAACTTCAGATCATTAATCACTTTTTTTCTGTCAGAACATGACTCCCCTACAAGCATGTAGTAATACATACAATGTTTACTATATCTGTAACACATACAAGTCCAAAGTTCTCAGCTTGCCACCAGAGGAGCCTCAAGATCCAACCGTAACTTATGTTTACATCCCTTCTTGACTTCCTTCAAACCCTTTTTGGCACAGTCAAGCAAACTCTTAGTTCTTCTGGGACACATGCTGACATTTCTTGCCTCTGAGTTACTGTTCACACAATTACCTTCACCTGAGTCATTACATTTGTTTTCTTCCTTACTGACTGCTTCCTCATCACCTTTACTGACTTCCTCTAGTGCCTTGTTCCTCCCTCTCAGTTGTTGTTGTTAAGTGCCGTCGAGTCGGTTCCGACCCATAGCGACCCTGTACAGGGTTTCCGAGGGTTTAAATTCTTACGGGAGTAGAAAGCCTCATCTTTCTCCCGCGGAGCGGCTGATAGTTTCAAACTGCTGACCTTAAGGTTCACAGCCCGATTCGTAACCACTACGCTACCAGAGCTCCTTTAGGCATTCCCTAAAGCACAATCCTATTTTTTCCTTACACTTTCTCCATACTTCTTCTTCTGTAGAGCTAAATAAACAGAAGTTCAAACTCACATCTTCTTCCCTCAGTTCTGCTTCTCCGGCACTTTAATGGCGCCATAGAATAAGCATTGGACCATGAGACTGGTTTGAACCTCAAGGTCGGTGACTCACCAGCCACTCCTCAGAAACCCGAAATAAGATCATTATGGGTCAGAACTGACTCAATGGCACTTAGCAACAACAATAACCCTCAAATGAAACATTTTGACAACTAGAATATTCTTTTCATTAACAACTCCCTTCCTCATGGTCATTTCCATCGTCAATTCATGGGTTTCAGAGTTTAAAAGAACCTTAAAGCTTGAGTTCCATTAGTTTCTCTATGCTCAATTGCCAAGCCTAGTAATGATATCACAATTCAAAATATGCAAACTTGTTCCTCCAGAGATGAATTGCGCATGAACCTAATGAATCTTAAGCTATGGTGTCCTTCATCATATTTGCACAAGCTTATTCCAAGACCAGTATTTATTTTTGTATTCATATATATCTCCAGTATACAGTATATTCTCACAGCATTCTCTTCCTTCCACAACATACTCTTCCATTCATACTGCTCCTATATCCTGCAAAGGACCACTGGAGTATCTTTCTCATCTAGAGTCAGAGGTTTCTTGTTGTTGTTGTTAGGTGCCATCGAGTTGGTACCGACTCATAGCGACCCTATGCACAACAGAACCAAACACTGCCTGGTCCTGGGCCAACATCACAATTGTTGCCACTCTTGAGCTCATTGATGCTGCCACTTTGCCAATCCATCTCACTGGGGGTCTTCCTCTTTTTCTCTGACCCTCCACATTACCAAACATGATGTCCTTCTCCAGCGACTGGTCCCTCCTGACAATATGTCCTAAGTATGAGAGACGAAGTTTGGCCATCCTGGCCTCCAAGGAGCACTCTGGCTGCACTTCTTCCAAAACAGATCTATTGGTTCTTTTGGCAGCCCACGGTACTTTCAATATTCTCCTCCAACACCATAACTCAGAAGCACCAGTTATTTGACTCCCTTAATTTTGATGTGGTCACAGTGAACACACCAAAATAACAATAACCACAACAACAGTCCCTCACATTTTATCTCACGTCTCTTCCTTAAATCCATTTAGCAAGCCTTCCTATATGTGGATTTATTGGATAAAAGGAGAACACAGTCGATTACTTCCAAGAGATTTTCAAAAATCTGAAATTCTCTTGCTTTATGATTATTTATCCCATTTACAGAAATGGGAGCATAGTCTTAAAGAAAACAATGCAACAAGTGTAAGACAAAGCAGGCCTGGGACCCATGACTTTTTGAATTCATGGGTCTCATCATATCATGAAACCCAGCATCTGAACCTTTCTAAATACAGACTTCATCATATCCCCCATAACAAACCAGCAAACAGAAACCACTTTCCTGTCATTTAAGACCTCACCCTGTCTCCTTTATCCCCCCACCTTCTCACTTCCACTTGTGCCCCTGCATATACCATTCACTTTTGCCAACCTCATGTAAACACTTTATTTACCTTGAATGTCCTCACTTTCATACCATTGCTGGACCGAACGTGGTTGCCCACTTTAAGCCACCACTATGAACTATTATTATTTATGTACAATTTGAATCCCAACTTCCCCTACCTCAACTAGACCTAGAGACCTCATTGGGACCACACTGGTCCCTTCATTGGCATCTCACATTTATTTTCCTATCACTCATGTGGCACTGAAACGTGTTTGTATTTTCAGTCTTCAGAAGCAAGCTAATGTACTAAAGGGACCCCATTTTCTTCTTTGATCCCTCCACTTCAGCTTTCATAGCACAAGGCACAGAGAAGGTGCTTCATAAGCACTTTTGCTAATTGCTTAATTAATTGATTGCCTTTAATGCCGTAACTACCTATGTTCTTTATCTTACTGATAACTCTTTCATGATTAGTTTTTCACATTATGTGTCAGTCCTTCGTTTAAAAAAAAAAAAAAAACGTACAGAGGAAAGCAAGTTATAAAAGAAAGATATAAAACATTCCTATCCTCCTCATTTATGTTTATTTGTTGTCAATATGGGGTAATTTAAGTTACTAAACAATTTGCCTCATGCACCTCAAACCTATAAATTGTGTGTTTAACAGGGACTGTACTTCATCTCTTATCCTTGCTGATGCTCACTCAGCAATTTAGTCCTATTTACTGATCATCTGGGCCACTGGTTCTCAGATTTTGTTGAATCTCAGAATCCCCTCAGGTAGCTCTTTAAGGATACAGATACTAGGCCTCACTCTGGCCCCCTTAATCTGAATCCCTGGGAAAGTATATGATGAACAAGATTTGTAAGGACTTCTTCATGGTACCAAAAGCTGAGAACCATTGGCAGGCCCTTGTTCACCACTAAGTGCGCCAATAAATACAACTCATAGAATGAACAACATTAACAACGCTAGAGGGGACTTCTAGAAGTTCCCAGATGCATTTCTTTTCATTTTTTCTCCAGGAAAGATTCGTTTTTTATTTTGATAGCAGCATATCTATCCCATTAATCCTTAAAGAATTTCACATCTCAGAACTAAGAGTCTCCCTGTAAGAAAGGAAAAGTCTCTAAGACAGGTTCTAACTCAGGAAGCTGGCAGAGAAATCTCCCCCAAAGTTACAGCTGACACCTCAGTGCAAGCAGTGTCAGATGTAAGATGCCCTGGGAAAGAGAACCCTGTTACAGAGCCCATCTTCAGGAAATCCATGCTATCCATACTAACTTGTTGCCGTAGAGTCAATTCCAACTCATGCCAACCCCATGTGTCGCAGAGCAGAATTGAGTCCCATAGGATATTTCTAGTCCTCTGACTTTGATGATGAAGATAACTGAGAGTATCTTTAGGATAAGAGGGTTTTTTTTAAGTTACTATATAAGTAGGGTCCTGGTGTGATGCTATAGGACAAGCACTGGACAGCTAACCACAAGTTCAGTGGAACAAACCCACCAGTTGGTCCTCAGAAACCCTGTGAGTTGGAACCTACTCAGTTATGCTTAACAACAACAAGACTGTATTATGTACCAGATTCTTTCCCAATAGTTCAGATAAATAATGTACAAAGGGGGCTTCAAAAAGTTCATAGAAATAAAATCCATTGTCTTTCAATTCCCTTTATCCAGGAACATTTTGACACCTCCTCATTTGTAAGCAAGCGTATATATTCTCTATGAAACCAATTATTGCTCTGCCAAGCTGGAAGGCTGCTAGGAAGTTAGAAAAATTTGTATAGAGAGTTCAGGGACCTTCTTGGAGACAAAGGGCTGCTGCCATTGTGCCAATCTATCTCATTAGGGGTCTTCTTCTTTTTCTCTGACCCTCCACTTTATTAAACATGATATCCTTCTCTAGTGACTGGTCCCTTCTGATATGTCCGAAGTATGAGAGCCGAAGTTTGACCATGTTGGCTTCCAAGGAGCACTCTGGCTGTACTTACAGCAGAGATCTGTTCGTCCTTTTGGCAGCCCACGGTACTTTATAGAGTATCCTCCAACACCATAACTCAAAAGCATCAATTCTTCTCCAGTCTTCCTTATTCACTGTCCAATTTTCACATGCGTATGAAGTTATTGAAAATACCATGGCTTGGATCAGGCGCACCTTAGTCCTCAAGCTGACATCTTTGTTTTTCAACACTTTAAAAAGGTCTTGTGCAGCAGATTTGCCTAATGCAATATGTCATTTGATTTCTTGACTGCAGCTTCCATGAGTGTTGATAGTTGATCCAAGAAGAATGAAGTCCTTGACAACTTCAATCTTTTCTCCACTGATAAGAATGCTGTTTATTGGCCCAGTGGTGAGGAGTTTTGTATTCTGTACATTGAAATGTAATCCATACTGAAGGCTGTGGTCTTTGATCTTCATCAGTAAATGTTTTAAGTCCTCTTAACTTTCAGCAAGCAAGGTTGTATCATCTGCATATTGAAGACTGTTAATCCAATCCTGACGCCACTATTTTCTAAATATAATCCAACTTCTCAGATTATTTGCTCCGCATACAGATTGAATAAGTATGATGAAAGGGCACAACCCTGGTGCACACCTTTCCTAATTTTAAACTATTCAATTTTCGCTTGTTCTGCTGAATGACTGGCTCTTGGTCTATATACAGGTTCCTCATGAACACAATTAACTGTTCTGGAATACTCATTATTCACAATGTTGTCCATAGCTTGACATGATCTGCATAATTAAAAACCTTTACATAGTCAATGAAGCATGGGTAAATATCTTTCTGATGTTCTCTGCTTTCAGCCAAGATCCATCTTATATCAGCAATGATATTGTTCATTCCATGTCCTCTTCTGAATCCAGCGTGAACCTCTGGAAGTTCTCTGTCAATGTATGGAATGTGAATGAAGACCCTGAAATAACACTTTGGTGGGGTTGAAAGAGCAAGGACCAGTGTAGCAAGCCTAGTGGATGAGGCACCCTGGTCCAGCTACCCCTGAGTGTGTAGGGAATAGTTACTAGGAAACTCCCTTGGATGAAAGAGCAACTGTCATAAAAAATTCACTTCCCTTGAGCCTTTGAAGAACTCAAAAGAAGGGTCAGAGATCTGACCAGACTTGCTGTCAGGCCCAATCACATTATTTCTTATAGTGACCTCTGGTGGCCTCTAGCTAGTGGAGCAGCAGCCCAGAGGTCAATGGATCCAGTGAGGGAAAGAAACATCAGTGAAAAATTTTTGACCCCACTGACTCTCTGAATTGATGAACTTTTCCACCTGGGTTGAGAGAACTAACAAACATGCAGAGAAGCAACACAAAATCAACTGGAAGATAGGAGCCAACATCAAGAGAGTGGTAACATCTGTAGAACCAAAGTCATCACTCCCACTACCCTGCCAAGATTCCTGGAACATGCATCATTTGATCCTATGACACCATGACTCCCAACAATATGCTCCCAGGGAAAGAAGCAATCACTGATATGACTTCCAATACAATCTGTGTATCAGAGTAATTACTGCAGATCAAATGCCTAACAAGCCCATGCTTATGTAAGCTACCCAAGAGAACCAGGCAGCCAGTAGGCAGCTTGGAACAGACAGCAATCATATGTTGCCAGGACTTGGCTTGTGCCCCCTCACCATTATCAAAGCCCTTCAGGTTACTCAGCAAATGAAATCACAGGTCGTTTCCATTGGACACTCTGCTTTATTTCCCTGACATAGAATTGATGGTTATTTAAGTAGATGGACTATTCTGGAATCCACTGGAGAGGGTTTTAGTCTATCAGCATCTATTAACTAAGCACCAAATGGATGTAAGCTCTCTATCAACAACAGTGCTGACCAGAATGTTCCGAGGCCTTTTGAAGGTCTGGAAATTAATGCACACTACTGAAGCCACCCATATTCTCCGGGTGATACAAATGGTTAATGCCTTGGCTACTAAATGGAAGGCTAGGGGTTCAAGTCCACCCAGAGGCACCTTGAAAGAAAGGTGTAGAGATATATTTCCAAAAATTTAGCCAATGAAAACCCTATGAACCTTTACTCTGACACACACAGGATCACCATGAGTTGGAATCGACTTAACAGCCTCTGATTAAGCACGGCCACCCACTTCAGCTGCAGTAGATGCTGCCTGCTGTCAGACTCACCTCCCATCCACTCTGGAATGATCCAGGGGAGGGGATTAAAACAATGTATTTGGGTTCCACCCACAGAGACTCTGATGTAATTGACCTGAGAAGTAGCCAAGCATCAGGAGATTTCAAATCCCCACAGATGATTTGAATATTTCGTATGAATATAGGAATATGCCCTATTCATAGAAACCACTGGTTTCTCTTGTAACCCATGCCTCTGGCTCAAAACACATTTGTCTCTGGTTTGCTGCCATCATTACTTTGCTTTCATAACTTTCTACATCGGGGTCTATGGATGGACTGGGGCAGAGAAGGCAATAGAGATGGGAGGGGTGTCTTACTCTAACATTTGCAGCACATCGGTGCTTGCCTTTCCAAATCACTTTTCCATTTTGCTTAACTTCCTTGCTCTTTTTTCTTTGAATAAACTACACTCCCTGCCATGAGCAATTCTCTAGCCCTTCCTAATCAAAGTCCAAACTTAAATAGGACTTTGATTAGGAAGGGCTAGAAATCTGCGCATATGATCTCATTGATTCTCAAATATCCCACAAGTGAGTGAGGAGCCAGGCCTTTGTTCCCTAAAGTATATCAGTTGTTTTATTTTGTTGTTGTGAAGTGCCGTGGAGTCGGTTCAAACCCATAGTGACCCTATATAGGATTTCTGAGAAATGGCTGGTAAGCAAGAACTGCTGACCTTGCAGTTCAAACCAACTTCACAGTCCAATGCATTAACTCACAGACCCACACTTGTTGTTAGGTGCCATCGACTTGGTACCGACTCATAGCGATCCTATGTGCAACGGAATGAAACACTGCAAGGTCCTGGGCCAACCTCACAATTATTGCCATGCTTGAGCCCATTGATGCTGCCACTTTGCC
>NW_006408556.1:18282858-18290420 GCF_000296735.1 Chrysochloris asiatica
CACTATGGGTGAGCCTGCTGGTGAGCCTGCTGCTACTATTCTGGCATAACTTCCAGAATCACAGCAACTCACAAGTCACCACAGTAAAACAAACTGACAGACAAGTGGTGGAGAGCCACACTTGTTATTGTTGTTAAATGCCATCTAATTGGTTCCAACCCATAGCGACCCTGAATAGGGTTTCTGAGGAGCAGATGGTGAGCTTGAACCGCCGACCTTGCAGTTCAAACAGCTTTGCAGTCTGGCACATTAACCCACAGCACCACACCAGGACTCCATAAATTTCTTACTAAAGCTATCCACATGTGGTATTTCTGTTACAGAAGTAGTCATGGTTGCATGGCACTGAATCTGTTCTGAATCATAGCCACTCTGTATAGGATTTCCAAGGCTGTAAATCTTTATGGGAGCACAAAACTTCATCTTTCTCCCAAGGAACATCTGGTGGATTCAATCTGCTGACCCTGTAGTTAGCAGGCCAACACATAATCTGCTACACCATCTGCCATGGAACTTACATTGTTATTGAAATCGGAATGTTTATATCAATCTTCAATTTACAAAGTACATTCACCTATATACACCCTTGGAATCCTAACAACAGGTCTGTGTTGACAGTATTTTTTCATAGCGTAGTGGTTACGAATTGGGCTGTGAATCGCAAGGTCAACAGTTCAAAACTACCAGCCGTTCCATGGGAGAAAGATGAGGCTTTCTGCTCCTATAAAGATTTACAGCCTCAGAAACCCTGTACAGGGTCGCTACGAGTTGGAACCAACTCCACGGCACATAACAACAACGACAGTATGGCCCCATGTCCTGATTTACCCCAAACAATGCCAGGGTACTCTAGTCTAATTATTGGTAGCACACCCCCTTTCACTATCAAAGTGTCTAGTTTGGATAATAAATGATAAATTAGGTAGTCACTCTGTCTATGGCCTTTTGGTTTTAATAGGAGGCACAGGAAGTTAAATAATTTGCTCAGGAAGTTAAATCATCTGTATCAATTAGATAGAGGCAGAGGAAATTCTTGAACTCACTTCCCTTGTCTCCAAATCTGCCTGCCACCCCTACTCTCCATCCATAGGTATCACAGAACAATGGAATCAGAGCTGAATGAATCTAACCCTTCTTATTAGCAACAAAGAAACTCAAAGTCTTTATCAGAATAGATAGTCCCTGGTAGGGAAAGACATGGTGTGCAGAGTGGGGACAGTGGTAGTCTCCGTGACAACCCAATATTAACACATTAGAATAGATTAGAAAATTCTAAGTAATTATCATCTCAGATGGCATTTGAGAGCCTAACTTGGTAAAATAGGATATAGTGCCTGGTGATTGGGTATTTGGGAAACAGTAAGAAATTTAGACTTCAAAATGCTAGATTTGAGGACTGGGTCAGAAGTTTGTTTGCTATCATAACAACCCTATCCAGCACAGTAGGACTGCTCCATAGGGTTTCCTAGGTTGTAAATCTTTACAGAAGCATATTCCCAGGTCTTCTCTTCATGGAGAGGCTGGCGGGTACAAACTACCAACCTTAAGGTTGGCAGCCAAGTGCTTTAACCACAAAACACCAGGGTCCTTTTATTCACTATCAACCTCTGAGCATTTCACAGCTGCTCACTGAGCACCTGTATTTGTCCAATCATAATATGAGACTACTCATCACTCTTATTTTCCTGGGTTGGTACAAGGAGAACAAATTACATTTCACTGTGTACATTGACAGCATCAAGCCTCATGAGTCCACGGTGAACCAGGATTCCTTGTTATCATTCTCACTTGAGTGAACCAACGCTCATGAGCAAGGATGCTGAGGATCAGATGAGAAAAGGTATTTGAGTGTGCTCCAGAAACTCTGAAACTCAGTCATTTAAGGGTGTGGCACTGTAGGATAAGCACTCAAACACAAGGCTGGCAGTTCAAACTCACCTGCTGCTCCTTGGAAACCCTATAAGGGTCGCTATGGGTTGGAATCGATTCAATGACACTTAATAGCAACAAAAGTAATTGTTGTTTTTGTTAGGTGCCATCAAGTCGGTACTGACTCATAGCAACCTTATGCACAACAGAACGAAATACTGCCCACTTCTCAGCCAACCTCACAATTGTTGCCATGCTTGAGCCCATTGATGTGCTGCCACTTTGCCAATCCATCTTGCTGAGCGTCTTCCTCTTTTTCTCTGACCCTCAACCTTACCATTGGTTCCACTCACAGTGATCCTGTATAGGGTTTTCAAGGAGCACCTAATGGGTATGAACCACAGACCTGGCAGTTAGAAGTTTAGTGCTTATCTTACAGAGCTACAAGAGGTTTGTTGTTGTTGTTAAGTGCCATCAAGTCGGTCTGACTCATGTTGTTGTTGTCAAGTGCCATCGAATTGGTTCTGACTCATAGCGACCCTGTATAGGGTTTCAGAGGAATGGCAGTTCAAACCGACCTTGTAGTCTAGCCCATTAACTCCTAGAGCCATACCAGGACTCCACAAAAGATTTAGGATAGCAAAAAGGCATTGCATAGGCAGGGCGTGGTGAGAGTTCTCTCCAGCAGGGTATTTGAAAATGACCAGCAGTTGCAACTCTGATTGGGTGGAGGCTGCTCTGGGAAGCTTCCTAGAAACAGCCAGCCCTGCCCTATAGAAAGCACCTCAGTAAACTAATATCTTCTACAAGAAGATTTTTCTCTTTATGGAAATCATAGAGCTCGCTCTAAGAAACTTCCAACTTTGGAAAAGCCTGACTCTGTAAATCCAGATGTAGTGTCCCTACAATGAAACAGTTTAAGGCATTTGCTTGACCCTGTGACTACCATGAACCAGAAGTTCTAAAAGAGGAGGGGGAGAAGCAAAATAACTTTCCTATATGATTTTTTGTTCATCCCATCAATCTGGTTTTTGAACTGACCATGAAGACCTGCCTGGTTCACATGGATTGCTTTACTTGGAGAAAAACAAAGCACAACATGGGCATTTTAGAATTCTCTGAGGGCACTAGGAATTGTGCAGGAAGCTTTTTATATAAATGAAGAAAATCTCCAAAGCTGCCAACATGAAATTCCAAAGGTGTAGATAGAATGGGTCTCCACGCCTAGTAATGGGGCAAAGGGCTCCTTTGACTCTAAAGAGGCAATTTATGTTTCAAATATCTTTCAGGAACTTGATACCCTGAAACTACCCAGGGAATCTGAGTTAAGAACTAGAAAAGCTTTCTTTAAGGAGAGCAGCAAGACTCATCTCTTTGTTAACGCTCTCATTATTCACTCCCTGGACTGCAGGCCTGCACATAGGGGTTCAGGGCACCCCTGACTGCCCCATAGTCTCACATGGTCCAGCTCAGCCCCAGGACACAGACGTGAGGGGATAGGACCTTTCCCTTTTAGTGTCTGTGTCTGTTAGACTACCTGAGGGGTCCCAGAAACCAAAGGGAGAGAATAGAGGTAAGGGTCACCAGGAGAGAACAGGTTGAAGAAAGTAAGTGTCAGCTGAATGGAAGTTTGGAAATTGAACACAAAGAATGTAAAACCCATCCAAAGAAATTAGGCAGACTCTAGTGGTAGGCTGAGCCAACTGGGGTGGGTCACCTCTTAAGTGTAAACTAAGCCACAGCTGAAAATTTTTAGGAGTCAAAGTTAGTCTAGAACTTAGAATGTTTGCAAAAAATATCTCTGTAATTATTTAATTAGCTGGTAGATAAGGCTTCTTTGGACTGGTGTGGCACTGTAGGATAAGCACTGGACTGTCAACAGCAACGTCAGCAGTTTGTACCCACCTGCTGCTCTTGGAAACACTATTGAGAGTCTTTGTGAGTCTAAACCCACTCAAGGACATTTAACAACAACAACAACAACAAGGATCCTTTGCGCAAAAATAACACCTTCTCTGTCTCCAGAAACTCCTGGTAGGTATCAAGGACTTGTCCATTCTCAATTTTCTTCATATTTCCAGGGAAATTTTGCATTCTAAGGTGTTTTTCTTCCCCCTTTGTGAAGGATCTTGGGGAATGGGCACCCTGCCGTTTCCCTCCTCCCCCAAGTCCTGGCGATTCTTTCTGTTGAGTCCGGGAGGCCTCAGGTTTCCCCGCTTCTGCGGTGTCGACACCGAGTACTGATCAAATGTTTCTTTCTCACCAGCGGACTGGGAAACACTGCCTCGGGCCTCCATTCCTCTTCCTACAGGTTGCAAATTAAGTACAAACTGCAGTTTAGAACGTTAGCCGGTTCTGCCTGGGGAATAAGGCTACTTAATTCAAATTTGCCCTGTCCCCTTCATCCCAGGCTGCCCCTATGACAAAACCTGATAATTACTCTGCATACTCATATGACTACAATGTCTAGGGTTGGGGGGTCTTTTCTGCCTGGAAGGCCACAAAGCGAGGAAGCATCTTTGTTTCTCTTGCTTTTATTTTAGCAGCTCCGAGTAAAAGAGAAAGGGGAATTTGCGAAATATGTTATTTGTGTTTTACCCCCCAAATAATTATATCAATAATGCTTCCTTCTCTTCTATTTCCCGTGCCTTGCCCGATTTTAGAAGAAAGAGTCGCGGGTCCAAGCTCTTGCCATCTCCCTACTCCGGGAGATGTCCTTCAGGACAAGCCAGAATCACGCTCAGACAGGACTCTGGACCTTCAGCGGTGACAGCCCGTCCAGCCTCGGGTTTGACAAACTCTCCAAGAAGACAACCACCTGCCAGATTGCTCTTGACGCCATTCTTCCCCGGAACCCCGAAGCTGGATTGCGGAAAGGCCACCCTGGGGACCGTGGGGGCCTTGCGCTGCGATCCCTGGGGAGCTCTGGCGCCCCAGCGCAGTGCGCGCCCGGGGCACGTGAGCCGGCTGCAGGTACAGCAGGTGCGGGCCAGGCGCCTGGATGTCGACCTACCTTCACAAAGAGCTCGATCTCGGGGTCCCTGTCGTCCCCGTTAGCCGTCGCTGAGTCCGTCATGCCGTTTGCGCCCGGGGCCACCGTCCCGTGCCGGGGAGGCGCCAGCTCCGCGACGCCCGAGCCAGCGCTTGGCACTCACTGCTGTTCCTGCCCAGAGAGGCCCCTCTTCAGAGCGGGGCTTAATTTTTTATTTTATTTCTTTTTCTTTAAATCACCTATTTCTCGAGCTAGGGACAGCGATGACTGAGATCGGTGCTAAGGTGATTACATGAAAAAGAAGCCAGGGGGGGAAAGAGGGCGAGGGGTAAAGGCGGACTCGGGGAAGGCAGCAGGTCCTGGAGCAACAATTGCCGGGCTGCCAAGAGGTGTCACGGTGTCACAGGATCCGCGCCTGTCAGCGATCCCACTGCAGCGGCCAACGCGCCCAAAATAGCCGGCGGCAGGGGGAGGGGTCAGACCGCGGGGCGGGGCGCGAGCTTCGGCCTTCGGGACCACTGCACCCGCCCCGAGACCCCGCGGGACCCAGGCGCCTACCCAGCGAAACAGTACCTCCACCAAGGCTAAGGGCAAGGGAGGGAACGGAAGAAGGGAAAACACGACTTCATGGTCTTAAGTTGCTTTAGTGAAGAATTAGCTCCTCCACGTTACTCTACTACTTTACCCTTCAGGAAAGCCCCTCCCTGCCTTAGCGAGGCTCAGAATGGGGAGTAGCTGAAGGGAGGGAGCAGAGAAAGGACTGCAAGGACCCCAAAAACAAGGCATTTGTCATCCTCGTGCAGAGCACATAGAGTAGGGCAAGGCAGAGGGGTGGGACAGGGGAGGCGGGGAAGCGAGATGGTGAGTCGACCAGTCAGGTGCAGCCAAGGCTGAGAATCCCTGTCTTTGAACCTTCCAGAGTTTTCTTTTTCTTATCTTTTCCTTCATAGCCTCTTCCCCTCTCTTCTCTTCTCCTCTCTTGTCTTCTTTTCTCTCCTCTTCCTTCGTTTCTGTTCACCTCTCTTTTTTCTATGGAGTGTGATTTTCTTGGTGTTAAATTCCCTTGAGTCAGTTCCAACTCATAGTGACCCCAGTATAGGTTTCCAAGGAGTGAGCTGGTGGGTTTGAACCGCTGACCTTCTGGTTAGCAGTCCAGTGCTTATCCCACAGAGCCAAAATGCACATAATTATGATATGTATGTTGTTAAGTGCCATTGAGTTGGTTCTAACTCATACACACCATGGGTAGGTTTTCCAAGGATCAGCTAGTGGTTTTGAACCACTGACCTTGTGGTTAGCAGTCCAGTGTTTATCCTACAATGCCACACCAGGACTCCATGATGTGTACAGTGTAATGAATTTTCCCACAATCTGAACCCACCTTGTAACCTGCTGAAGAAACACGTTAGCTGCATCCCAGAATCTTTCTGCTTCCCTAGGTAAATATTATCCTGACTTCTAATAGCACAGATTCATTTTGCTTCTTTGCTCACTAGTATGTTTGTGATATTCATCCATTTTGATGTGTGTAGTTGTAGACCATCTGTTTTCATTGCCACAATCTACTTTTGTTAATGTACAGTGTATGACATGCATGTTTGTTGTTATTAAGTACCATCGAATGTGTTCCAACTTACAGTGACCCTGTATAAGGTTTCTGAGGAAGGGCTGGTGGGTATGAACTGCTGACCTTGCAGTTAGCAGTGCAGTGCTTATCCTACAACACCACACCAGCTTAAAAATATCCTGTCAGTCAAACTGAGTCTTTGGGTGACACAAGGCTTCAGCACTCCACTATTAAGAGAGATCAGTTGTTAGAGAAGAACACCATGTTTGGTAAAGTAGAAGGTCAACAAAAAGAGAAAAACTTTCAACAAGATGGACAGACAGTGACAGCAATAATGGCCTCAAATATAATTGTGAGGCTGGTGCAAGAGGATTGGGTAGTGTTTTGTTCTGTTGTGCATAGGGTGACTATGTGTTGGAACTGACTCAAACACATAGCAACAACAACAGCTAACCAGACAGTTGGCAGTTTGAACCCACCCAAAGGTACCATGGAAGACAAGATAAGTGACTTGTTTCCAAAAGGTCCCTACCTTGAAAACCGTATGGATCAGTTGTACTCTGTATTCACGGGGTCACTAAGAGTTGGCATCAACTGGATATCAACCAACAACAGCAAGAATCTATCAACCATCACTTGGTAAACACATAGACACGTTCTGCTGGTTTTATGACATTTGCATTAACTTTACCCAAAGAGTTTGGTCCTTACCCCTAAGTCCTGAGCCATAATCTCTAATTAAAGTATCTTCAATAAGGACTTCAGAGCACACTAAACTAACAGACTAGGTAAAGTGCTGGGGTGGGAGCTGGCCAGACTGCAAAGACTATTTCATGATCACCTTGCGATACTGACTACGTCGAAGAAGAGTAGCTGGAATTTGCATTATCTACAGAGCACAGCCTTTGGCATGGATTACATCTCAATGTAAAAAAAACAAAAATCTTTACCACTGAACCAATGAACAACATTCCTATCAATGGAGAAAAGATTGAAGTTGTCAAGGACTTCATTCTTCTTGGATCAACTATTAACACTCACAGAAGCAGCAGTCAAGAAATCAAACGACGTATTGCGTTAGGCAAATCTGCTGCACACGATCTTTTTAAAGTGTTGAAGAGCAAAGATGTCAGC
>NW_006408556.1:18290795-18292807 GCF_000296735.1 Chrysochloris asiatica
TTGATGGACTCAAGTAGTGAGGTTGGCCCAGGATCGGGCAGTGTTTCGTTCTGCTGTGCATAAGGTCGCTATGGGTTGGTACCGGACTTGGTGGCACCTAACGACAACAACAATGTTGTTGTGAAGAGTCACGCAGTTGTTTTCAACTCATAGTGACCCTGTATAGGGTTTCTGAGGCTTTAAATCTTTGGCAGAAGCAGAAAGCCACAATAGAAGCTCAGGCCACTGACGATCCATGCATAAGAGAAGGTAGAGTGCCCACTGAGTAATGTTGGAAACCCTCCCAGATCTTGCCCTATCTGTCTCTTAATTTGGATTCTTTAAGTTATAATAAGGAGGCCCTGGTAGCAATGTGGTTAAAGTACTGCTGCCAACTGACAAATCAGTGATTCACCAGCCCCGCCTTCAGAAAGATGCGGCAGTGTACTTTCCATCCAGATTTACAGTCCAGGAAACACTATGAGGCAGGGTTACTCTGTCCTGTAGGATCTCTATGAGTCAGAATCTTCTTGACAGCAATGGATTTTTAATGAGTTTGTTATAATAAAGTCATAATCCTACGTATAACATTTCCCATGAGTTTTGTGAGTCATCTCAGCAAAGGAGTAGTGGGAGTCAGCAGTTCAGGAATAAGGATGCTCAGGAGAGTCAGAGCTGGAAAGCTAAGGGTAAACGGGTATAGGGAAACTAAGGAGCCCTGGTGATGCAGTCGTGACATGTTCAACTGCTCATAGAAATGTCAGGGGTTCAATCCCAAAAGCAGATCTGCAGCAGAAAGGTGTGGCAGTCTGCTCCCATAAAAAAAAATCCCAACCTTGGAAACCCTAGGGTGCAGTTGTCCTCTGTCCTATAGGATTACTATGATACCCTATAGGATCACAAATGGCAATGGGTTTGGTTTTGGTTTTGATTTGATTAAAGAAAAGCCCCTAAGTTTACATCCAGCAGATCAGAAGTGAGCAAACCCTAGGGGAACTCCCATGCTTGTGTCTGGCTTCCTGAAGGAATAGAGGGAAGTCCCAAATTTGTAGGCAGCAAGTCAGAAGTGAACGTGTTGTGTGGACTCCCAAACTTGCAACTGGTGCATGCCTATTTGGCAGCCTGTCTTCTTAACTGATGAGATCTGACCTATCTTTTTTGGCGAGGGTCAGAGGAAGAAGTGCTGCATAGAGGTTGGCAGGTGGGGTGGCTGACGTCAGAACTCAACAGAGAAGTAAAAAGGAATGGGATTGCTGAGCAATAGAGTATGTGGATGCTCTTCTTAAACAAATACCACCAGTTTTCCAAAATGGTTGTATAGATTTAAATGCGCTCCCTTTAATTCTTTAAAAACAGGTGCTTAGTAAGAAAAACAAATAATAAAAGCCCTGGCGTGGTGCTGTAGAATAAGCACTGGACTTAAAAGGTTGGTGGTTCAAACCCACCAGCCACTCCTCAGAAACCGTATACTCATCTGGTTGCTGTGAGTCAGAACCAATCCATGGCACTTAACAACAACAACATCCGGAATCTAGTCCAACTTCTGTTTTCTGATCCTTCTCTTGAGATAATTCTGTTTGTGTTCTGGCCTGCTTTGCTTACAAATACAATAAATCATCTATTTGTTTCACAGCTTCATAGGGGGGAAATTAACTTAGTGAGAAAAATAGAAAACAGTATTTTATACCAGGCAAATGCTTTGCTGTTGTTGTTAGTTACCTTTGAATCCATTCTGACTTATGGGAAGTTTACGGTATAACAGAACAAAACGCTGCCCAGTCTTGTGTTATATCCACAAGCATTGGATATGTTTGAGTCCATTGTGGTTCTTGTGCCAGCGTAGCTCATTGAGCGCTTCCTTCTTTTTCAATAACTAGAGCTTTACTTTAGCAAACAAGATATACTATTCTAACAATTGGTCTTTTCTGTGTAAACAAGTCGAAGTCTGACCATTCTTGCTTATAAGGACTATTCTGGTTATATTTCTTCTAAGACTTCTAAAACTGATTGTTTCTTTGGGGAGTCTACAGTAC
>NW_006408556.1:18296302-18312415 GCF_000296735.1 Chrysochloris asiatica
ATTGAGTCAATTCTGACTCATAGTGACCTTACAGGACAGATTAGAACTGTAAATAGGGTTTTGGAGACTGTAAATCTTTATGGAATCAGAAAGTCCTGTTTTTCTCCCTTGGCTGATGGTGTTGAGCCACCAATCTTGCAGTTAACATCCCAGTGTTTAATGCACTATACCACCATGGCAAAGTATCTTGATTATCCTTTGCCCTAAGTTGCTACCACATAGACTCCAAGAGCAAATGTTTCCTTCCCATTGAAGAAAGCAGCTACCAGGCCTGAACTGCAACTGTCAGAGCACACTTGTTGACTCAAGGAGAGGTTTAATTGCTTTCCTCCTCCTTGGTTTCAGGCTTACATCACCAAAGCTGTTACCTTCACAACTATGCATTCCAAGCCAATGACCACATACCTTGGGGAAAAACCAAGGTTGCAGAGGAAGACTGATACCTTCATTACATGCCTCGGTCTCTTCATGTCCCTGCTCTGGGCCCAGAATTCCAGTTGGGAATATGAGCAGTATTTGCAAATGGAATAGGGCAGAGATAATTAAAATTGTGCATAAAATTCCTGTGATGTTTTTTTTATTTGAATGAAAGATGCTTTACAAATGTGATCATTTTTTGTGACTGTGATTAAACAGCGTATTTTATGACATTTATATTTCTTAACCCCAAATCTAAAAGGATTAGCTTTCAATCGATCTTTCCCATATATCTACGATTCATTAGAAAATGAAACCATTTCCTTTCCTATCTCTAGATAACCCCTCCCACATGGACATCCTTGAAGATAACTAGTAGTTTTAATATTGCAATCTTCATGTTTAAAAAAAAAAATATTGAAGTCTGCTTTCATCATAAAATATTGCTATGACTATCTGTAGTTTTCAATTCTACAGCATGCTTTGGTTCAAGAGAAAATACTTTGTTTTCTACCCTTCAATGTAAAACGACAATTGGTAGTGGTGGTTGTGGTATGCCGTGGAATTGGTTCTTATTCATAGCGACCCTGCATAGAGTTTCTGAGGCTGCAAATCTTTACAGGAGCAGAAAGCCTCATCTTTCTCCCACAGAACAGATGATAGATTCAAACTGCTGAGCTTGAGGTTAGCAACCTGACTCATAACCCACTATGCTATCAGAGCTCCTTGTTGTTAAGTGTCATTGAGTTGGCTCTGACCCATAGAGACCCTGTATAGGGTTTCTGAGGAGTGATTGGTGAGCTTGAACCACTGACCTTGCAGTTCAAACAGCTTTGCAGTCTGGCGCATTAGAATCAAATCCTGCTTTGTCTTCAGAAAAACTTCCTCAATTACAGACTGTACTTCTCGTTTTAACTCATAGGTTCACAAACTTGGTGCAAGATTATCTGGATAAAGTATATATGTTGCTGAAGATGATCACTTCAGCAGCATATATACTAAGATTAGAACAGTACAAAAATATTAGCAAGGCTCCTATGAAAATGTTGTTGTTAAGTGCTGTTAAGTCAGTTCCAACCCACAGGCACTCTGTATAGGGTTTCCGAGGAGTGACTGGTGAGCTTGATCTGCCAACCTTGTAGTTCAAACGGTTTTACAGTTTGGCACATTAACCCACAGCGCCACACCAGGACTTCCCTATGCAAATATTACATACAAATTAATAAATTGTGTACATTATTAAAATAAAAATTTATAAGATTGTCTGGTTGGGTTTTCAATATACCTAGTGGCTTTAGAGGATAAACACTGGACTGTAAACCACAAGATGAGAAGTTTGAGCTCACCAGCTACTCTCCGGGAGAAAAATGAAACTACCTGCTTCTGCAAAGATTTATAGCCTCGGAAACCCTACGTAAATGTTACTATGAGTCAAGGACACTTAACAACAACATACTGTAATCCCTGGAGTAGTAACAATAAAATCCATGTGAAGAGGTATCATCATCATCATTATAATAATAATAATAACTAATTAACATGGAGTGATGAATTGATAATTTAAAGGAAAGTTGTTGTTGTTGTTAAGTGCCTTCGAGTCAGTTCTGACTCATAGCCATCCTGTACAGGGTTTCCGAGGAGTGGCTGATGGGTTTGAACTGCTGACCTTGTGGCCTGAAGTCCAGTGCAGAGCCTACAAAAGCCTGAAGGGGAAGACAAAGGGAAGTAAAAGTAGAGCAAACAAACAGAAAACCAATAATAAAATGGAACTAAATCCAACCATATCAATATTTACACTAAATATCATGATCTAAGAACGCAATTAAAAAATGAAGGTTGTTGGATTAGATTAAAAAACACATAACCCAACTATATGTTGTTGTTGTTACGTGCCGTGGAGTCGGTTCCAACTCATAGCGACCCTGTACAGGGTTTCCGAGGCTGTAAATCTTTACGGGAGCAGAAAGCCTCACCTTTCTCCCATGGAACAGTTTTGAACTGCTGACCTTAAGGTTCGCAGCCTGATTCATAACCACTATGCTCTGGTAGCGTAGCGGTTACGAATCGGGCTGCGAACCTTAAGGTCAGCGATTCGAAACTACCAGCTGCTCCGCGGGAGAAAGATGAGGCTTTCTACTCCCGTAAAGATTTACACCCTCGGAAACCCTGTACAGGATCGCTATGGGTCGGAACCGACTCGATGGCACGTAACAACAACATGCTATAGCACTCCAAATATAAGAATATAGCTGGTTACAAATCAGGCTGCGAACCTTAAGGTCAGCAGTTCGAAACTACCAGCTGTTCCATGGGAGAAAGGTAAGGTTTTCTGCTCCCGTAAAGATATACAGCCTCAGAAACCCTGTACAGGGTCGCTATGAGTCAGAACCAACTCCACGGCACATAACCACCACCACCATATTAATGAGGAGAGAAGCTATATTGTGTAAACACTAATCAAAATAAGGAGTGCTGGTGTGGTGCTGTAGGATAAGCACTGGACTGCTTATAACATTACCAAGAAAAGTGAAATGCTTAGGTATAAATTTAACAAAAAAGTGGAAAATCCGTACATTGAAAACTATAAAAACACCATCTAATCCATGCCACCTTGGGCTTCTAATTGTAGTCAATCAATAAAATAGAACAAATCTTCATTGGAATAAAAAATAAAGCCAAACATTATAAACATATTTAGATTTAGAGTGTGTGTTGCAATTTCTTCTTTTGTTATTGTTGTGGTTTGGTGCCTATGAGTCAGTTCTAATCCATAATAACCCCATATAGTCAAGGAGTGACTGGTGAGCTTGAACTGCCAACCATACAATTCAAAGGACTTTGTAGTCCATTGCAATCCACAGTGCCACACCAGGACTCCATGATAAAAGACAGTATATAATGAAATAATAATATGTACGTTGTTGTTGTTAAGTACCACCGAGTTGGTTCAGACACATAGCAATCCTGGATAGGGTTTCCAAGGAATGACTTGTTGGGTTGAATCACCATACCAGGAAACATATGCTCATTTTACTCAGCACCAGAATACAAATATATAATTAGTTACAAGCTCCAACTTTTTTGTACCTAACAGTACCACTTAGGAGTCCTGGTGTGGCACTGTAGGATAAGCACTGGACTGCAAGTTTGGTTTGAACTGCAAGGTTGGTGCTTCGAACTCCCCAGCCACTCCTTAGAAACCTTATACAGTGTCACCATGTATCAGAGTCCACTCAGTGGTACTTAGCAAACAGTGTTTAGTTGAACCCATTCTCTATGCTTTGTGGAAATTAAATCAGATGTGTGGCACTCCTACATTCTCCACTGAGAATATCTCAAGACAGCCCAAAAGCTAGCCGTTCAGGCAAAGGGGACTGGTGGATTCTGAAAACAGCTGCAGAAGCACTGGTCACGTTGTATCTCTGTGGTAGGACCAGGTGGGTGTGGACGAAGGGAGGTGGGGTCTGGAGGGATCTCACATGCATGAGGTCACAGGCTGGTCTGTGAGGAAGGTTGAGGTGAGTTGGAAGTTTCATCTATTCCTTTGTAAACTGACGAGTTCTCAGACATGCTCAACATTACCAGAAATCTTTGTCCCCACAGCAATCTGTCCATGGGTGCTTAACAAAGGGAAAATTCTGGATTGAAACCAGGAGTCCTGGTCCAAAGCACACTGATACACTCATTACTCAGCTCCTCAGCTAGTGTTCCGTAAGTGCCTACGTGTGCCAGGTGCTGCTCATGCTCTTTCTAGAACCCCCCAAGAACGTGTAGTAAGTATGATATCGTCCTTGATGATCCATTCCTGCATTATCCCTTCAAGGGTTGAGTTCTGTCTTTTCTAGAAGAGTGGAGTCTCCTTGAGGATAGGAATCCAACTTTGTGTTTCCTCTGCATGACCCACAGAATACAATGGTAACTGACGACACACTTAAACACAGACTGATTATTTTCCCAGTACAGTGTGCAGGCCCCATAAGTCATTGTTAATGGAATCAAAGAAAAAATAAATGAACCTCTTAGAATCAAAGCCTCCTCCACTAGAGATTTTGCCATTATGTAATTCAATGACTATCATCAGTGATGTGGATGTTCCAGTGTGGATTTTTTATACAGATTCTAATTGTGAAGTAAAATATAGGGAAGCATTGTGCAATAATAGTAATAGTTACCATTTACTAACAGCCTCTTATAAGCCTGGATTTCTGAATGCCTTATTAACTCACTTCACTGCCAAACTAATCTCAAGAGGCAGGTGCTCTTAGTCCCATTTCACAAATATGGAAGCAAAGACCTAGAGAGTTCAGGTAATTTACCCAAGGTCACAGGAAAACAAGAGAACTAGTCCTCTAACCAGGTATTTCTGTGATGAAAGACCACGTGGTTAACCACCAGGTATAACTCTGCCTGTGTGTGTGCACGTACACACGTGCACATGTTTGAGGTAGGACACAAGAGACTGGGACATGAACAGGGATTTGAAAATTGCTCATTGCATTGATTGAATCTGTGCCTAACCGGTTTTGGGTAAGAAATGACTGAACTTGGGGATTCTTGCCATTCCTTCACTCTGCTTAAACTAACACCGGTGATGAACTGAAAAAAAAGAAACAGAAATCAAGAGGAGGTAAAAAAAAATTTTTTTTTTTTAAAGCCCAGCCCCTAGGGAAAACGAAAACAGAAATCATGGGAGCCAAAAAGGGAGGAGAAAGGTTATCTGAGGTCATGCTCTGTTGCATCACTGCACATTTTTGGAAAGATTTACTACTTGGGTGATTGTCCTCATGTAATGCTCAAGTTCCGACTTTAGCAATGGCAAGATTCTATAAAAATACTACTACACACATAATGTTTAATAAACTTTTCTATGATCTTGTAGCTAGAGTTTTGGCTTACCTTTGTGTGTGTATGCATATATGAACATGTGAATATATCTCTCATACTTCGGGCATATTGTCAGAAGGGATCAGTCCCAGGAGAAAGATATCATGTTTGGTAAGGTGGAGGGTCAGAGAAAAAGAGGAAGACCCCCAGCAAGGTGGATTGGCAAAGTGGCAGCATCAATGGTCTCAAGCATGTCAACAATTGTGAGCTTGGCCCAAGGATCGGGCAGTGTTTTGTTCTGTTATGCATAGGGTCACTATGAGTTAGTACCAACTTGATGGCACCCAACAACAACTATATATATACATACATATATATGTGTGTATATATAGCGAGATAAAGAGACAGACTTCTAGTATGACACTGAAGGATCAGCACTGGACTATGAGCCACAAGGTCAACAGTTCAAACTCAACAGCTGCAACACAGAAACCCTATACAAGGTCACTATGAGTTGGAACTCACTCAATGGCACTTAACAGCAATAACAACAGACTTAGATCCAGAAGTCCCAAATTTAGCACTCAGCTCCTATCAATTTCTAGCTTTATAACTTGGCTATGAGCCTCAGATTCTTTCTGTGATATTATGTATGTAATACTGGTTATGTGATATTATATGTTTATAAATACACATAATATATTCAACCACACTGACTGACTCAAAAGCAAAAAAACAAAATTTCTCCAAAGTGGTTTCCAGGAAGAAGGCAGGAAGTGCTCAAGTATCTTAGTTAGGTTTTATTCAACAAATATTTTCTGTGCCTGTCACTATTCTTGATGCTGGGGACAAACTTATGAATAAGGTACCGTCCCTGCCCATGAGGAGCTCACAGTGCCCAAACCATTTGTGGGGTCCGCCTATTCACAATCCGTTTGTCGCTGAGTAGAAACAAGGTGCTTTCAGAAAAATATAATTGAAATAAAGCTGCTAATACTGAGATAAGATGCACTGTTGGTAAGTTTTCATAACAAGAAAGTCAGGCATATAAGCCAGGCACTGTATGAAGCATTTCACAGACATTTCCACACTTAATCTTCCTCTATAATCCTATGCATGAGACAGCTATTATCATTAATCCATTGTGCAGATGAGAAAATGGAAGTATATGAACTAGTCATCAAGCATAACTAGCTAGAACTTTCTAGAGCTGGGATTAGAGTTTGAGTCAACTTGACTCGTAAGTGTCAACTTTTAATGGCTTTAATGCATGAGCATTAGTTAGTATTATTTTATTAGTAGTAATTTGTTTGCAATAAGGTACATCATAATAAATAGAGAAAATATTAAAGTATTTCATTTTACTTGGATCAATATTCAACACCAAGAGAATCAGCAGTCCAGAAATCAAGTGATGTATTATGCTGGGTAAGTTTGCTGCAAAAAACCTCTTTAATGTGTCAAAACACACACACAAAGATGTCACTTCAAAGACTAAGGCGCTTCATTACGGGTTTCAGGAAGATCAAAAAAGAAATGATGCACTTAAATTATGGTGTGATGAAGAATGTTGAATATACCATGGAATCCCAGAAGAAGGAACAAAGCTGTCTGGAAAGAAGTTCAGCCAGAGAGTCCTTAGAAGAAATGATGGGGAAACTTCATCTCACATATTTTGGACAGATTATAAGGAGGGGTCAGTCCATGAAGGAGGACATCGTTCTTGGTAAAGAAGAGGGTCAAAGGGAAAGAGGAAGACCCTAAACAAAACGGAATATAGCACAATGACTGCATTGTGAGGATGGTGCATGACCAGGTAGGTTATTGTACACAGGGTCACAATGAGTCAGGCTGACTTGATAACGCCTAAGGAGCTCTGGTAGCGTAGTGATTATGAGTCTGGCTGCTAATCTCAAGGTCAGCAGTTTGAAACTACCAGCTGTTCCACAGGAGAAAGATGAGGCTTTCTGCTCCTGTAAAAATTTACAGCCTCAGAAACCCTATGCAGGGTCTTTAGGAATCAGGACCAACTCAATAACACACCACCACCACCAAGATAACAATATGTTTAAATGAACAGAAAAGTAAAGGCCTAGTCTGGAAGTGAAGACTAAAAACAGCTGCTATACCATTCAGACAAGAGACACCAAAAATGGTTTGTACACACTATTGCTACTTTTACTCAGCTGGGTAACTATGATTGTTTATCTAACTCTCTCCCGATCATTGCATGAGCTTTTCAAGTTACGTAAGAAAATATTTTCTGAAAGGTATGGAATGTCATTGAGAAAACGGCAAATCCTTTCTTAGAGAAGGACAGAGTTAATATAACAGGAATCGCTGTCATTATTTTAAAAATAATCTCTCCCAATCCCAAAAGTGAAAGCAGCAACATATATTTGTTCTTCCCATAGGATTCTAAGGACATCTCTGAACTTCTGCCTTTTTTTTTCTTTCTTTCCATATATTTTCTTATATGTACATGTCCTTCCACTTTATGAATCCCAGAGATTTAGGATCTCACCAAAACATAATATAAAATATTTCTATGCATTATTGCATATTCATAGCTGGGCAAACGCAGGATATTTATTACCACAACAGCATTAGAATAAGCAGTTTTTTTTTTTTCATCTATATTCAGGTAGGTCGTTTTGATTCTATTTTTGCCTTGTACTTTCCCCAACAGTGTGATCTTTTGTGATTTGCCAGGAAGATCAAGGTTATCCCCACAAAGTTTAGTGGGCATAAAATCAGAGATTACTCTGATTTTCTTCGATGACTTCAATTTTCTTCTTCCAGGGAGAAGGCAAGAAACACTCAATTATTTCAATTTAGAGTCAACAAATAATTTCTTGGCACCTACTGGTGTCAGTCACTGTGCCTGATGCCCGAGATAGAATTATGAATAACATACGGTCCCCAAGGAGCTCACAGTACTCAAACCACTTGTGGAGTATTTACACTTCCAATCCATTTGCAGCTGGGTAGATACAATGTGCTTTAATAAATATATAGTAATTTTTAAAAAGCTGATAGTATTGAGAAAATATGCTCATGACTTAAGTTTTCATAATTAGAATTATGGAGATGACACATTCTATAATCAGTTTGTCATTTTCACCTTCATTTATCTATTGGTTATCTATTATACCACAAGGTTGGCTAGTCCACTAACCAGCCCACTAGCTCCTCCGCAGAAGAAAATTGAGACTTTTTACTCCTGCAAAGATTTGCAGCCTAGGAAATCCTATACAGGGGTGATATGAATCAGAACCAACTTGACGGCACTAACCAACAACAACCTATTCTTGTCACCAAATATTCTTGGAGACATTGAGTGTCTTGGGAATAAAACAGTCATGGACAGTCATTACCTGTTGCAATCCATATGGGAGACAGAATAAGCATGTAAATAAATAAATAGATGTAAAACTATATGTTGTGATAATGCTATTAAAGGAATCAGGGGTATAATGATAAAGAATCACAGCGAGGTGGGAGGAGGAGCCTCCTTTGTAGGAAGATCAATGGGGAAGGCATCTCTGAGGTGACATTTAAGCCCAGGCCTGAACAATGAAAAGGAGACAGTCATTTGAAGACTGAGCAGAAGAGAAAAGGGAACAGTTTATGTATGGGTACTGAGGTCGAACAAAACATTTTATGCTTGAGGAACTGAAGCCTGACTTGAATTCCTCCATTGTATAACAATGGATCTCTAAAAGATTGTGAGGAGATGGTGCAGAACCAGGCAGTGCTTCCTTCTGTTGTATAAAAAGGTCACTATGTGTGGGGCCTAGCAATATCAAACAGGCCTGTAGCGTCTACATTGTGAGGTCTCATTTGTACCTTTGCCTACGTAATTATATTATGCAATCTTTGTAATTTAAATACATACATAATTGGTAAAAATCACCTCAGACATTTGCAGTCAGTAAAAAAGTTCTAGTATAAATCAATAAAGATTGCTCCACTAAATATATATGTTGATAATTGCAATTGTCACAACTGTAAAGGTAAAAGTTTTGTGGCAAAAAGGGGGGAGTGGTTGATCTTAGTCCAGGAATGGAGGACCCTGGAACCATCAAGAGAAAAGAGCAGGAGTGGAATGTGACACCCTAACCAGAGAAGCAGCGACACCAAAGATGGAGGCAGAGATGATGACGAGGAGAGATGGAGCAGCTGGGGACTCAAGATTCATGGAGGGAGAGGGGCTGTGTGCTGGTGGCCAGGGGGCGGGCTTGCAGGGTATGCCCTATTGTTGTTTAAATGATTGTATACTCCTGAGTGTTTTGGTGTACATCAAAAAACAACCAAACAAAAACGGAGGGACTAGAAGCAAATACTGTTGAATGATGATGCATAGAGGGGATTGTAATCATTGCAATGAAATGAAATATGATAAGATGGGTGTAAAACTGATATTCTCTCATGTAAACTATCACTCAATTCACAATGTTGAATTTGCAATAAATCGTGTAAAAGAAAGATCATCTACATTACTCTTTTACTATTCATAATATCTTTAGTTAAATGTACTTAAGAAAGTCTTGTCATGCATCCCTGTATTAAAGATAGGCATAATTCTCAGAATCCTTTAAAAATATGTTTTTCATTCCAAGGTCTGTAAATCTAATCATTGTCACTTTTTCCTCTCTCCTAATACTAAGTCCCAAGAGGAACAAGGCTGAACATGAACTCAACCATTTATCCCCCATTAAGCCAGCAGAGTGTCATAGCATTAGGAGACGTCACACTTAAAACCCTTAATGAAATCTCCCAATGTTAATGCCCAAAGTGTCAAAATGCTGACTTAAGTTTGGCCTTACTCACAGGCACCAGGCTTCTTGCGGGCTATTATAAGTCATCAAATTAAAGGGCAGAAGCATACAAAACAGTCCCACCAAAGTGGTCAGGCTGAGTTCACTGGTAATTCCTTCTCTGTTCCCTCCCAGCTGTTCACATGGAAGCTGAGGAGTGCCTAACTATGTGAATGCTCGCCAGACAGCATCCCTCACTGCCCCCCACCTGCCATTGAAGAGAGGTCCAAGGTGGTCTGAGTCGCTCACCACTGGGTGACCATTTATCCCACTGTAAATAAAGATGAAGGGGTCCTGTCTGAACAATAAACAGATCTGACCCACTGAATGTGTCACAAATGAAGATCAAACATCAGCACAGTAAAAAGAGAGGCTTACACTGTGCGCCTGCACAGCTGTAGCTCCCATGCCTCTGATGTTAAGATTGTTCACATTCTTTCTAGCTTAGTAGGAGTCCTGGTATGATGCTATAGGATAAGCATCAGACTGCTAGCTACAGAGTCCATGGTTCAAGCCCACAGACAGGGTCGCTATGAGTCAGAACCAATGGGAGGGCACTTAACAACAAAAACAACACCGAGGTCAATAAACTGCCTGGGGCCCATAATGCATATCCTGGCCTAACTAGGAGCCTTAGGGGAGTACTGCTTCACCCCATGGCTGCTAACTGAAAGCTTTGACAGTTTGAACTCACTCAGTGGCTCCTCAAGAGAAAGACCTGGTGATCGGGTCCCATAAAGATTGTTGTTGTTAAGTGCTGTCCAGTTGGCTCTGACTCATAGTGACCTTTTTTAGACTTTTCTAGGAGTAACCTGATGAGCTTGAACTGCTGACTTTGCGGTTCAGACCAACTTTGCTGTTGAGCGCATCAACCCACAGTGCCACACCATGACTCCCCCATAAAGATTAGAGCCTAGAAAACTTTGTGGAGCAGTTCTACTGTGTCACATTGGGCCATTACAAGTCAAAATTGCCAAGATGGCACACAACAAGAGCAGTGAGCCCAGCGCCTGGCACGTAATAGGCACTCAGTGTGTGTTTTTGAATACACAAGCAGACGGGTGGCTGCTGCTCACAGCACACTTCATTCAAGCACAGTTCATTGAGAACACACATGGAGTCACCAGGAGTTGAAATCAACCAGATGGGAACTTTTTTATTCAGTGCAGGCACTGGGCCACACATCTTCAAACCACAATAGCATTTGCATAGAATTTCCAAAAATATTATTTCATCAAAACAGCAATCATGAGAGGTAGGAGAAGAGATATTATTCATATTATCCCCATTTTAAAAGATCAGAAAACTCAGATTCAGAGAAGAAAAAGAGGTCATCCAAATTTCCTGAGATGGAAAGTGCCCTAGGTAAATCTGTACCTTTATCCTGTGTGAAATAGCCCCTAGAGTTGGGCTCTGGGTCATTCAAACTGACAAATATTTAACAGGAAATGAACCCATGCTTATTATTAGCAGGTAAAAGACATCTTTTCTTCTCTTTATATATTGTATTAAGGAGAATCCAACTTTTCACAAAGAAGAAACCTGTTGAATTTGATTGTTTGGCACTTACCAGCAAATCACAATTTTCCTTGTATAGCTAGTAAACTATTGCTAGGCTGAATAATTGATTCTCTGAAGAAGGAACCTTTTAACAATTGATCAACAATTTCCCATTGTCACTTAATGATGAAAACCACCATGGTTTAGGTTAATACCTTTGTGAGCGTCCCCTGTTGCTCTTTGTCCCCTGTCCCCTTAGGGATCAAAAGGGTTTCAAGGGGCCAGATGAAAAGTCAGTCCAGATCTGCAAGTATGGTAGGAATTCAGATGGACAATGAACTTTCCCCTAAGACTTTTGCCCAGTTGTGGATAAGTTATGGTTGAGTCTCAACAAAGCTCCTACCTTGAAATCTATTGTCATTCTAAATTCATTCAATCATTCCCAAATCTTAAATTTTACCCCTAATCATTTTATGAGAACCTCATACTAATATGTAAGTATCTGCTGGGTAGCTCCACTGGGTATCCAAGTTTCCTCAAATTCAACATTTCCAAAATATTGCATCCCAAATCCTCTCCTTCCCCTGAATATGCTTTCCTAGTCACTGACACCATCATCTGTCCTAGCCCCAAACCAGAAACCAAACCCGTATTTTTATTTATTTCTCTCTTCATCCCAAATCCAATTAGTTACCAGGTTCCTCCTTTCATATATCTCCATTGTTCATTCTTCCTATTATAGCTATATCACTTCATCCCTCTATGGTAAGTCATAGAACCTTCTCTCCCTTGCCCCCAAATCCACCCTTTACCTGGTGGTCAAAGTAAGTCATTCATAATGCACACCAGGTCATACCTCACCCTTGCCCAAACCCTTTGGTGATTCGGCATTAGACCTCGCTCCCAGCATGACACCAGATCATGATAAGTTCCCTGTCTTCTCCTCATCTGCTCACCCAGCTTCATTTGACCTCAGGCTCCATAGGTTTTCATTTTCTACATACTCACCCTACTCTTTCACATCTCCATGTCTTTGCTCATATTGCTTAAAATACTTTTCCTACATTTCTTCATCCAGTTAACTCTTCCTAGTACTTCCATAGCACCTTGTGCAAACTTCTACATTTCCTTCTATTACATGAAGGGTAAGGTGCCTTCGAGGCCATTCCAACTCATGGTGATCAAATATGCAAGAGAACACAATGTTGCCCTGTCCTGAACCATCTTCACAATCATTGCTATGCTTGAGCCCATTACTGATGTCACAGGTGTTAATCCATCTCATAGAGGGTCTTTCTCTTTTTCATTGACTTTCTACTTTACATATCCCTCCTGATATGTCCAAAGTGAGAGACATGAAGTCTCCCCATTGCTGCTTCCAAGAAGCAATCTGCTTGTACTTCTTCCAGAACAGATTCGTTTGTTCTTCTGGTGGTCCATTCAATATTCTCCACCCACACCATCATTCAAATGCATCAATTCTTCAGTCTTCCTTATTCATTGTTCAACTTTTGCATGTATATGAAGCAACTCAAAATACCTTAGCTTGGATCTGGATGCATCTTAGTCCTCACTAGGACTCACCTTTGCTTTTTAACATATGAAGAGGTCTTTTGCAGAATATTTGCCTAATGCAATATGTTGTTTGATTTGCTGCTTCCATGTTGTTGTTGTTGTTAAGTGCCATCGAGTCGGGTCCGACCCATAGCGACCCTGTACAGGGTTTCCGAGGGTGTAAATCTTTACGGGAGTAGAAAGCCTCATCTTTCTCCCGCGGAGCAACTGGTAGTTTCGAACCGCTGACCTTAAGGTTCGCAGCCCGATTCTTAACCACTACGCTACCATTTGTTGTTGTTGTTGTTGTGAAGTGCCGTCGAGTAGATTCCGACCCATAGCGACCCTGTACAGGGTTTCCAAGGGTGTAAATCTTTACGGGAGTAGAAAGCCTCATCTTTCTCCCGCGGAGCGGCTGGTAGTTTGTTAAGTGCTGTCCAGTTGGCTCTGACTCATAGTGACCTTGCATAGGGTTTTCAAGGCTGTAAATCTTTATGAGAGCAGAAAAATCTCAGCTTTCTCCCATGGAATGACTGGTAGATTCGAACTGCTGACCTTGTGGTTAGCAGCCCAGCTCATAGTCCACTATTCTACCAGGGTTCCTTGATTATTGTTATGTTGTTGTTGTTGTGAAGTGCTGTCAAGTCAGTTCCGACCCATAGTGACCCTGTATAAGGTTTCTGAGGAGCAACTAGTGAACTTGAACTGCGGACCTAGCAGTTCAAATGGCTTTGCAGTCTGGCACATTAACCCACAGTGCCACACCAGGATGCAGTAACTATTTTAAATTTTTACTTAACACATTTTTATATTCTCTGATTTAGAGATAGAGAGTGTGCTCTGGTGTGGCTATAGGATAAGCACTGGACTGTTAACAGCAAGGTCGGCAGTGCAAATCCCAAACCCAGCAGCTGCTCCTCGGGAACCCTATACAGGTTGCTATGAGTTGGAACAGATTCGACAGCACTTAACAACAACACATATATATGAGAAAGAACCCCAACGAAATGGATTAGCACAGTGTAGCAGCAATGGACTCAAGCATACCCATGATTGTGAGGTTTGTTCAAACCAGGCAGTGTTTCAGTCTGTTGTGCATAGGGTCATTATGCATCAGTATCAAAGGCACCTAACAACAACAGCAAATATAGAGAGAGAGAGTCCTGGTGTGGCACTATGGGTTAAGGCGCTGAACTGAAAAGTTGGTTTGAACTGCAAGGTTGGCGATTCAAGCTCACTCCAATATATATGAAGTGAATTTTTCTAATGAAAAAAATTAATTTGTGGCACCAGACCTCGACACCTCACCCAGCCTCCTGTGTCCAGCTCTCTCAGAACTTCTTTGAGATAGGTAAGTTTCCCTCCTCTGTCTGCAGGACATTCCCTGGATTCAGATCCCTGGAGTTCCCCTCCAACACTAGCATACTAACTGATCTGACAAATCTTAATCGCTTCTCATTCATTCAATAAACATGCACTGAAAGCTTCCTATATCTGCCATTCTCACATCTGCCCACAGCACACAGGAACTCAGTCAGTTACCCAGGCTGGTCACATCTGTATTTTAAAAAGGCATCTCAGGGAGAAAACAATAAATAACACAAAGACCTGCATTCCAAGAGACGGGTGTGGGGGAAGCTGAGTTTTCTAGAACAGTCTGTACCAAAATCATGGTTGTTATGTGCCGTGGAGTTGGTTCCGACTCATAGCGACCCTGTACAGGGTTTCCAAGGCTGTAAATTTTTACGGGAGCAGAAAACCTCATCTTTCTCCCGTGGAACAGCTGGTAGTTTTGAATTGCTGATGTAGCAGTTCACAGACCGATTTGGTGGAGCTTCTTAAATGTAGATTTCTTTAAACCCCTCCCACAGCTCCTTATCTGAGGGTGGGGCCTGGAGATCAACATTCATTACTATTCTCCTGCCCACTAAAACTCCACAGATTTACCTGGCTTCACAGGACAGTAAATGCCAGTGGATGGGAGACTCACATCACTTTGTAAAATCAAATTTCTGTTCAGAAATCAATTTGTCTCTAGACTTATCTCTAAATCTGGGGAGAGTCTTTTCTGTGCTGATTCTGACACAAGGACTGATCACCACCAATTGTTGTTGCTAAGTGTTGGGTGCCAATTCATAGGGACCATGTAAAGGAGGAGCAGCTGATGGATTTGAACTGCCGACTTGTGCCTAGTAGTCCAGTGCTTCTCCTACAACACCACATCCGGACTTCCATCAGTACCAATGTGGTGGTTATGTGTCATGGAGTCAGTTTCAACTCATAGTGACCCAGGCTATAAATCTTTACAGGAGTAGAAAGCCTCATCTTTCTCCCACGGAAAGGCTGATAGTTTTGAACTGCTGACTTTAAGATTAGCAGCCCAACTCATAACCACTACACTACCAGAGCTCCTATCACCATCAGTAGTACCTCTATTTAATGTCATTTGATTTTTTTAAGTCAACATTGTTATATAAAGGGCCAGTTTTAAGACTAAGAAGAAGAAGGGGAGTAAGGGAAGTGAGCAAAAAAGATACAAAAACAAAACCAATCGATGGCTATCAAGACAATTCTGACTCATAGTGATCCCGTAGGAAAGAGAACTAACGCTTATGGTTTCCAAGTCTGTAAGTCATGTGGAAACCAACTGCTCCATCTTTCTTTCACAGAGGAGTTGATGGGTTTGAACCACTGACCTTTGGGTTAATAGTAAACACTTAACTACTGTGTTACCAGGGCTATACACCCAACCCCCTGCCGATGAGCCAATTGTGACTCATGTACAGCCCATTGGGCAGAATAGAAATGCCGCATAGGGTTTCCCAGGCTGTAAGTCTTTACAGAATCTGACTGGACATGGATTGGTTTTGTTTTTGTTTTTGCATCTTTTTTGCTCACTTCCCTTAGTTTTCATTCTTTAATTAACCTTCTCTAATGGTTACGAGCTCTGGTAGCGTAGTGGTTACGAATCGGGCTGCGAACCTTAATGCCAGCAGTT
>NW_006408556.1:18312825-18321806 GCF_000296735.1 Chrysochloris asiatica
CGCCCTTTCCTTTCATCATGGATGAAAAAAACAGAAGCACAGATGTGAGATGTTTCAACAAAAATCCATACAACTGGTGGAGTGCATGGCTCAATAATATTTGGTGAAGCAATAAATGGATATTGAATGTACCTATTTTTGCTATGACTGCAAAATAGAGTCTCCAAACTTAGATTTTGCCTTTTTAAGAGGTGCATAGCTAGAAGGTCTTCATTCACTGGAACTCAAGGGCAGTGATCCACATTTGGGAGAATTGGGGGAACCAAGGGTTGTGTGGGTTGACTCATAAAAAGTTCTTTTCTGAGACCATCAGTTGTTGGTGATGCTGGAGGATGTTTGATGGGGGTGGTAGTGAAGGATAGTGACGCTGCTGCTATGTTACTGGATATGTTGTTGAAAGCAATGAAGGTGATGGTGGTGTTGTGAGGGGTGTTAATGGTGATGGTAGTTGTTGATGATAATGGTGCTGTTGGTTTGGGTGGTGTTGGTCAAGGAGTTGGTCAAGGTGGTGTTGGTCATAGTGATACTGCTAGTGACTGTGGTATTTAGGGGAAAAAGAATTTAAATGATAAACACCAGTTTTGGTGGATAAACCAGAAAAATGGAAAACATATTCAATGCTATTGGCCTTGGCACTTCTTTCTTAGTTTTAATGGAAATCTATCTATCAGTGCATAACAAGAGTTATACTATATTAAACACTTTGACATGGTGCTTTAACTTTTAGGAATACACATTAGGGAAAAATTATCTAAATCAGAAATGATCTGGAAGTTGTAGAGCAGTGCTATGTATAGCTGGGAACATTTCAAAGCTTTAACAATAGGGAAATGACTAAGCAAATTATGATGAAGGAATAATATCATAGAGCTATTTGAAATGAGACAGGACGAAAATTGCACAGTGAAAAACACTTTGCTAGAACAACACAAAACTATGTGTTCAGAGAGTCAGTGTTCATTTGCATACTTTCACAAAAGAAGAGAAGAAAAATGCATGTGGTGGTGGTGGTTATGTGCTGTGGAGTCAGAACCGACTCATAGAGACCCTGTACAGGGTTTCCGAGGCTGTAAATCTTTACGGGAGCAGAAAGCCTCATCTTTCTGCTGACAATTTCGAACTGCTGACCTTGAGGTTAGCAGCCCAATTCGTAACCACCACTCTACCAGAGCTCCTAATAAACGCGTGTACACAGAGTTTATTAAAATTTAAGTTTTTCCTTTTATAAATACTTGCTCAATAGACTGGTTAACTTATGAAGAGTCATGATTGATTCTCAAGCTTCACTTCGCTCCAAATAACTGGTCCCTAACGGCCAATTCTGAGGCCAGCCACTTTCTCTAGAGTGCATTTATCACATATCCCACTCTCTGTTCCTCACTATACTAGGGGCTTCAAAGGTTTCATGGAAAAAATGAATTAAAGATTTTTCCATGAGCTTCCTGGAGCCCCTCATATCCTCACTGTGATTAAGAATTTCTGTAAATTGTTTCAATGGGTTCTACAGAAAACAGAGATTGCAAAAAGCACAGTGGCATCTGCTAAGCATGAACCTATTCATTCTAATGTGAATTAGGTTTGTAGTTGCATACAAAAAGCCCACAAGTATTGACAAGTTTGTGAATTTCATGGCAACTATTTAACTTTTCTGTACTGCCATTCCTTCCATTGTAAAATGGAAATAATAAAAGTCAATTAGCTCATTAAGTTGTTATAAGGATTAAATGATGATTATGCAGCAGAGTCCTGGTGTGGCACTGTAAGATAAGCACTGGACTGCTAACCACAAGGCTGGTGGTTCAGACTCACCAGTCATTCCTCAAAAACCCTGTACAGGATTGCTATGAGTCAAATGACTCTATGATATTTAACAACAACAACAACACAGAAGAATAAACTAAGGCTTATTACTATAGTGTGGTGCTGTGGGTTAATGCTCCAGACTGCAGAGTCATTTGAACTGCAAGGTCAGCGGTTCAAGCTCACCAGCTGTTCCTCGGAAACCCTATACAGGGTTGCTATGGGTCAGAACTGACTCAACAGCACTTCACAACAACAACTATATGTGTTTAAGTTGTAGGATAAGCACTGGACTGCTAACCACAAGGTCAGCAGTTCAAACCCACCAGCCTCTCCCCAGAAACCCCCATACAGGGTTGCTCTGACTAGGAACCAACTTGATAGTATTTAACAACAACAACGATACCATTACTATTACTGAGGAAACTTGGTGGTGCAGTGATTGAAGCAGCACTAACTGAAAAGCTGGCCATTTGAATCTACCAGCAGCTCCACAGGAGAAAAGACCTGATAATCTACTATTTTTTAAAGTTTTTATTGTAAACTGAGTGATAGTTTACATGGGAGAACATCAACTTTACACCATCGTTTCATTGCCATGATTACAATCTTCTCAGTGCGCCATCCAGTATTTGCTTCTATTCCCCTCTGCTTTATTTTGGGGCGGGGGGGAAGAGGGGCAGGAGGATGTACACAGAAACACTCAGGAATATATAATAATTTAAACAATCAAAGAGCACTTTCTGCAAGCCTGCCTCCTGGCCACCAGCACCCAGCCCCTCTCATTCCATGAGTCCAGAGTCCTCAGCTGTTCTCTCTCTCTCTCCATGTCCTCATCTTTGCCTCCATTTCTGGTGTTGCTGCTTCTCTGGATAGGGTCCCACACTCTGCTTGTGCTTTTCTACCTTGATGGTCCTAGGATCCTGTGTAAGATTAACTACTCCTATATTTTTGTTACAAAACTTCTACCATCACAGCTGTGACAGTCACAATTAGCATGAGAAGAATTACTATTGAATCATAAGAACCTTATCTCCAATTTTTTTTTTTTTAACCAGGCCCTTCTAGACAAAATGAAAACTATTCAGTGGGGGCTCTACCCCCTTAAACTAAACTCTTAAACTTAACTCCTTCATGAACACTTGTAAGCCAGTCATTTCGTGCCTTTATTGCCCCCTTATTTTAGGTAACCAATGTCAAAGTTGCCCATCCCTATCTACCCTGTATACAGAGGGGATAGGATTGATGCTTGATGTGAAGACTCCTTCCCTCTCACTTGGTATTTTGAGCTACGGTTCGAAACTACCAGCCTCTCCGTGGGAGAAAGATGAGGCTTTCTACTCCCGTAAAGATTTACACCCTCGGAAACCCTGTACAGGGTTGCTATGGGTCGGAACTGACTCAACAGCACTTAACAACAACAACATCCATAAGTATAGGGTGCATTCATCAAATTGTAGCAATTTACACTTGCTTCCTTTATCTAAAAATTTTTTTTTTTTTTATTTTTCTCCAGTCGAGTTTTGATTATCAAGCCATCGAGGCTAGGTCAATGGGTACTGTCTACAAGTTACGGCGTTCTTGTGTGTCTCCCCTCACTTCATATCAGCTGGATGCTTCACTCTCAGCGCTAGCCCTCCGTGGCTATGTCCTTGTCCATGGGTTCTGGTGTCCCAGGTCTCATCACACTTTGGACCAACCAGCCATTCCTCTTCTCTCTCTCTCATCTCCAGGTCAACAGGAGTCACTGGACCATGGTTGCACTCAGCCCATTTCTTCATTGCTGCCTTTCCCCCTCTTCCACGCATGAGTAGATCATCATAGTCACCAGCAAGCTTAAATGTCTGCTCATGTGTTCTCTTTGAGTTTCAGTCTTGGAGGAGGGTTTGTCTTGAAGGAACTTGATTGCTTGCCTTGATGGTGGTAATCTACTCTTGCAAAATTTACAATTTAGGAAACTCTATGGGACAGTTCTATCTGTCATATAGGCTTGCTTTGAGTTGGAATCAGCTCAGTGACACACAACAACAACTGCTATTATTTCTGCTCTTCCAGAGAACATGGATTGGAAACAAAAAAGTTGGGTTATCTGTTTCTTTATCCGTACAATGGAATGATTAAGCCAGGTGATTTGTGACATTGGGTGACGATGCTTACTGGGAGAGAATAATGCTCCCATCTATTGATTTTTCCTCATGTCTGGAAGGAGAATGTTGTTTTAGTGAAGTGCCATCAAGTCAGTTCCAACCCATAGCGACCCTGTATAGGGTTTCCAAGGAGCAACTGGTGAGCTTGACCCGCCGACCTTGCAGTTCAAGCGGATTTTGCAGTCCAGAGGAGTAACCCACAACCCCATATCAAGAGTCTGGAAGGAGAATAAGATCTCCAAATTATAAACCAAAATAGACTTTCTTTAATAACCTTCATTTCTTAAATTAAAATATTGCATTAATAAAATACTAAGGTTTATCTTGCTTAAATATTCTGACTATTTTCCTAACTATCACAATGAAAACATAAAAAATACTGTGATTCTTCATTAAAAGCTAAACTTATGTTTAATATAAATAATGCTTGATCTTTTCAGGTAGAATTCAATTTTCCTTTCCTCTAATAATTCTCTACCTTGAGTTTCTATACCTCCAAGTTTTGTACAGGTTGTGTACATGTGTGTTTGAGTTTTTAAATGATTTTTCAAAAAAAAAAAAAAATGTGCTTAAATCCCCATCAAGGTAGAATCACTGCTGAACAGCCCACATAAGCTGAGGTAGGCCTTAGGACCCTAGTCCTGAGGGGAGGTCAAGCAAGGCCTTGCTTACACTTCACATTCTCAATACAAGCTCTGAAAGGCCTTAGAGGGCACTGTTTTCCTGTTTGTTATCACTTCTGAATTGTCCCCTTCTTTCTCTTTATTTCCCCCCCATAAGTTTTATTTTATTAAGTGTGACTGGAATGGAAGCTGTGATGGTTAAAGGATTTGACCAAGATGGCCTAGGTAGATTTCTGGCCCACTCCAAGATCTTCACGGCAGCATCTGGGTACCAAATACCTTTGGAGGTAAAGTTGAATAAAAGAGCCTAAGTGGATTTTTTTAGTCCAATTTATAGAACTGACATGCACACATTGTCTTGGTGACGCTGGAAGTCATCCTAGTGGCTAAGGGGAAGCCGTGCTACAACTTTGCTCTCACCAATACTGTCTCCCAGAGTGTGTTTGTCAAAGAGATACTCTGCCAAGCCAGACCCCAGGGCCCCCATCTAGGGCAAGTTGGCTATTTAGTTTTCCCAATTGTTTGATGGGTTTCACCAGTTCGTTCAGGTAACGTAACGTCTTCTTAATGAGAAATTGAAAGGAGGATAAAAAGGAGCGACATAGAAACATCATAAACAAAACACAGGCTGTCCAAGTCCAAGGAGACCTGAGAGTACAGAGTCTATAGTCCTACTTGACAAATGAGGGTGTAAAAACCCAGAGAGATGGGTGGTTTGGCCAAAGTCAATCTGCTTACTCATAAGTAACAGAGCTATAACCAGAGCCCAGAGATTGTAATCAATGTCACAAAGCTAAATGTGTATGAATTGCTTCACAGGAAACTGATTTGCTCTGTAAACGTCCACCCAAATCACAATCCAAGATTAAAAAGGACGAAAGAGAAAGAGAAGAAAAGAAAGAAGAGACATAGATTGGCACAAAGGGAAGACAGCTAAGTGAAGACAGCAGCAGAGATTAGAGTGATGCATCTACAAGCCAAGAGATGCCAAGGAACCACCAGAAGCTAGGATGGAATGATCTTTCCCAGGAGTCCATAGAGGACTGCAAGCCAAGAGCTGCCAAGGAACCACCAGAAGCTAGGATGGAATGATCTTTCCCAGGAGTCCATAGAGGACTGCAAGCCAAGAGCTGCCAAGGAACCACCAGAAGCTAGGATGGAATGATCTTTCCCAGGAGTCCGTAGAGGACTGCCCTGCTAACACTCAGACTTTTAGTCTCCAGAACTGTGGAGGGAGCCACTCGAGCCCAGAATCTTCCCCCCAACGTTTCAGTGGAGAAAGAGCAACATCCATCGTAACAGGCACGAGGGCCGGTATGCACAATGCAGGAGGCACCATCTCCCTGCTTCTTTGATTTTGTTTCCAAGGAAGCAAAACATTGATAGGCAGGGATACGTAGAACTGTGTAATTCACAGGGATTTTCTTCTTCGTGACTGCAGCCTACCCTTAAATCACATCTACTGATTTTGTCTCATTGTGACCAACAGAGCAAACATGTTCAGATATGAATGTTTTAGATATGAAGTGTTTGTTAAAGCTTCTAGATATGACAGGGAGACTATTGATGACAATGATGGTTAACATTCCTTAGGTGCCTTCTAGCATAGTGTGCCGGATACTGTTCTAGATGTTTGATGAGGTGTTTAAAAAAAATTCGTAGAGAAATGGAATTAGAAGATAATGCCATTTCCCCACAAACATTTGGTTCATTTACTCCTTACAATAGATATTTTATAGGCTGTTTTATAGATGAGTAGAGTGAGGATAACTTCAGCCCAGAACCAAGGAGCCTGAGTGGCTCAGTGGGTTAAGTGTTGGGCTTCTAATTGAAAATTTGTCAGTTTGAACCCACCAGCTGCTCCTGATGAGGCAGTCAGCTTTGCGTTAGAACGGACTCAACACAGTGGGTTAGTGAGTAGCCCAGAATCACACACAGAATCACACACTTGATGCATGGTGAACAAGACTGAACAACCAGTTCAATATCTTCACTTGCATGGCATCATGTTTTCCAACATGTACAAATTATATGAAATGAGATAGGGCTGGACTTAAGATAGGGAAGAACTTGAGGTGGCAGAGCTATAGCGAGTGACTAAACTAATCCTGGATCCCTTGTACAGGCATACCAAGTAAGGTAAATCCCCAGTGTGCTAAGTTGATGTTCTATAATAGAGAAGTTGCTTCGAGCTGAAAAGTGACTGTCACACTTAGAGGTGGTTAAAGTTAGGATTCACTTCAGGAAAAAACTGAGATACACCAAATCTGTTGGTGGCAAATTGATTCAAACTCACAGAAACCCTACAGTGACCCTACATAACACAGCAGAACTCCAAGGCTATCATCTTGACAGAAACAGTTTGTCACATCTTTCTGCCTCAGATCCACTGGTGGATTTGAACCACCAAACTTTTGGTTAGCAGCAAGGCTCTTACCCTCTGTGCTACCAGGACTCCTATAGCTCAGGTAGTACAAGAAGGAAAATTGTGAAGACAGTCACTCACCTTGAATCTCCATTTTCCAATGTGGAGAATGAGAGCAAGGGTGCCACGTTGCACCGATTACAGCAGAGAAGCTGTCTGCATGTACGACTTTCATGACACCAGTTCCTACCAAGTCACCTCCAATTCGCGGTGGTCCCAGGGGTTTCACCGTATGACTGTGCTCCATGGGGTTTTCAAGGACTAATTTTTTGTAAGCAAATCACCAGACCTTTCTTCTAAGGTACCTCTGGGTAGTTAGCAGCCAAGAACCTTAACCATTTGCACAGCCAAGTATTCTGTATATCTTGCACAGAATTGCTGTGAAGTCCATTCCAACCCATGGTGACCTCACATGCTACAGAGCAGAACGGCTCCATAAAGTTTTCTTGGCCTTAATCTTTTTGGAAGCAGTTCACCAGGTCTTTCTTTTGCAGAGCTGCTGAGTGAGTTTGAACAGCCAACATTTAGGTTAGCAGCCAATCGCAAACTGCGTAGACCATCTGGGAACTTTATAAATCACACACCAATCCAAACCAAACTCACTGGTGTCTAGTCAATCCCAACTTGTAGCAACCCTAGCAGAGAGAGAAGTGTGCCACAGTGTTTCCGAGACTATAAATCTTTACAGGAACAGACAGCCTCATGGTTCTCCATCAGATTGTTGCCCTTGTGGTTAGCAGCTCAATGTTTAACTCACTACACCATCAGGTTCATGCCTATAAGTTGCATTTTGCTTTTGTTAAGTGTCATGGAGTCAGTTCTGACTCATAATAACCCTGTATAGGGTTTCCAAACAGCGGCCAGTGGGTTTACATTGCCGACGTTGTAGTTAGTAGTCCAGTGCTAATTCTACAGTGCCATTCCAGGAGTCCATGTTGTTGCAGTTGTTATGCGCCATTGAGTCGGTTCCCACTCATGGTGATCATGTACAGGGTTTCCGAGGCTGTAAATCTTTATGGGAGCAAAAAGCCTCATCTTTCTCCCACGGAACAGCTGGTAATTTCGAACTGTCTACCTTGGGGTTAGGAGCCCGATTCACAACCACTATGCTACCAGAGATCCAGGAGTCCATAGGGCATCATAAATTGCTTAAAGAGCATGGCAGTCCTTCAGTTGACAGACGCACTGCATGTTTGCTGTACACACTATGAGCAGTGGACCATGCTGAGTGCTGCAGGGGCAGGTAAAGCCAAAGAAGACACTTGTGTTATAACCAGAGCAAGGACATCCACAACTAAAATACTCAGGGGTAAAATCATGTATGTGACTCTATGGGGTGTTGATAGTGAATATTCAGTCCTGGGATGCTAGCCAAGGGTTTGTTTTATCCCTGTGAAACGCCACCTGTTAGAGTCTGAAGTTTTATGAGAGGCTCCTTACTACCTGTAATGAATTGAATTGTCCCCCCACCAATGAGTATCAAAGGAGCTCTGGTAGTGTAGTGCTTACGAATCGGGCTGCTAACTTCAAGGTTGGCAGCTTGAAACTACCAGCCATTCCACGGGAGAACGATGAGGCTTTCTGCTCCCGTAAAGATTTTTAGCCTTGGAAACCCTGTGCAGGGTCGCTATGAGTTGGAATCAACTTCACGGAACTTAACAACAACAATAATGTGTATCAACTTGGCTGGGTCCTGATCCTCTGTGGTTTCGCCTTTATGTAATGATGTAATGTAGCAGTTATGTGCTGACTCCCATGATGTGATCTGATGAGATAAAGCAGTAATAGGATTAAGGATTTCATTATTGAAAGATTCACTGGGCAAATTATTGAATGATGCAGAATGCATCAAGAAAACATGGAAGGAATACACAGAATCATTGTATCAAAAGGAAATGGTTAATGTTCAACCATTTCAAGAGATACCATATGAACAAGAGCCAATGATACTCAGAGAGGAAGTCCAAAGTGCATTGAAAGAAGTGG
>NW_006408556.1:18323376-18355246 GCF_000296735.1 Chrysochloris asiatica
GTGGCAGTGGTAGTGAGGTTGGCCCAGGATCGGACATTGTTTCGTTTTGCTGTGCATGGGGTCGCTATGAGTCGGTTCCGACTCGATGGCACCTGACAACAACAACAAGGATTAAAGATGAGATGTAACACCATTAATCCCGTTACAGCCCTGATATGACATAAAGGAAATTTCCCTGGAGTGTGGCCCACAACATTTTTCCTTCTAAGAGATAAAGGACAGAGGTGAGCAGAGATCAAAAGGACCTCCTAACATCAATACAGAAGAGTCAGGAGTGGAGCGAGTCCTTAATCCTGAGGCCCTTGCTTTGTGAAGCTCCTAGATCCAGGAAACATTGATGCTAAGACACATGGAGATCTCCAAGGACTACTGGGCCTACTGAATGCTGACAGGAAACAAGGACCCTTTTCCAGAGCTGGTGCTCGGAATTCAGACTTCTCATCTCCTAAACTGTAAAAGAATCAATTTCTGTTTGTTAAAGCCATCTGCGTGTGGTCTTTCTATTATAGCAGCAGTATCCCCCAAACCCGCGGCCATCAGCACTACAGGACAGAGGGGGCTGTTCATAGGGTTTCCGAGACTAAGTCTTTTTCCCAGGGACCATGTTAAAACTGACAACCTTTCGGTCAGCAGCAGAGTGCTTTAACCAATTGCCAAGGAAGAGTAAAACTGAGCTCCGTAGGGTTTTCAGTGGCTGTTTTGGCAGAAGCAGATCACCATGCCTTTCTTCCAAGGTTCTCTGGGTAGACTCCAACCTTGTGGTTAGCAGCTGAGCATGTTAACCATATGCACCACCCAGGGATTCTAAGGAACAGATAAACTGTCAATGGGATTGGGCTGTCTCTTATCCAACTGACAAAAGAAGAACAAAACCGTGTCGGGGGCAGGAATCTGGGCTTGAGGTGATCCTGATGAGATTGTCTTGGGGAACTTGATTCTTACATATGACTTGTCTTTTGCAGGTGCTATGAGTCATTGAATGTGCAAAATGAACACCGGTGATTCTGCAAGTGTGACACAACTAATAAAAAATTACCGTGTAAGTCTTATCCTGTTGAATCCAAAGAAAGTGACAGATCAGCAACTTGACTTCAATGAGTGTCTTGAAAACTCATCCAACAATGAGAGTGAAGTGCGAGTCTCTCATAAATCATCAGAGACTGGGGCCCCGATTACCTCCCAGCATCGAGCTGGCACCTAGCTCACATTCCATAAATAAAGAAATGTGAGTTTGCTGACCTGGAGCAGTCAGTGGGCAGCAGTACCACCCTCCTTGCCCTCCCCAACTCACACTTCCCCTGAGAGTACAAAGTCCTCTTGCATTTACATGTCACCCCCAAGACTCTGTGTCAAAGTCTGCCAGATTAATTAGCAGGCCCTTTTTAATAGCCAGTTCCTAGATGTCAGAAAATCAATACATTTGAGAAAGTTTGAAAAAAAACAGCAACACTTGATCCAACACCCTGTATTTTATAGGCTCAGAAAGATTGGGTTCTATAATTTTACTACCTGGTCCAACAGGCTGAAATTGATTTACTGTGGCAACAATAAAGTTATTATTATTTTTCTTGCTTCCTTCCCTTCCTTCCTCTTGCAGATGTGGGAACCGCCTGTCCAGGGGAAGCATGAGTCACCCTGGGCTGACTCACAGTCCCAGTGACTTCATGAAACACTCGCATGTCAGGCTCTGGGAGGGTAGGGTGTCGCTGGACCATTCTCCACAATGCTGGGTACTAAGCAACAAGAGGATTGAACCTCAAGGTTCCCAATTCTCAGGGAATTCGAGCAGAAGTTCACTCGCTATTTTTAGGTGTTCATCTGCTTATCTACAATGTGTGTTGTGGAGTTGATTCCAACTCACTGGAACACTGCATAGACTTCCAGAGGCTGTAACTCTTTGCTGCTACTGCTGCTGGTGTACCATGGAGTCGGTTCCAACTCACAGCGACCCTCCTCTAGGGTTTCTGAGGCTAATCTTTATGGGAGCAGAAAGCCTCATCTTTCTCCCACGGAACAGCAGGTAGTTTCGGACTGTGAGATTAGCAGTCTGATTTGTAATCACTACACTACCAGAGCTCCTTTGCAGATGCAGAAAGCCTCATCTTTCTCCTACAGAATGGCTGGTAGATTAGAACAGCTGATCTTGTAGTTAGCAGCCCAATTTGTAACCCATTATGCTACCAGGGTTCCATATATATATAAGAAGTCTTGGTGTGGCACTGTAGGATCAGCACTGGACTTCAAACCACAAGGTCAGTGGTTCAAATCCACCAGCTGCTCCTCGGAAACCCTATACAGGGTCATTATAGGTCAAAACTGATTCGACAGCACTTAACAACACCACCAGTGGCTGGTGGGTTTGAATCATTGACCTTGTGACTTGGATCAGGCACACCTTAGTCCTCAAAGTGACATCTTTGCTGTTTAACACTTGAAAGAGGTCTTTTGCAGCAAAAAATTTCCCAAGACATTACATCATTTGATTTCTTGACTGCTGCTTTCATGAGTGTTGATTGTGGATCCAAATCAAATAAAAATCTGACAATGTTAATATGCTCTGCATTTAGCATAAATGTTGCTTATTGATCCAACTCTTCGGATTTTTGCTTTCTTTATGTTGAGATGCAATCCAAAGGTTGAACCTTATGATGGTGTGCCGTGGAGTCGGTTCTGACTCACAGCGACCCTCTATAGAGTGTCTGAGGCTGTAAATCCTTATGGGAGCAAAAAGCCTTACCTTTCTCCCTTGGAATGGCTGGTAGTTTCAAACTGCTGACCTTGAGGTTAGCAGCCTGACTTGTAACCACTACGCTACCAAAGCTCCTACTATAAATTTGCATGGTTTTGGCATCTCAACTATGAATATGAAACAGCAAATTTTGTTCAATCATATTTTTAAAAAACTGTACTGTCTCTTCTCCCCATAGAAAATAATGCTATGAAGCAATTGTCAAATAAAGAAACACCCAAACTGTATCTAGTCAAAACACGAAGGGGAAAAAAATTTATACATATGTATCAAGCACTTAAGTATTAAAATTTTAAGTTACTTTTCTGGATTTTTTTGATGTTTGCTATATTTAATAGCTTTTTTGAAGTTTACAGTTTGTTTTTATTTTTTTCTCATTAAAAGTATTCCTTTCTCTATCTAATTCTGCATTCATAATTTTGAAAATCTTTGATGAAGATGACTCCTAATTATGTCAGCTTTAAAACCCAAACAACCAAGCCTGCTGCCATCAAATTGATTGCGTCTCATACGTTTCATGCGTCTCATGCGACAGAACAGAACTGCTTCTTAGGGTTTTGGAGATTGTAAATGTTTTCGTGGGAGTCCACAGCCTCATCTTTCTCCTGAGGAACAGTTAGTGGTACCCCAAAGCTTAACCCAGTGTGCCATCAGCGCTAATTTATTGTTTAGTGCCCTATGAGTCAGTTTTGACTCATAGCGACACTGTACAGGGTTTCTGAGAGGCAGCTGGAGGGTTTGACTGCCAACCTAGTGGTTCACACTCCAGTGCCATATCAGGAGTCCCTAGGCCACATAAAATGTGGATCTGCCCCTGTTCCTACCCCACCCTTGGCATGGGGATTTCTTCAGGCCTTGTTTCCTCTCCATCCTTATGAGTTCAAATGCCCCCTCTGCATGCTCCTTAGTTTGCATCTCGCCTCGCAGTTTCTTGTTCCAATTCTCACCTTTGATGCTGCCTGCAGTCACCACTATACCCTATACACACACTCAAGCCCCAGCTTCGTTTCTCTATACCTACCCCAACTCCTGGAACCCTAGCTCAAGTCAGAACCCTGGGCGTCTTGCTTGCCTGGGAGGATAGAGTTCAGGCTGGCAGTGATGATGCTCAAAGCAGTGTAACCAGCAAGGAAAGGCGTAGCCCTCATACCATGGTGCCTTAGCCTTCAGAATGCCTGCCCAGGAAGATGACCACAGCAGGGGCGAGGGAACATTCCAGGATGGAAAATTGTGCTAAAGGTCATACAGAACCTAATTTGAGAATTCAAATTTGAGAATTTTAACACTAGAGTGGTCCGAGGCAAGGGAGAAAAACAAAGAGGCTTACTGTTCCAAAGGACTTTCTTAAAGGCTGCCTGTTTGAATATCATCTGCAAGTCCCAGGCTAAGGTAGATTTGGGAAAGATAAGAGACCAATTATGCCAGACATTTTGTTTTGCAAATTAATGGTCCATTAGCATAAGAAAACCCTGGGTAACCTAGGAGTAACTCTAGACAAGTTCTTCATCTTCATCTTTGGCATCCTTTCCCCATCCCAGGAAGACGGATGTGTTTAACCTATGCCCAAGCAGAACATTTCTAGGGAGCTGTTGTTCCAGCTATCATGTGTAATAAAGATACACAAGTCACAAATGCTCAGAAATGTTCCTGTGGCTGAGTCCTCACCCATATTTCTACACAAATTAAATATTTTCTTTCTTTCCCTTCGTCCCTTTCTCTCTCTCTCTCTTTCATTTATAACAAGCAGAGAAAGTTGGATGATACAAAAGACAATGAGAGTATCCAAGACTTCTGCTGTGGCACGGTAGGATCAGCACTGGACTGTGAACCACAGGTCGGCAGTTCAAACACACCAGCTGCTCCTCAGAAACCCTATGTAGGGTCACTATGAATTGGAACCAACTTCACGGCACTTAACCGCAACAACAATCATTGAATTGTCTTCAGAGAGAATTTCAATGCACTCATATTTCAAGTAATATAGTAGTTTAAAATATGAACTTTGAAGATGCTTGCCATTTCTATATGTCCTTCAGATTTCTGTATGTCCAGCTAGACCTATCAACCTCACCATAGGAATAAGCAGTAACTAGTCAAATTACAGAACACTTAAACTGTGCTCATGCAGAATCTATGCATAGACCAAGAGGCAGTCGTTCTAACAGAACAAGGGGACGTCGAATGGTTTAAAGTCAGGAAAGGTGTGGATCAAGGTTGTATCCTTTCCCCAGACTTTTTCAATCTGTATGCTGAGCAAATAATCTGAAAAACTGGATTACATGAAAAAGAACATGGCATCAGGATTAGAGGAAGACTCATTAACAATCTATGAGATGCAGATGACACAATCTTGCTTGTGAAGTGAAGAGGACTTGATATATTTACCGATGAAGATCAAAGCTTTCGGTATGGATTGCACCTCAACGTAAAACTAACGAGAATCCTCACAAGTGAACCAATAAGGAATATCATGATAAATACAGGAAAGATTGAAGTTGCCAAAGACTCCATTTTGCTCAGATCCATAATCTATGTTCATAGAAGCAGCAGTCAAGAAATCAAAAATAGGCAAATCTGCTGCAAAAGACCTCTTTAAAATGTTGAAGAGTAAAAAAGTCATTTTGAAGACTAAGGTGTACCTGATCTAAGCCACCTCATATGCTTGTGGAAGCTGGACAATGAATAAGGAAAACTGGAGAAGAATTGATGAATTTGAATCATGGTGTTAGAGAAGAATATTGAAAGTGCCCTAGACTGCCAGAAGAACAAACAAATCTGTCTTGGAAGAAGTACAGTCAGAATGCTCCTTGGAAACTACGATGGTGAGACTTCATCTCTCATACTTTAAACATGTTATCAACGGGGAAGTCTCTGAAGAAGGACATCATGCTTGGCAAAGAGGAGAGTCATTGAAAAAGAGGAAGACCCCCCAAGGAGATGGATTTACACAGTGTCAGCAACAAGGAGTTCAAACCTGACTATGGTTGTGAGCTGGCTCTGGATCAGGCAGTGTTTTGTTCAGTTGTCCATAGGTCGGAACCAATTCAACAGCACCTAACAAGAGTAACAGTCTTCATCAGGAAGACTTGGTGATACAGTGGGTAAGCTGTTAACTGAAAGGTCTGAATCTACCAGCTAGTGATCTGATTCCATGTAGATTTCAGCCTAGTATGCCCTATGGGGCAGTTCTACCCTGGAAATTGAACGATATACAACGATCGTAATAACTGTCATCATCAAGTGAATTCCTACCCACAGAATCTCAGGTCAGCAAGTACAACTGTCCTCCACAGGATTCTCAATGGCTGATTTTTCAGAAGGAGGTTGCCAGGCATTTCTTCTGAGGCATGTCTGGGTGGACTTGCACTATTAGACGATCATGTCAACAGTTTGTGACACCACGGTCTAGGCAGAATTTAACTGTAACAAGTGACAAAACATTGACTTGGCTAAATTATTTCAAGGGTAAAAGCAAATTTCCTACAGAAGAAACTTTTCATTTCGTTGTCATTATGTTTGGTGTTATAAACAGTCTTAGAAAACTTAGGGTATATCAGTTCCACTGTGTGGGATGTTATAGTTAGTATTTCCAAAATGTATGGGAAATGCTGCATTCAGCAAAATTCAATGTGTTTCTGGACAGATTTCCCTTCTGTGTTTATAGGATAATGTACACCGTGAATCCATTGGAAGAGGAAATAATTGATAATGTTTCCCAAATTTCTTTAGCCGTAGAATGATTTTGTTGCATATAATCTCCAGGACCTGTGTTCTGTGGGGTGTGTTTTCAGATATAATTGCAAGTCCTAGGAGATTCCACTGTGTCTATTGCTCATCTGGCTTCTCTACAACAAACCATGTAGAACCTTGTGGATGTCAGCGTACTGCTGATGGTCACCCGCTGATCATTCTAATGGCCCTCTGGGTTCTTGTGGGACACATCTCTATGCAGAGCCACCAAAGTTGATCTGCTCAGCTGAAAGCTCAAACATCCCTGTAGTTGTACATCGGGTAATACAGAGTGGATTCACCCAGGCCCATCACTGAATGCCTTGTGCTCTGGCTCTTGTTATCTTGTTAAAGTTGGATAAACTCCAACACAAATTTAAAAAGAGAGACCTTAAATAAGATCTCATAAGAAATGGAAACAAAAACAATATGACATTTGTCCAGACACAAAATCAACTTGAGCTGTTCAACCACGTCATTTCATTACTCCTGCTAATAGGAGACAGTACCCGTTAACTGCTAACATTGAATCATACCATCTTACAGCAAAGTTACTGACAAATGCCAGACCAATTTGCTGTTCTTTAAACTTTAGCAATTAAGATACTAATAGATGCACTGGCCTTCCAAATCTAGGGAAATTATTGCAATACTAAATAAAAATTGTTGCCAGGGAAATGGGTGTTTTTACTTCTTTACCCAACAAGAAAATGGACTCTGAGACACTGACTTAAAACCAAAAAACCCCAACCAACTCATAGCGACCCTGTATAAGATTTGTTGTTGTTGTTAAGTGCCATTGAGTGAGTCAGTTCTGAATCATAATGACTCTAAATAGGGTTTTCAAGGAATCACAGGTAAATTTGAACTGCTGACCTTGTGGTTAGCAGTCCACTGCTTATACTACAACACTAATGAGTCTGTACGTCTGGTAAGGTGCTATACATCTTTATGGGAGCAGAGCAGCTCTCTCCTACAGAGTACCTGATGCCTTTAACTTCTGACCTTTCAGTTAGTAGTCCAGTGCTTTTCCTACAGTGTCACCAGGGTTCCTCTTCACTACGATAGTGCTGTAGAGTTGGTTCATAGTAACAACATGGTGACCCTGTGTAGGTTTCCGAGGAGCAGCTGGTGAGTTTGAACCATCTACCTTGTAGTTCAAATGGACCTTGAGGTTCACTTTATTTAACCCCTCTGGGCCACAGTTTCTACAGGGTATAAAACATGCAGGTATCATGTGACATCTCTGGTCCTTTCAAGATCTCAGAATCTCTGTGTCTCTCCCTCAAAGTTCTTCACTTGCAAAATCAGGATCAAGTCCTAAGTTAGCTCTATGTGCAAACCACGTAAATGGTTACAGCTTTGCTCTGTGCAATTGTTCTTGCCTGTGGCTCAGGCCATCTTTAAATGTAGGATGATTATGCAACTTGCCATATGATATGTTTGTAGATCATCCAACTGTCTTTCCCTTCTACATTCTAACACTCTGCTCATGATAATTGAATTTTTTAGCAGCAGTAACAACAAGTCCTTGCATCTTTGTAAGGTTTTACAATTTATTTGATGTTGTTGTCGTTGAGTGCCATCAAGTCAGTATAGACTCATAGCGACCCTGTATAGGGTTTCCAAGGAGCAGCTGGTGAGTTTGAACTGCCGACCTTGTGGCTCAAACCGACCTTGCAGTCCAGTACTCTATACATTTTATCTTTCAATGCTCACAACTGTCTGAAAACAAGAGCAGCAGATATCTCCAAATTATTGATATAAAAATTGAATCTCAGAGAAGTCAATTTATCTAATGTCGCCCAAGTGTTATGCTATTCTTAGTTTAGCTTGGTTGTTCTTTCCACTGTACTGATTGTATTAAGGCCTCATTTTCACTAAGGGGGAAAAAAAAATATATATATATACACACACACACACACGTGGAGTCCTGGTGTGACACTGAGTTAATGCGCTAGACTGCAAAGTCAATTGGAATATCAAAGTCGGTGGTTCAAGCTCATCAGCCACTCCTCAGAAACCCTATACGGACTTGATGGCACTTAACAACAATGACAACAAAACATATATATGTGTGTGTGACTATGTGGGTGTGTTTAGGGGTGGTGTTTGGGACCCATCAGCTCAGCCTTTTATCTATGAATACTTTCAGCAAGCAATAGTTAGTGTCTACTATATCCCAGTCCCAGAGTTCACATGATATTAGTAATTTAATCCAGTCCTATCTACGGTGCATTTCTTGGAACACTAGCATGATGAGATTTCCCTGAAAAAAAAAGAAGAGCCTTATGATCAGATCATTGGGAAATGCTCCACAAGACACCCTCTCTTAAAGACCTGAGGTTCTCATCTGCAACATAAAGGTGTTGAGATGTCCTAAAGCATAGAGTCCATTTAAGCACACCTTCAATCACATAAGCAGTTCCCAAACTATTTAGAACCATTTGTTTATAGACTATTAGTGGCAGGTTTTTGTCTGCACATTCTCCAGAGATCATGCAAAATAAAAGCATAGGCGTCTGAAAAAGAATAATCCCCCAACTCTAAAGAAAATGAAATAGGGCCATCAATGAACAAGAGATTTAGACAAACTCCTGGAAGTTAGAAACCAGCTAGGAAAATGTTGACTGACGGTAAAGGCCAGATAAAGTCATAGCTCAGAATAAGCCCCAAGAGGGCTGCAGATGAGGTAGGAGCCAGGTTCCCCACCAGAATTCCAGAGGATCTATTGGCCTTGGAGTTGATCCAACCCACAGTGGGTTTGAGGTGTGGTATGGGGTTCATTTTGAAGGATGTACTGAATCTATTCTTAAAACAACAACGCCACCTTCTTCCACTTCCCAGTCCTCTGCAGAAGGCTGGAAGTCTAGCATTTGGAGATTAGCTTTCCTTTTCCCCACTCTGAAGTTAGGATGACTACCTTGACCTTCTTCAGTGCAATGGGTTTCTCTCATACATGGCCTTTCTGGCTCTGGATTTATAACTCACCCAAAATGAGTGGTCAAACTGCAATCTTGTAAGTGACTGGTAAAAGAATACTGTCAGCATAAGCAGATTGCAGGGGTTGGATGATCTAACAGCCCCCAAAGCAACTTGTAATTCAGCCAATAGAATTGAGCAGCCTGTAGTTCAAGGTGATTGGGCGGTTTGTGGTCCAATTGAAAGAACAATGCCTAGAGAGTGTCTACAATAGTGACCTATCTCACAGAAATTTTAGGGGGTCTCATGACTGATTCAAACCTGGAACTGAGCAAGTCCTTTGGACACAGGGTCCCTGTGTAGCAAACCTCCTAGATCCAATCAAAAGGGTTGTAACACTAAAGACAGAGAGGTGAATTTGTTGGCCCACGGAGAGAAACTGGACCCCATCCCTCACCCCCCGCAAGCACGAGTTGTTTGCAGAAGCTCAGAAGATCCTGTGCATGGTCTTTCTACAGCAGGAAAGAGCTGACAATATCATGTCCAGTGAGGTCCAGTGGCAAAGCAAAGCAGGGATGTGGTGGTAGCCTTGCTGTCCTACATAGGCCTGGGTAGCATGGTGGGTGTTGGAGGCAGCGGTGATGTGAACACAACATTGGACCTGAACCATGGTGCACCTGCCCAGTCATATAAATACAAATGTGGGCAATTTGGGTGAAGCGTAAACTGAGAACCCTTTGTTTATAGACTATAATTAGCAGGTTTTTGTCTGCATGTTCTCCAGAGATCATGCTGAAATAAAAGCATAGGCATATGAAAAGGAATACTCCCCCAACTCTAAAGACAGAAGCAGGTTCCTCTACTACAAAGTGAACTATGGGTAGTAAGAGAGGATCATTGGCACTGTAGGATAAGCAATGGACTGCCAACTGCAAGGCCCGCAGTTCAAAGCCACCAGTCACTCTGAAGGAGAAAGATTTATAACCTGGGAAATCCCATGCAGGGAATCCATTCCATGGCAGTGAGTTTGGTTTGGTTTCTATAAATAATAATGACTTCCACTTTGTCAAGCTTGCATACATGCTTCCTGTGTCTGGCTTGATCATACTGAATGTTTGATGCATGGAGTGTTTGGTGTCAAACACTCATTCCTAACAATTGGATATAGAAATGGTGGTGGTGGTTATGTGCTGTGGAGTCAGTTCCGACTCATAATGACCCTGTACAGGGTTTCCAAAGCTGTAAATGTTTACAGGAGCAGAAAGCCTCATCTTTCTCTCATGGAACAGCTGGTAGTTTTGAACTGCTGACCATGTGGTTCGCAGCCCATTTCATAAACACTATGCTACCAGATCTCCTTGGATATAGGATATAGGAATAGAAATAGGAAAAATAGTAATGATAGCTCATTCCTACCAATCCTATTCCTGTGTGGAATTTTGAGGCACAGACAGTCTGCATGTGCAACAGACAGATACATCTAGGTTAGTAGGTGGGTGGTCCTGGTGTGGCGCTGTAGGATAAGCACTCAAACATAAGGTTGGTTTGAACTGCAAGGTTAGTGGTTCACATTCACTAGCTGTTCCTTAGAAATCTTACACAAGGTCACTATGAATTAGAACCAACTTGACGGCACTTAACAACAACAGGTTGGGTCAGATCTGACTCTTAATGACCCTGAATAGGGTTTCTGAGGAGTGGCTGATGAGCTTGAACTTCCAATCTTGCAGTTCAAACTGACCTTGCAGTCTAGTGCATAATCCCACAGTGCCACACCAGAACTCAAACAGCAGGTAGGCAGGTAGATAAATAGACACCTGCATGTTTCTCATATTTCTCTGTAATGTTGAATAGGAGGCTTTGAAAAAGGAACAATTAGAGAATAAGATAAGAGTCATTAAAATTAAGAATGTAACTGATAAGAATGAAAAACTTAAGAGGTAGAAAATACCTCAGAACCTAGAGCTGAACAGCAAGGAGAAAACACGAGAGGAATGACTTTAAGAGATGAAATCCAAAAGGACCAACAGCCAGCTAATACGAGCTGTTGAAAGACAGGACAGCGGAAATGTCCTCAGGGCCACACCTGACATATGTTCCAAGACATTTGTTCACGTGCCAGACTCCAAACAGGCAAAGTCCCTGCCCTGCAGCTATCCTAGTAGTGAATATAGACAATCAACATATAGACAAAAAGTAAAATGCCAGTACTATAAAGAAAAGTAAGCAATATGGGGGTGCTATCTTAGATGGTAAGAGAGTCTTGGTGGCACTGTTGGGGCTAAGCATTGGACTACTAACTGCAAGGTTGGTGGTCCAAAACCACCAGCCAGTCCATGGGAGAAAGATGAGGTTGTCTGCTCCCATGAAGCTTTACAGTCTGGGAAACCCTGTATAAGGTCCTTGTGAGTCAGGTAGTGGGTTTGTTTTTGTTTTTTATCAGAAATGGTGAGGAGGTGATGTTAACAGAGACACCAAATGAAGTGAGGAATTGAGCCATGCTCAATCAGCATTTGCCGAGTGAATAGAAGGGTGACCGAATGGAGCTGGAAGAGTGATTCAGTGTTGGGGAAGGGAATAGCTTACTCTCACTGCAAACTGAGACTCCCCATTTGATAATCTGTGAGGTCTGTCACAGTTCAGAAAGTGGTCGTCAATTCCACCTAGTTAATTCACTGTAATTGTTGAGGTTGGCATTAATTATGTAGGGTACACACACTGCCCGGTGATGTGTTAGAAAACACCAGACGATGCTCTATCACACTCTATGCTTCTGTAGTCAGCAAACGAGTCTCTTCCAGCTTTTTCCAGAGCTGGGGTTTTATACTGTGGCTATTTTTAGGTGCTGTCAGCAGTAGCTGGGAGGGCCAATCACCTCAGGAGGCTGAGGAGAACTTTACCCCTGGGAGAGGCATTCCATTCTGTAATCTGGCCCTAAAGAGCTCTATAATTGAGATTGGACAATTTACAATGTCCAAGAACTAGATACTCTCTTTGCAAAATGCAGCATCAGGTAGTTGTGCTGTGTACTTGGCAGTCAGCAAGCAATAGCTTGGTGTTATTTTGGTCAGCGATCATTACTTCCCATTCAATGCCTTTTACTGAGATAAAGTGGGTTGTTCTGCCTTGGGACTGAGAGTTAGGAAATGTTGATTGGTGGCAGGTGAAAAGATGTCACCCCCTCATATTGATTTTTCATAAAGGTACCCCAGGCTTTGTGCTCAAACCACATTCTCTTCCTTTACCAGTTAAACAAGGGACTGACTGGCATTCAGGGAAACTTCCTGATGGTTTGGTTGGGTGATACCAAGCTAGATATTCAATTTTTCAGTGCTCCCATTTACTTACCTGTCCCCAGGTAATGAGGGCAAGAGTTGCTGTAAAACCTACCATTGCCAGCATCATTTTCTCCAAGCACAATCCTGCCCTGGAAACTTCCTGGTTTAAAAGGCTCAGACCAAATACACTTCAAAAGTCTTAGGTGGTATTCAAGTCTTCTGTGGTCTCATCCAATCCCCAGATATGATTTTAGCTTTCTCATGTGTTCACCTACCTTGTGTTTCATCAAAACTGTATTATTGAATGTCTAGAGTTTATTTCAAGGTCTGTATCTCCCATGAAGCTTTCCTTGATAAATCCTGTCCTCTCCCATCTTTGAATGTCTTCAGTGCTTAATCAGTTCTGTGCACCATGTATTCTAGAACCTGATTCTGCCAGAGGTCTTGTATTAAGTCCTAAATGCTTCCTAGCATCAATCCTTCCTCCTGATCCAGCTGACCAGAGTCTCACAGAAGACTCCCTATAAAAAAAGAGTGTTTTTATGTCTCTCATGAGGCAGAGTGCAGGCTCAATAAAGACTTATCAGCCTGTTGATTTGAAATGTCTTTAAAAAATACATAGGAAGGAATAGGCATGTTGGTCTGACTTCATTTTTGCAGTTATACAAACTTTATCATAAAATAGGACTTTCCACATTCATCAGAGAATTGGTCAACCATTTCCCTCACATTTTCTGTGTAATTATAGCAACCCCTTCTCTCCAACCACAATAACCCGAAAGGGTTTAGTTTGATAAGTTATTTTGACTCTGAGGAGAAGAGTGGATCCAGATCTCTGTGACCTGGCCCAGGGTTAATGCTTCATCGACCTTGGTGACTGGAGGGGCGTCATCTTAATCCTCAAACTTGTTGCAGCTTTGATGGAGCCCACCTAGGCTTGGGCATGCATGGCCAATGGAGATTTATGGAGATTTTCAAGGAATGACTGTTAGTTTTAGAGCTGTGCCTAGATAGATTCATATGAATTTATATCACAGGTGCTATTTATCAATGTGAATAATTTATACTGTTGTTGTTAAGTGCAGTCAAGTCGATTCCGACCCATAACGACCCTGTATAGTGTTTCCAAGGAGCAGCTGGTGAGATTGAACCACCAACCTTGCAGTTCAAATAACTTTGCAGTCTGATGCATTAACCCACAATGCCACACCAGGACTTCAATTTATGCTAGAGATGTCTTATTTTGTGGGTATGAATGCTGTTACATCTCACTAAAACCCTAGCACCAAACTCCTTTATTTTCTAATAAAGGATAGTTCTATAGGCTGAACATAAACTGTCTGAATTTAGCAGACTAGTCTTTGTGCTGACCAACAGAACTTTCTGTGATGATGGAAATGACCCATAACCACACTGTCCAGTAGGGCAGACATTAGCCACACATGGCTATTGCACATTTTAAATGTGACTAGTGGTGTGGGGCTGTAGGATAAGCATTGAACTGCAAGGTCAGTTTGAACCACAGGTCGGCAGTTCAAACTCACCAGCTGCTCCTTGGAAGCCCTATACAGGGTCACTATGAGTTGGAACCAAGTCAACAGCATTTAACAACAAATATGATTGAGGAATTTAATTTTAAATTTTATTTCATTTTAGTTAATTTAAACAACCTCATGAAATGTATGGCTATTGTTTTAAACAGTACAGTTCTACAAGGACCAAGTCAATTTATATTGTTGTCTAGTGCTGTTGAGTTGTTTCCAACTCATAGTGACCCTGTATAGGATTTCCAAGGAACAACTGGTGGGTTTGAAGTGCTGACCTGACAGTTAGCAGTACAGTGCTTTTCCCATAGTACGACACCAGGACTCCAGGTCAGTTTACAGAGGGCTGCCATTTGTGCTTATAAATGACTGTCCACCTTATTCTGTCCTTTCTTGCCATCATAGACTAATCTAACAAAAGGAAAAAGCATGTAATTGTTGTCCAATTAACAAAAGGTACTCATATGAGGTATTCATTACTACCTTACATGTTTGCCATGTGGTTATTACTACTGAAACCTCAGAACATTAGCCGTTTCCTAAACAATGAATCATCCTGTTGATTTCATCTGTTGCCATGTTACTGTTGTCCATAAGTCTGGGCAGCAATGGGAGGCTTCTGGTACTTCTGTTGACCCACAGGCTTTTGAAGGGAGGCAGAAGGACCCTGTTTATAAAGCACAGAAGTGGGGCATGGCTCCAAGCCCAGATTTCTAATCTCTGTCCTCACAAGATTGCACAAAAACTCTTGGCTTCAGATCTAAAGCACATACTCTACTCACAAGGAGCGTCGTCTTATATTTTTGAAAGGGTGTTACATGGGAGCAGAGCGGAGTTTAGAGTTTGGGAATGCCAGGGTAGCAAGAAGCTGCAAATCTAAGTATTGGTGGAGAGAATGAAAGGAAGGACAGGGGTGGAAAGAGTACTCTGAAGAACTGCAGAGGGCATCCCTGAAATCTTTGGTTAAGTGCTGATCTTCACATGGATGTGAAATCAAAGAAAATAACCACAGGAAATTAGTAGGAAAATAACCTCAGGAGCCTACATAGCACTATCAGAGTCTTCAGGAGGACATTGATTCAGTGGTGGTGGTGGTGGTTGTGTGCTCTCGCGTAGGTTCCGAGTTATAGTGACCTTGAATAGGGTTTCCGAGACTTCACTAGTGGGACCAAATTAGCTCAAGAGGAGGGTTTTCTGAACCACTTTAACAGAGAGTAAAAGTAAGACTAAAAAGAATCAAATTCATTTCAGGTAACTTAACTACATATAAGAATGAGGCCCAACAACAGTCTGGCATCCACCGACATAAAATTAATTATGTCTTGTTGTTGTTAAGTGCCATCGAGTCGATTCCGACCCATAGCGACCCTGTATAGGGTTTCCAAGGAGCAGATGGTGAGCTTGAACTGCCAACCTCGCAGTTAAAACAGCTAGCAACCCAAAAATATTACCAAAGTAAAAAAAAATAGGTAGGAGAATACAACTCATAACCAATGTGGGGGGAAAGCATCAAACAATCCAAATAGACCCCTAAGTGACAAAGATAATAAAATTAGCATACAAGGTCACGAAAACCTTTACTATAAATATGAGTAGAGACCATATGTTTAAGAAGGCACAAGAAAAACATGAACATGATCAAGAGAAACTGGAAAGATACAAAAGGTCTGACAGATCTTTTAAAGTTGAAAAATGCAATGTTTAAAATTCACAAATGCACCAGATGGGATTAGTAATCGATTCAATACAGAGGCATATCAATGACTTTAATATACAGCAATATAAACTAGTCACAATAAAACACAGAGGGGGGAAAAAAACAGTGCAGCAGTGAGCTGTAGGACCTTATTTAGGGTTCTGTTGTGGCAGTGAGGGATAATGCTCTAGACCACAAGGTCAGCAGTCCAAACCCACCAGACACTCCTTGGAAACCCTAGACCAGGTCGCTATGAGTCGGATCTGACTTGACAGCACCTAACAACAATAATATATATATGGGGGAATGAGGTAGTCCTGCAGAATAGGTTATGGATTGCTAACCACAGAGTTGGAGGTTCTATTCCAATGGGGAAAAGATGAGGCTTTCTGCTCCCACAAATATTTACAGCCTTGGAAACCCTACAAAGGACCTGAATGAGTCAAAACTGACTTGACGGCACCAAACAACAACAATATGTATGTGATGGTAGGTCAAAAAGTACTTCTACTCGTACTGCTACCAGTTCATATATAATGTGCATACTGGTTGTAGAGTTGCGTCCGACCTAGAGTACTCCTTTATAAGGTTTTCGAAAACAGACTGGTGGATTTGAACCACCAACCATGCGATTAGCAGCACAGTGCTTATCCTACAGAGTCACACAAGGACTCCAATCAAAATAAGTTTATACATGTCTCTGCAATCAGTGGATGGCTGATTTTTTCAATAATATTTGTCTTTATCTCCTTGCTCTTGTTGAATACTGACTGTCTAGTCAGTTCTGACTCATAGCCACCGTATATAGGTTTTTGAGAAGCAGCTGGCAAATTTGAACCTCCTACCTTGTGGCTCAAAATGACCTTATGATCCAGTGCTTATCCTACAGTGCCACACCAGTATTCTATTACTTTTAATACCTTGTTGTTGTTGTTATGTGCTGTGGAGTCGGTTCGTATGCATAACGACCCTGTACAGGGTTTCTGAGGCTATAAATCTTTATGGGAGCAGAAAGCCTCATCTTTCTCCCATGGAACAGCTGGTAGTTTCGAACTGATGACCCTGAGGCTAGCAGCCCCATTTGTAACCATTACGCTACCAGAGCTCCTTTTTAATACCTAGTGCAGTGTAAATGCTATGTAAATAGCACTTTATCCTCCCTCTTAGTCTTTGAACCACTTGCTTTGCCTGCTTAATTGGTTGTTTTTGTTAAGTGCCAAGAGTTGGTTTGAACTCTCACAACCCTGTATACGGTTTCCAAAGAGCAGCTGATGAGTTTGAACAGCTTGCCTTGTGGTTCAACCAACCATTCGGTCCATTGCTTATCCTATAGCCCCACACTGGGATTCCTTAGTCTTCATAGGGAGCCTTCAAAAAAAAAGGTCCAATCAAAACCGAGGCTTCCAATTCTGCTCTTATAAAGATTTACAGCCTCAGAAACCCTGTACAGGGTCACTATGAGTCAGAACCAACTCCATGGCACATAACAACAACAAATCTTGATAGATCTTGTGAAAGAAGACAGGACAATCACAGGAGACTTATTAGGAAGAAGTTTGCCGAAAACTGAAAACTGCACTGGTGAATAAAAGGTCAGAAAAGTTGTGCTGAGGATTCCCCCCCTCCCCCCATCATTACAATGTACCTGCTCAATCTTTGAGCATAGCAAGTGCTGTCCTTTGAGAATTTTCTTGGGAAACATTACCTCATCCACCCTACAATCCTGATCTTGCCCCATCAGATTTCTTTTTGCTCCTACAACTCAAAAAAGATTGAAAAGGAACATGGTTTGAGTCCCTTGAGGATGCCAAAACTGCCACATAGACATGGTGCAAATTATAGGTCACAGAACTCCTTGGGTAAGAATTGTTGTTGTTGTTAAATGCCGTGAGTCGGTTCCAACTCCTAGCAACCCAGTATAGAGTTTCTGAGGAGTGGCTGGTGGGTTTGAACCGCTGATCTTGTTTAGTTGTTCAGTGCTTATCCTCCAGTGCCAGACCAGGAAGTAAGGATTAGAGAGATGGAAATAGCACCTTCAAAAGCATATAGAACGACATGGATGTATGCCTAGAAATGATAGATTCACATTTTGATATTTTTGTTTAATTAGGGTTTCTGTGATTTTGTAGCAATCCTTTTTGACTTACTCTGGTATAATTGGAATTCAAGAAGAATGAAGCATAAAAAAATTAAGAAACAATAACTGGAAAATGTCCAAATTTAATGAAAATGATAAACCCATGTGTCCAAGAAGCTCAATGAACTTTAAGCAAAAGAAACAGGATCAATACCACATCAAGGCTAAAAAAAAAAAAAAACAGTGAAGGATAGAGCCAATCTTTAAAGCAGAGATAAAAGATACAGAAAAATAGAGATAAAAATGATAAGAGACTTCTTATGACAAACTATGCAAAAATGACAAATCTTTAATGTACTGTAAAAAAAACAACAAAACCAAACCCTAGAATTCTATGCCTTGGAAACTAGCTTTCAAATGTGAGGTTAAAAAAAAATAAGACATTTTCAGATATACAAAAACTGAGGGAATTCAGTTCCAGGAAATCAGCAAGGTAAGAAATACTAAAGAAAGTTTTCCAAATAGAACAAAAATTTGCATCAGAAATGACATAAATGAGTAAATATATTTTAAATATAAATATATTATAAAAGATAGTATCTCCTAATTTTTGATCTTTTATATGATAACTGACTGTTAAAAACGAATAATAATAATAATGCATTGTGGAGTTTAATTCATATAGAAACAAAATTCATAACAAAAAATAGCAAAAAAAAAAAAAAAAGGCTAGGAAGGAGAACTGTGGAAACATATCATTGTAAGATCCTTAACCATATATGAATGACTTATTATTTTTGAAGGTAGACAGTGATATGTTATAGATGTAAATTTTAAACGCTTGGGAAACCACCAAAATAAACTGTTATAAAACCACCAGATTATAAAATGAAATCATTATTTAAAAGACCCATTTAACAGAAAAGAAGGGAAGGAACAGAAAGGGAATAATAAAGAAAAGATGGATAAGTTGAAAAAAACAACAACAACAATAGTCCAATGGTACATTTATACCCAACCATATTGTTAAACACTTAACAACAACAACAAAAACATATAGTTAAGCAGGCTAAATGTAAATATTCTAAGCATTCCATTTAAAAGGCAAGATGTTAGATCAGATTTAAAAGACAAAAGCCAACTATGTTATGCTTGTAAGAAACTGGCTTTATTTATAAAAACACAAACAGGTTAAAAGAGAATGGATGAAAAAAATGTTGCATGCTAACACTAATTAAAAGAGAGCCAAAGTGACTATATTAATGTCAGATAAAGTAGAGGTCATAGCAAAGACCACGTATAAAAAGATAATTTCATAATAAAGGGATTAATGCATCAAGAGATATATCAAATTAAATGTGTGCATCTACATATAAAGGCTCAAAGTACATGGCACAAAAAATAACAGCACTGAAGTTAGGGACAGACAAATCCACATTCATATTTGAAGACTTAGCTTCCATTCCACTCTATCACTTATAAAACTGAAAATTAGTAACAATGGAATATGAGAAGTTTATCAAACAAGTTGACTTGGTTTACATTAATTGACAACTCCAAGTGATGAAGTATAATATTTTTTTCAAGGTCCCATGGAACATTTACTAAGATGGATAATCTTATGGGCTATAAAACAAGTTTCAGTAAATTTAAAAGGATTGAAATCATACAATATATTGTCTAATCAAAACAGAATTATACTGCCAAGCAGTACCATAAAAATGTCTAAAACATCCCACAATATTTGGATATTAAAATATACAATTCTACAGAACACATAAACCAAGGAAAACCATCATAAGAGAAACTGGAAAATATTTGTAACTGTGTGAACATGAAAACACACAAGTAAGGAAGTTTGTGTTTTGGTAGAAATTGACAAACTAATTCTGACATTAATATGAAAATGAAATGACCTATTATAATCAAAGTAATTTCGAGAAAAGAGCAAAGTTGGAAGACTTATGCTACTTGATTTCAAAAATTACTATAATAGTAATCAAGACTGTCACATCAAGACATAAATTAATAGCAGAATAGAGTGGCCAAAGTTGACTCAGACATATATGGTGGTGGTGGTGGTTATGTGCCATGGAGTCAGTTCTGACTCACAGCGACCCTGTACAGGATTTCCGAGGCTGTAAATCTTTACAGGAACAGAAAGCCTCATCTTTCTCCCATGGAACAGCTGGTAGTTTCAAACTGCTGACCTTGAGGTTTGCAACCACTATGCTACCAGAGCTCCTTGAATTTCAATAAAGATATTAAGGTAGTTCAATGAGGACAGGCTAAATCTGTCATCAAATAAATAGTACTGAAACAATTGGACACATTTATTAGCTTAGTGGTTACAGACTGGGATGCTAACCTCATGGTCAGCAATTCGAAATACCAGCCATTCCTCAGGAGAAAATGAGGCTTTCTGCTCTAAAGACTTATAACCTCGGAAACCCTATACAGGGTTGCTGTGAGTCTGAATCGGCTCCTTGGCACATAACCAACCAACTAGCCAACCAAAGGATAAAAGAAAGGGAGGGAAAGAGAATGGAATAAAAGAAGGGAGACAGATGGAATGAGGGAAAAAGGATGGAAGTAAGAGACAATTCAACTGTATTTTGCATCATGTGCAAAATTAACTCAAAATAGAATATAGAACTACATATAAAACCTAAAGTTACAGTAGAAGAAAACATATGTGAACATCTTTGTGACCTAATTTTAAGCAAACATTTCTTAGGTAAGACACGAACAGCACAAGTGACTAATGGACTTTATCAAAATAAAAAAATTCTGCTTATCAAAATTCACTTTCACGAAGACTAAAAGTCATACAACAGATTGGGATAAACTGTTTGCAAAATACTTATTTGACAAGAAAACGGTATCTCAAATAAGTAAATAACCCTTGCAACTCAAGAATAATAAGTCAAAATATTGAAAGAATAATGTTAATAAGCAAAAGATTTGAACATACATATCACAAAAGAAGATATAAGGACAACTGCTAATCACATGAAAAGATGGTCAACATCATTAATCATTGTTGTTGTTGTTATGTGCCGTTGAGTTAGTTCTAACTCATTGGGACCCCATACAGAGTTTCCTAGGAGATTGAACAGCTGACCTTGTGTTCAAACTGACTTTGCAGTCCAGCGCATTAACCCACAGTGCCACACCAGGACTCTTTACTTACCATTATTGTTTGTTGTTAAGTGCCGTCGAGTCGGTTTCGACCCATAGCGACCCTGAACAGGGTTTCCGAGGCTGTAAATCTTTACGGGAGCAGATCGCCTCATCTTTCTCCCGCGGAGCGGCTGGTAGTTTCGAACTGCTGACCTTAAGGTTCGCAGCCCGATTCGTAACCACTACGCTACCAGACAAGTATGATACAATTGGATACTGTTGTTGTTAAGTGCCGTTGAGTTGGTTCCGACCCATCGTGACCCTGTATAGGGTTTCCGAGGAGTGGCTGGTGAGCTTGAACCACCGACCTTGTGGATCAAATCAACTTTGCAGTGACAAATCTGTACTAGTCAGCAATTAAAAGGAACAACCTACTGACTCACATACCACATGGATGAATATAACAGCATTATTAAGTAAAAGAAATCACACAGAAAAGACTCCATAGAGTTCAGTTCTACTTGTACAGTAACTTTTAAAAGGCAAAACTAGAGAGAGAGAAAGCCTCCCAGTGGCTGCAGAAGGCAAGGGCTGGGCAAAAGGGGGACTCGTGGCAAAGTGTTAACTGGGAACATTTTGAGTTGAAGGAAATGCTTTTACATCATGTTTGTAGTGGTTGTTATGCAATTCTAAACATCTGCCAGAATCCATTAAACTGGACACTTGAAAAATGGTGAAGTTTAACATATGTAACTTATACTCCAATAAAATAACTCCCTAAAAGCAAGGCACATAACAGAATATGACACCATCTGTGTTAAATAAAAGATAAACAAGAGATAACTTTAAATATATGCATATATATTTGCCAGAATGTGCATAAAGTAGCTCAGGAAGCATATATTTTTTGAATGAATGGCCTCAGATAATAAAAATAGAATGCTTGAAGGAGTATGGAGGGAAGAGGAACTCTATCTTTTGTAGCTTTCAACTTTTGTACCATGCAAATAATCAACCTATTCAAAATGAATGGGGAGTCAATTGGGCTCCAAGATCTGCTACACTATTCAATGTGATTTGAGTCAAAGTTTTATTCCTTTCAAATTGCTGTTGTCAGTTTGATTCTATATAGCTAGATCTTTAAAGAACACAAGGCTCAAAACAGACATTCGATACTAGTTAAACTGAACTATTGTTTTGTTTTAAGAAGACTTCAGAGGTTGTTTCTGATTTGTAGATTATCTCAGGCCAATAGTTTCAAGAGTTCATCTTGCCTCCATGGCACCAGAGAGTCTGGATTCCATGATGATTTGAAAGGCTGTTCTGTGTTTTCTCCCTTTTGATCATAATTCTTCTATAGAATATTTGATCAAAATATTTAGTAAAGGACAGCAACTTGAAAGATTAGATAGCAATCTTAAGGAGCAGTGTGTTTATGCTAATTGGGGAAGAATAAGACCGAAAAGGAGGATGAATGTGGATGCACAACTCAAAGAAGGTAATCAACATCATTGAACTAAGCATGTAGAAATTGGTGAATTGGTGTATGTTCTGCTGTATGTATTCTCAACAACAAAAAAAATAAAGCAAATTATTTTTAAAAATCCTACACCTATGTTATGAGAATATCTTTATCTTTGTTACTCTCATCTCCCTCTCCCATCATATTAAAAAGCACAGTTCTGCCTAAAACCCTCAGAGGACATGGCAATAACATAAATTTAAAGTGTGAGAGAAAGGGATCTCATGAAAAGGAAAATACAAAGTTTCCTTATGCAGTAGATTGGCACCAGTGAGGACTCTAGGGCTCATTCCAGTCTACTGTTTCTTCTTACAGGTGATAAATCTAAGGCCCAGAGAGTGTAAAAGATTTGCCCAAGGTCACACACTATCTAGCTAATCAGTATCACAACCCATATGGTAACCTAGCTCTTAAACCCCATTTTAGAGATAATAATGAATAAAGTAGGCAACTTAGCATGGGAGATAATAGTGAGTGAAGTAAGCGGGTTATTATGGGAGATAATAATGAATTAAAGTAGGCAGCCTAGCATACAGCCTGGTTCTAGTTCAAAGTAGAGATTCAGTATGAGTTGCCGCTTATATTTTTCTCACTATACCAGCAAGCCCCTCAACTAGGATTCTCCATGCACCCTACTCCAGAGACAAATATAAGTGGATACAAGGACATAAGTGTCTTTGCTTGAAAGCTGACCAAATTTCCCAAAACACATTAGTTAGCTTTCCCTTCAAAAGGGAGCTAAACTTGCTTCCCATAACTGTTGTGAGGTTGTGTTTTCAGCTTGCCACTGCAGTGAGGCATCTCATCTAGTATGGTCTGGAACACTAATCCTGTCTAGTAAATCCTTTTGGGCAGGTATTTGCTGAGTGACCATCAGGGAGGTCACTCTTTGCAAGATTAGATCATGCACTTAATATAGTCAGGGGCCCAATCAACCCAGAACACCAATGACCAAGCACATCCTGCTGCAAAGAATGTCTGTGGGGGATGATTTCTTGATGGCTGTTGCTATTCTTGATTTATTAAATATGATTTCAAAACAGTTTTTAAAAATTTATCATTACCATTTCAGTTCACTTTACTTCAATAAATACTTATTACTCATTCTATATAGGGTCGCTATGAGTTGGAATCAATTCAATGGCAGTCCAGGCTCTATGACACCTGTGGAGATACCCGGTGAAGAAGTTATGGATGGAAATGCTTCCTCTGTGGAGCGTTCAGTCTAGTAAGGGGATGGGGGAGAAACACACTTAGCAGACAGCTGTAACATTAGGGACAGTCACTAAGTTGAAGGTAAGCACTTAAGGAATATCACTTGAAATAACCTCGAGGTTCAGAGATGGCTCCCCGGAAAATATGAGCGTAGAGAGTTGTCCAGATAAATAAAAGGAGAAAGTTCATTAGGTAGCATGATGCCAAACAACATCTAAGTTGTGGGGCGCTTACAAGATCAGTTTTCCTGTTCTCTTATGAAGTCAGGGCATGATGGGAGACGGAGTTGTTTAGGTTGTTGTTCTTGTTGCTAAGTGCCATCAAGTCTGTCCCTACTCACAGCAATCCGTACAGGATTTCCAAGGAGTGCTTGGTGGGTTTGAACCACTGACTTTGAGGTTAGCAGCCCAGTGATGATTCAACAGTGCCATCCCGGGACTCCTTATTCAGGTTGCAGAATATCAAAGGCCTTGAAAGGTGGACTTGAGCCTCTTGGCAATGAGCAAGTTTTAAAAGCAGAGGAGTTAAGTATCAAACTTGAAATTTTGTTCCAAGAGAAGGCTATCTTTATGACATTAGACAGGTGAAGGCTATCTGAGTGTCCTAGGGGTGACTGTCCAGGTTAGCTCACTTTGACCAATATTTACAGAGCCGTTAGTACAAGCCGAGTCCCACACAGAACTCTGAGCTACAGAGATAAAACGGTGTGGTCCTTTCCCTCAAGGAACTGACAGTCTTAGAACCAGAATATGGTCCCTCACTACTAATCTAAACCCTCTCCTTTCTGATTGGCTGTCACATCCCAGTCAATGGTGGTTCTCCCCCAGGTGTTGACACTTCTCACTTTCTCCTGGTCACTGTGTTTACTCTGGCTTCTTTGTCTATTGACAGAACAGTGTTTGGTAAATGCTACTGGCACAGAAAAGCACAAAGGGAGGCTCAAGGACAAGGATGCATTGAATTAGCTCCGGCAGCATCGCTTCCTCAGGCTGTTCCTTGCGGTGTTTAATGCCAACCGCTGTCTGAATCCTCAAGTTCTCTGTCTTGAACATACCTTCCAAGCTCAACACAGGCAGTTCCCAGATTACTAATGTCTGACCCACGGACAACTCTTACTTGCTCTTTAATGTTATGTAAATTTGTCCTCACTTTGAAATGACTGAACCCACCCTCTACTTGCAACCAATTTTTCATCATAATCATCTTCACTTGTTGCACGTGTGGCTCTTAAATCATTGAAAAGGCTCCAAGCCATTTCTGGCACTAAAACAGGCCTAAATAAGAGGCAGATGCATCTGCTTTGACTAACCTACCAATTCATTAAGGCACACTTGAGAACAGACCTTGTTCAGAACTCAGGGACGACCTGTCCATCACATTAAGTTTTCTGCCCAAATTTAAGATGATTCTAGGAACACGACAGGGAGTCCCATGAGTATCTGAGAACTAAAAAGATGAAAGTGTACATGACAGTGAGGAACAAGGCCCTTAGGGTTCCTTTACTGTGAAAGAAGTGTAGTTCATGACTTACAATTCCGTGTTCAGTTCTAAATGTTACCTTTAGCATATAAAACATTGTATTTGTTAAGGTCAGACATGATCCTAAAGTATAATCTGAAGAATGTTTGTAGTCACTGGCTGGTGCAAATGGTTAATGCACTCAGTGGCTAACTGGAAGGTTGGAGATTTAAGACAGTACCCAGAAACGCCTCAGAATAAAGACCTCATGAAAAACAAAAACAAAACAGCGTTTTAAAAACTGTCTAGAGCACTGTTTTAACTGACACAGTGAGGTCTCCATGAGCTGGTGTCCACTTGAAAGCAGTGGTTTAAGTAAAGCATGTTTGCATGGAATTTTTCAAAAAAGAAAAGAAAGAAAGTATACGTGATCCACCAAATTCTCACAGAGCCCCTTGCATCTGGGGTAAGACGTGGACTCCACAAGTGGTTGACCATATCTAATGGTTCCCAAGGTTCACCTTACTTAACTCATTCTCCCTTCATGGGTTTGGCGCACCACACTTGCTACTACTTACCCTAGCCTTCTGTCTTCCTTACCGCTAAGGAGTCCTGGAAGTAGCTCACTCCTGCCTTCGTTCAACTATCATTTATTAAGTATACCATGGGACAGCTCTATTAAAATGGATGTAGTGCAGACTCTCTGTTAAGAATTCAAAACCAAAGAGGAAAGTACTAGAGGTAATTATGATATTGAGGTAAGAGAAATGGGAGCTCAAAGAGGAGATTTAACCCTGTCTTGTCTGAAAGAATTTGGGAAGGCTTTCCTGAGTAGGTGACTTCCAGTTAGGTCCGAAAGCACAGTAGGTTATTCTAGGACGAGAAAGCTCTGAAAGGGGAGGACTTGAGCAAAAACCCCGAGCCATAAAATGGCAAGAAGTATGCAGCAAAGCACAGACAAGTTGATACTTTTTCAGGCAAGTGTGAGTGAGGACTGGCAGTTGACAAGGTCTGTCTTGACTAAAACCCTCCTGGATCATGAAGGCCTCTTTATGCTTTCTATCAGCCATGGCCTTTTTCCGGAGGGCAATGAAAAGTCAACCCAGTTAGAAGCAGGAGAACGGCATGATCTGATACTCAATTTATGAGGACCACTTTAGTGGCTGAACTCCTGGTGTGGCATTGTAGGATAAGCACTAGACTGATAACCACAAGGTAGATAGTTCGAACCCACCAGCTGTACCTCGGAAACCCTATTCAGGGTCTCTCTGAGTCAGAGCTGATTCAATGGCACTTAACAGCAACAGTAACAACTCTGGAGTCTCTGTGGAGGCATCTTGAGAGGGAGGTGAGTCTAGAGGAAGTGTGACAAATTGAACAGATATGGCCAAGATGACAGTGGTGGTGGACCAGACAGAGAAGAAGGTAACATTTTAAAAAGATGTAATCAGCTAACCTGTTGGGAGGCGAAGGAGAATCTGAAATCTAAGTTACTCAAAAGTTTTCATTTGTACAATTGATGATACAGTCCACCAAGTGGTGGAATTAGTTGTGGATACCTTGAAATTGAATTTTCAGTCTTTTTTTTTTTTGGGAGGGGGGAATCTACATGGATCCCAATTTGGAGACATTTCTTTCATAATAGCATATCACCTTCGTTTCCAAACTGATGTGGTCTTTACACAACGATTTGAGCGATGTTTTGTTACTACTCTTTCCTGATGGCTTCATGAGGATGGGGAAATGTTGGTAGCAAGTGGATGACTCAACAGGAATTAATGGAGTCTGACTGCTCCATCGTACATTCTCCTCCTTCATGTCCATCTGAGTCATACAGTGCCGGAAGGAAATGTGGAGTGCATCACAGTGACTTTTAATGCTTCTGAAGATCCTGAGAATCATCTCCCACACAAAATTTGGCCTAAAATGTTCCTGAATCTCCTGAAGCATAGTCATGAGCCCCTAGCACCAAAGGTTAGGAATGTCAGTATAAAGGAATGTGCTCCAGATTAAAAGCCCCAAGCCCCAGCTCACCACTAATGTTTGTATGGGATTCACTGAGTCTGTTGGAACCACTTGAAGTTGCATGTTTAGATGTCTGGAAATAGCAAGACAACTAAAATGGTCTGTTTGTCCCAACAGCAGTCTTGGAAGGACCGCTGGAATCATTTGACTCCTCTGGTTTGCGATATTTTTGTTACATAGCTGAGATTTTATGACCTCTTTGGTTGATGACATTGATCATAAATAGCTTCATGTGGACACTTACTTAATGATTTCTGAATAAAATCAGACCTTGTGTTCCCAGCAACCCAATTAAGAAAATATTCTGACAAGTATAGAAATCTTTGTTCAAACCTGCTCATTGTTTCATATTTGCATGCTTCGTTGGTTCCCAAAAAAGACAATTGGGCACCTCAGACAAGCTCAGTCTTGTACATTCTTACAAATGTTAAGCAGGACATAATTTGATATAGCTCTGTTACTGATATTAGAGCAGTCTGTTCCTAGGGGGTCATGGGACAAGAAGAGCCTTTCAGAGTTCCAACTATTTTCCAGACATCTAAACGTGCAACTTCAAGTGGTTCCAACAGACTCAGTGAATCCCATATAAACATACAGAAATTATACTAAGCTAACAACAAACAAAACCAAATATGAAATAACTAGGTAGCCATGTGGAGTCCTGGTGTGGCACTGTTTGAAAAGCGGTGGACTACTAACCACAAGGTTAGTAGTTCAAACCCGCCAGCCACTCCTTGGAAAACCTGTGTAGGGTTGCTATGAATCAGAGCCAACTGAAGAACACTTAACAGAAACAATAGATAACCATACAGGTAAGATATAAAGCAGCTTCATATCTGGATACTTGTTTTAGAAAAATTTGTCTATGTAAAGCAAAGGATGTAAACATTTGGTGTCTCCCTATGGCCAGTTCAGTGGATAAAATAACAATAAAAATATGTCATTTTGTTCCACACAATATTTTTGCATGTAAATGCTTGAAGTCAGAATGTAAATAACACTTGATAAATTTACTGTTTGGTTCTGCTCTATACATAGGTAGAAATGCTTTTTAATTTGTTTATCAATCAAAATATTGATTTACCAATAAATCAATATTTAACTAAGCCTAAATACTGCTTGGCTCATGACATCCTCCTCAGAAACATTTTGCAACTTTCTGTTGCATTCAGAATAAAGTGCAAACCTATGTGACCTTCTCTTCCTTTTAGCCAAAAGGATCTAGTCACAAGTGTGTGTGTTGTCACTCATTTCTGCTTATTCTGAGCCCACTGCCCCAACACCCTTTCTACCCAGCTCCTCAATTGAGCCACATCTCAACATCCAAATCCAGATCCATTTCCCTCATTTTCTCAATATGATTTCAAAGTGTCTCACCTGCAACAATATACTGTTGTTATTAAGTGCCTTAGAGTCAGTTCCAACTCATAGTGACCCTGTATAGGATTTCCAAAACAGCAGTTGGTGAGCTTGAACCACTGACCTTGCAGTTCAAACCAATTTTGCAGTCCAGCACACTAACCCACAGTGTTACCCCAGGACTCAACAACGTACGTACTAGGGGGCTTCAAAATTTCATGGAAAAATTCCATTCTTTTAATGCCATTGTTCAAGGAACTCTGGTAGCGTAGTGGTTTCGAATCAGACTGCTAACTTCAAGGTCAGCAGTTCGAAACTACCAGCTGTTCTGTGGGAGAAAGATGAGGCTTTCTGCTCCCGTAAAGATTTACAGCCTCAGAAACCCTGTACAGAGTCTCTATGAGTCGGAACAGACTCCACGGCACATAACAACAACAATGCCATTGTTCCACAAACTTTTTGAAGGCCTCTCATATATTTGTGTGCCCTCAAGTCATACATAGACTGTGTTTTCTAGGAAACCTAGCACAAAGAAAGACCTAGGAGTTGAGGGGCCTTGTTTTCACCAGGTTTGGGCTAAAGAAAGAGTTCCAAGGCCCTGAGTTGGTGGCAGAAAAGTAAGGAAACACTATATGGGCATGCAATTCAAAGATTTTTATAATTTCACCTCCATATCAATACATACAGGCATCCTGGTGGCACAGTGGTTAAACACTTGACTGCTAACCAAGAGGTTGGCATTTCAAACCCACTAGCTGCTCTGTGGGAGAAAGATGTCGCAGTCTGCTTCCATAAAGATTATACAACAACAACAAAAGAAAAGCCCACTGCCATAAGTCAGTTCTGACTCACAATGACCCCACAGGGCAGAATAGAACTTACTTTTCCTGAGTGTTTTCAAGACTAAATTTTTATGGGAGTAGACAACCTCATCTTTCTCCTGCAAAGTAGCTAGTGGATTTGAACTACCAACTCGTGGTTAACAGCCCAAAACTTAACCCATTGCAACATGAGGACTCCTTTCTGTAAAGTTTGCTATCTAGGAAACTCTGAAACAGTTCTACATGGTCATATAGGTTCTCGATGAGTCCTACACAAGTAAAACTCTGCTGAAGATAATTAAAACATGGTTGCATCAGTACATGGAAAGGAACTGCCAGAAATTCAAACCTAATTTAGAACAGGACATGGAATGTGAGATATCATTGCTGACATCAGATGGCTAAAAGCAGAGAATACCAGATATATGTTTACTTGTGCTTTATGGACTATGCAAAGGCACTCAACTGTGTATATCATAATAAACTATGGATAACATTGTGAATAATGGGAATTTCAAAACACGTAATTGTACTCATGGGGAACCTGTACACAGACCAAGAGGCAGTCATTTAAATAGAACAATGGGATAGTGACTGGTTTAAAATCAGGAAAGGTGATACCAAGTTGTATCCTTTTCACTATACTTATTTAATCTCTATGCTGAGCAAATAATCTGAGAAACTGGATTATCTGAAGAAGAATATGGTCTCAGGATTGGAGGAAGATTCATTAATAACCTGCAATATACAGATGATACAACTTTACTTGTAGGACTTTAAATACTTACTGATGAAGATCGAAGACTGCAACCTTCAATATGGATTGCACTTCAATGTACAGAAACGGAAAGTCCTAACAACTGGGGGATTATGTTAAACAAATAACATGATAATAAATGGAGAAAAGATGGAAGTTGTCAAAGACTTCACTTTGCTTGGATCCATAATCAATGTTTATGGAAGCAGCAATTAAGAAATCAAACAATGTATTGTATTAGGCAAACCTGCTATGAAAGACCTCTTTAAAGTGTTCAATAACAAAGAGGTCATTTTAAGGACCAAGGTGCAATTTATGCAAGCCATGCTATTTTCAATTGCCTCATGCGCATGTGAAAATAGAACAAAGAATAAGGAAGACTTTAATTGATGCATTTGAATTATGTTGGAGAAGAACACTGCAACTACCAGAAGAAGAAACAAATCTGTTTGGGGGAGAAGTACAGCCAGAATGCTCCTTACAAGCAAGGATAGTGAGACTTTGTCTCTTGTTCTTTGGATGCGTGATCAGGAGGGACTGGTCCTAAGAGAAGGACATCATGCTTGGTAAAGTGGAGGCTCTATGAAACAGAGGAAGACCCCCTCAACTAGAAGACATCATTGCAGCACCAACGGATTCAAATGTAACAATTAAGAGGAAGGTGCATTTTGCTTTGTTTCATTTTGTTGTGTTTTGACTCTCTGTGAATCAGAACCAACTTAATGATGCCTAACAACCACACACACACAAAAGTTTGTGCTACAATCAGAATCCTATCCAGAAAAGCAGTGACACCAGAGATGGAGGCAGAGGTGAGGACATGGAGAGATGGAGCAGCTGGGGTCTCTAGACTCATGGAGAGAGAGGGGCTGTGTACTAGCAGCCAGGGATCAGGCTTGCAGGGTGTGCCCTTTGGGTGCTTGAATGATTGTACATTCTTGAGTGTTTTGGTGTACATCCACCACCACCACCACCCCTGCCAAAAAAAAGAGGGGAAAAAAGCAAATATTATTGAATGATGATGCACGGAGGAGATTGTAATCATTGCAATGAAATGATGGTATAAAACCAATGTTCTCCCATGTAAACGATCACTCAGTTCAATTTTTTTAAAAAGTGTGTGCTAATTTGTTACAGATAGGAAATTATTTATTATTCTGTTTTAAGTTTCTAAGCAATCAGGTATATTTGTTTACTATTTATTTACCTTTCAATGTTTCTGTCACTAGAATGCAAAGCCCATGAGAACCAGGACTTCGTTTTCAACATCATTGTAAATACAGTCCCTGGCAACTATCTGTTGCATGTATAAATGAGTGATCTATTTTCATGAATTAAGTATTTGACCAACACTCTGAAATGACTGAACCTCAATAGCATGTTAGTTCAACATATAGTTATAAGCAGGCACATTTGGAAACATACAAAAACGAGTATAGGTTTAGATGCAGACCTAGAGATCTACATTAAAACAATCTAGAAGAAACCCTTGTTGTTGTTGTTGTTATGTGCCGTGGAGTCGGAACCGACTCATAGCGACCCTGTACAGGGTTTCCGAGGGTGTAAATCTTTACGGGAGTAGAAAGCCTCATCTT
>NW_006408556.1:18355346-18368335 GCF_000296735.1 Chrysochloris asiatica
AACTGCTGACCTTGCGGTTCACAGCCCAAGTCGTAACCACTACGCTACCAGAGCTCCAGAAGAAACCCTAAGAGAGCACAATCTTCAGCCCTCCTGGGAAGCCATAAAGTATAGTAAATGGCTTACAACTTTTCAAGAGGAAGTTAAGTTTCAGAGGGTGCGGGGGAAGGTAGAATCTCTGCTGAGTGGTTTCCAATCTGTCTAGACCAGGCTGGTGAAAGGAGATGGGGATAAGACTCTGGTGGTTCAATAATGAGTAATTGTTATCATGACTGATCGAGATTGTTAATAACTGTAAAGGTAGAGGTTTTATAGCTAAAAAAAAAAGAGGGGGGGTAGTTGATCTTGCAGTTCAGGAGCGGAGGTCCCTGGGGCCATCAAGGGAGAAGAGCAGGAGTGGAATGTGGGACCCTATCCAGAGAAGCAGTGACTCCAGAGATGGAGGCAGATATGATGATGTGGAGAGATGGAGCGGCTGGGGACTCTAGACTCATGGAGGGAGAGGGGCTGTGTGCTGGCGACCAGGTGGCAGGCTTGTAGGGTATACCTTTTGGGTGTTTGAATGACTGTACATTCCTGAGTGTTTTGGTGTACATCCACCACCACCACCTTCACCAAAAAAAAAAAAAAAAAGAGGGAAAAGAAGCAAATACTTCTTGATGATGATGAAACAAAATATGATAGGATGAGTGTAAAGCTGATGTTCTCCCATGTAAACTATCACTCAATTCACAATAAAAAAAAACTTTTTTAAAAAAAGCATAGTCAAGACCAGTCCAGTGTAATCCAGTGATGCTGGGAGGATGAAGGAGGCTGTGCAAGCCAGACTCAGACTTACCACTCCCACTTCAAACAAAGCAGCTCCTGCTTCTCTTGCCTTTATACAAGTGGTACTTCTATTTAGCATTGAATAAAGAACTCCAATGGGAATAGGAGGAGAGCCAAGAGGGCGTAGTGTTATAATCACTGCTCTTCTTACAGAAAGGAGCCCTGGTAGCATAGTGGATTATAAACTGGGCTGCTAACTGCAAGGTCAGCAGTTCAAATCTACCAGCCACTCCGCAGGAAAAAGATGAGGACTTCTGTCCTGTAAAGATTTACAGCTGTGGAAACTCTATACAGGGTTGCTATGTGTTAGAACCGACTCAGTGGCACATAACCACCACCACTACCTTCTTACTGAATGCTGCTGAATATTATTTAAAAGGAATTCACATGGTTAACATGAGGTTGTTGTTAAGTGCTGTGCATTGAGTTGGTTCCAATTCTTAACAACCTTGTACAGAGTTTCCGAGAAGCAACTGAAGGATTTGAATTACCGATCTTGTGATTAGCAGTCCAGTGCTTATCCTACAGAGCCACATAATTACAGTACAAAGAATGTAAACATTAAAAGAGTTCATTAAACCCAGCATTTGCGTTAGAGAACTACAAGTCTTAAAACGATTTAGAAATCACGGGTTAGCAGTTTTTCCTATCGCTGGTACCAACTGGAGATACTGACATTCCTGCTACTTTTTTTTTTGCTCAACACAAGTGAGCAAATTTCTAGTGAGATCAATGCTTTACCAATTTACAAATAACATCTTGATGTGCCAATGATGATGGTAACCCACCTTTCCTGTTGTGTGAAGTTGCATGAATGCTCTGTCCTCAAAAAAATTACTCTGAGCCTTTACTTAACAATTACGGCAAGCCGTAGCATGATGATGCCAATGATGGTGGAGGTATGAAAGCGGGGAATCTCCTTTGTGTACACTTTGGCACCCCCTCCCTAAATTCCCACCTCACTCTGTCTACTCATCCCTCTGCCTCCCCTCTTAAAATGTTGTTTAATCATCAGTGGTGTGCAAGCTCTGTGCAAGTCACCCCACTGCTGACTTCTTGAGACCACAGTCCAGGTCCTACAGATCCCTGATAATTCACCAGGCAAATGTTGTCACCTGCCTAAATGTGAGCCAAGCACTATGCTAGATGCTTTTCTCAAGAACATTCTAGAAGAATCAATAGAGTTACTCACAACACAGAGAAAAGTACAAGGTAGAAAATGAAACTATATGAAATCAGCAAATAAAGTGCATTTCATTAGGAAGAAGGAAAGGGAGAAATTACTGGGATTTTTCTGATGCCACAGAATAATCATTTTTCTTATTCAGAAATTGCAGCATTTACTAATGTTCCATCTACACACTTAAAAAAACAAGTATTGTTAGGGGGTGAATAGGAAGTAGGGTTATAAATACATAACAAAAATGTAACTATTTTGGGTGAAAAGGTTCTGCCATCTTGATTAATAAGTACACCTGAAATTTTTTTTTTGGCATTTTGATAATATTCATAACTATAATCTTATTATAGATTAGGTCTAATACAAAGATAATCAAAGTTCTTTTTTTTAAACATCCTAGGTGTTAAATATTAACACTGGCAATTATTTTTCTTACTACTACTGAAGTCATTTTATATGGCTAAATAGTTATATTGGTGACAAAAGGGCAAACTCAGTATCATTGCTAACATTTATTGACCCTATTATCTGAAGTATCTCCGACCTTAGGAACATACGAAGGAAACTCCAGTACCTAACTGTAGGTTTGGCTTTCTCTCACAAGCTTCGGTTTCATTTTTGAAAACGATGTTGACCAAGGAAATTTACCCAGACAGGTAAATGTACTTAACATCGATCACAAAAGTAAGCTTGCAGGCAACAATTTCTCCTCACCCCTAAGTGAACTCTTTAAAAATGCTTTGCTCGTGGTATATAAGATTATAGATTAAACACACTCTTTATACGTACTTCCCAATTCTTATTTTGAGAAATCCTGTGTGAACTTTGGAATGACCTATTTACTCAGCCCTACTCTTGTGTGTATACTGAGGTCCAGGGACCACAACACTATGCATCATTCCCTGGACAGCGCAAAATAAAACCCCAGAGCAAAATAAACCCCCAATTCAGCCATCTGCATGTGCAGGTGTGCCTTCTACGACAGTCCTTACCTTCACAAAGAGGCTAATCTCAGGAATCACGGAAGATGCTTGGGTGTCTTCCAAATTATTAGCACTGGAATACCCAGTTTGGGAATCCACGCTGGTGGAGAAGGCTCTGCTCTGTTGGATGGTGAAGGCTGAAGAAGGCAGGTCTTCTTCCATCATACTTCCATTCTCCTGGGGACTCTCCGAGCGGGGTTCCTCTGAGAGGAGCTCCAGATCCTGGACTGGTGAGTATAATTCTTCCACCGAGTCGTCTTTGTCCTCCTGGGTTTCACCTTCTTGAGAATCCTGGGCCTCTGACTGTACCTCATCAGGCAGAAGGTAGTCATCTGCTCCTGGCTGAGAAGACTCTAGGCTGTTCTCCTCACCCCCAATAACATAGACCGCCACAGAATCATACTCAGAGCTTTCCAGCTGGGTAGCATATGAAGTATTTTCTGGCTCCAAGTCTTCTTGTACATTATCATAAAGGGGACCTTTATTTTCTCTTAGCTGGTCTGGATCCTCATATGTCTCTTCCTTTTGGACTGTATCATAAATGTTGTTGTAGTCTTCTTCATTCATTTTTTTAAAAATCTGATAGATCCTTTTGCTGACAAACCTGAGAAGGTCTGAACCTTAAAGGGATCAGGGATGCTGTACAGGCTGCAGAGGAATCAACCAACGTGAAGTGCAGCAACAAGCAACAGTTATCAACGACGTCTCTAGCAATCATTTACCGGAGACTTTAATCAGCAAGCCATAAGTCCATTGGACAAAAGATAAAGCTTACATATTCAGTTAACTCTTTCACTCCTAAGGACTTTTCAATTAGACTCTGGGGTTTCCTCATTGCCAGTAACGCCAAGGTTCTTTGAATAAACCAGGGATTGAATTACCTTTTCTTTATACATTGAAATTCTGGTTATGTATCCATTTATAATTAAATAGAGCTCCCTCTTCTAATTGTCCACAAATGTTGACAACATTAAAAAATCCCTGCTATTCAGTGGAGAGCTAAAATTCTTCATGATAATAACCCATATATTTATAGCTAAATTTATTAAACAAAACAGTTCTTCTGTATTGATACTCTTTGATGAGTGAGTTTTGCATGCCTCAGTTAGGTAATGAATTATGTCCACATTTCTTATCTGGAAACACCTCTAGGTGATTAAAAGCCATAAGGAAAAGAAGATAAATGTTCTGGCCTATGGGCATATCCTTACAGACCACCCATAGTAAGGGAATCAAAGATACATGACTTTGAGTTTTATTTTTCCCTCTTAAATCTGTGTGCTCATCACAGCCAACAAAACAAGCATTCACTAAGACACTTAAGTACAGGAGACATAAGTGGGCTTTGAACATTTTGTTGTTGTTGTTAAGTGCCATCAAGTCAGTTCTGACTCTTAACGATCCCGTTTAGGGTTTCTGAGACTATAAATCTTTCTGTGAGCAAAAAAACTCACCTGGAAAGCTGGTGGGCACAAACTGCTGACCTTGTGGTTCGCAGTTCAGTGCTTACCGACAGAACCACCGCACTCTCCATTGAATGTATTTGTTGTTGCTGTTAAGTGCCATCAAGTTGATTCCGATTCATAGTGATCTTGTATAGGGTTTCCTAGGAGCAGCTGGTGGATTTGAACTGCCAACCTTGTGGTCTTTGCTTTTTAAAGTGGTACTCTCTTTTGCAAATTCCTGGTTTTCTTTACCATATCATGTACATGTGTCTCTTTCATGTGACAGTCCAAATAGGCTGTTGTTGTTAACTGCCATCAAGTTGATTCCGACTTACAGAAATCCTGTATAGGTTTCAGAGTTTTAAAATCTTTGTGGGAGCAGAAAGCCTCATCTTTCTCCTGTGGAGTGATAATCCTTGTGGTTCACCGTTCCGTGCTTATCCTACAGAGCCACTGTGCTCCCTGGATGTGTTGTAAAGGAACCTTAATATCTAGAAATCATGTGCAAATGGAGAAGTAATGTACATTTCAAAGTATTTGATGAGTATCTTATCGGTAAAACTCCACTGTTCCCTTAGGCTAACATATGCAGGAATCGTCTAGGGTGAACTAGAGCAATATTTCTGTATTTCTAATTAAAAAATGAATAAGGGTCACTTGTTGTTGTTAAGTGCCATCAAGTCAGTTCTGACTCATAACAACCCTGTATAGAGTTTCCAAGAAATGACTGGTGAGTCTGAACTGCTGACTTTGTGGTTAGCAAGTCCAGTGCTTATCCTACAGCACCAGGCATTAAAGAGAATTGACACTGACATTTTCATTTTATTGAAAAAGGAGGTTTAATAGATACAAATATCTGATAAATTACTATAAGTTTCATAATAAGGCATTTATGACTATATGAAATCCCAGTTCAAATCCTCCTCATAATTTTAGAGTTGGAGAAAATTATCTTAGGCTGAGTTGCCTAAAAAAACAAAATCAGTGAAGCACATATGAGGGACCTTCAAAAAAGCTCATGGAAAAATTCCATTCTCTTTCAATTCCATTCTTTCATGAACTTTTTGAAACCCCCTTGTACATATAAGGAACTGTATCTCAAGGAAATAGCTCCACAGTGTAGAGTCTGCAAGTCCCAAGTCTGTACGGAGGGTCTCAGACTAGAGGCGTCTCCAAACTCATGCAACAGCAAAAGCTGATAAGTCCAAGATAGGCAAGTAAGATGGCAGGTGACTGACTCATAGGCTGTGGAACTTGAAGATCCCAAGAACCAGAGCTCAGATAATAAGGACAGAGATGCAAAGCCAAAGCAAATGAGCCTAACCCTAATTGTTGTTGTTAAGTGTCATCAAGCCAGTTCTGACTTAAAAGGACCCCATATGGGATTTCCAAGAGTAGTTGGTGAGTTTAAACTGTTGATCTTGAAGTTAGCAGTCCATTGTTTACCCTACACCACACCAGGACTCCAAACCCTAACTATAACCCTAAAATGATACCTAGACCTAGCCCTAACCCAAACCTAACCCTAACTTTAAACCTTTAACCAGACCTGGTTGTCTAGTGGGTTAAGAGTTGGGTTGCTAACTGCAAGATCAGCAGTTCAAATCCACCATCAACTCCAAAGGAGAAAGATGAGGCTTTCTGCTCCCATAAAGATTTACAGCCTCCAGGACTTCCGGCAAGCTGGTGGACTAAGCAGATGCACTACATGGTCCCTCTACAATAAAAGATACAAAAGACCAAATAAAACAGACACAGATGAAAATTCTGACACCCAGAACTTTTGAGAGGTGGATGGAATGTTTGCTTGGAGGAGAGGCTGAACGGGTATGGTGAGTGAGAGAAGGAAGCTGACTGGTGAACGACTGGCTAGACAAGGCACAACCATCTTGTAAGCAGCTTTGGCAGCAGAGAGAGGCCTGGCAGAGCAGATTTGCACTGATAACTGGGGAGGTGTGATTTCTTCTTTTTCCCCATGCTCCCCTGGTGACCAGAGATGTGGCCAGCTCCCAGCATCATCCACCAGCAGTGCAGACCCAACTCTCCAGGAATTCAGAGCAATGTGATTGGAAGCCATGTCGGTGTGAGTTGGGAGCTGGTTGTGCTGCTCTGGTGTGCTGCTTTGGTGCCTGGATTCAGGTGGGTTTGACTCAGAACAACAAAATCTGAAGAGCCACCAGACCAGAATTTAACCAATCACCCTGGCCCCAGGTACCCAGTGATCCTAACAGACACTGAAACCAGCTCCATCATGGGTCCCCACAAACTACTTCTGAACACATATAACACCAGGACAGTAGGAATTCCATCTAAACCAGGAACTCTGCTGTCACATCCCTTCCACAACCACCTCGTGAACTTCTTGAATTGCAGGACCCTATCAGAGATTTCTCCCCTTCAAGTCTAACAACTGCACTGTTTGTTATTACAAATATGACAACTCCACAATGCCCCAGAGAAAACAGACCATTGTAACTTGTACAAATAAACAAAAGAGAATGACTCAAACATATGACCAACATGTAGAGACAGAAAACATTTCTGAGGAAAAAGGTAATGGAATTAAATGAAAAATAATTCAAAAGAATGATATTTTAGTACCTTCAACGGAACGACAGAAAGATCAAAGAAAGCAAGGAGAACACAGAAAAAACTTTAGAAGAATTCAGGAAAATGCTACAAGAACAAACAGACAAAAAAAGTGCAAATTTTGAAACCATACCAAACCTGCAATTAGAAATCCAGAAGATTGATACTAACATTTCAGAAATGGACAATACATTGACAGGGCAAAGGAGAAGCAATGAAAGCCCTAAGAAGCAGACTTGAAGATCAGTCTCTCGATACTAGTACGCTAGAAGAGCAATCAGAAAAAATCACGGAAAAAAATCAAAGAAAACTTAAGGGTTATGTGGGACACAGTGAAGAGGAACAACTTATGGGTGACTGTAATTCCAGGATAGGAAGTGACAATAAAAAGCAAAAAGAAAATTGTTGGGATTGTTGGAAGAAAACTTCCCTAACATAATGAAAGATGAGAAGATAAGCAGACAAGAAGATGAATGAACTCCAAACAGGATAGATCCCAAAAGAAAATCACCAAGATGTACCATAATCACACTTTCCAAAATCAAAGACAAGGAAAAAATCCTCAGAGTAGCTTGGGAAAAATGAAGAGTTACCTACAAAAGAGAGCCGATAAGACTAAGTTCTGATTTCTCAGCAGAAACCAAGCAGACAAGAAGGCAATAATATGACATATGAAAAACTCCGAAAAAAAAAAAAAAAAAAACTTTTATCCTTTGGAATACTTTCCTTGTAAAGAGAAGGAAGATCAGTTGCACAAATGTTTTATTCAAAAAAAAAAAAAAAAAGTTGCCAGCCAAGAATCATATACTCAAAAGAGCTGTCCCTCAAATACAATGGTGAAATTAGGATGTTTCCTGTTAAACAAAAATTAAAGGATTTTGTAATGATCAGATCAACTTCACAAAAAATGGTAAACGGTGTTCTTTGAAGTGAGATTAAAACCACCCGGAACTCAATCCAGATAAAGAAGTATTTACAGTAAAACATCAGAACTGACTTGATGGCACTTAACAACAACAACAATAGTAAAACAAACTACAAGACTGAAAATAAGGAAACAGAAATATCAATGTATAATGAAGTCAACTACAAAGCGCAGAGGGAAGGTATAGCTACAGAACTTCCAAATAGCAAGAAGTCAAGTAGATTTCAAGATAAACAGACTGTGTTAAGCAGGGAAAAAATTAATAAATACAGGGTAACTGATAAGAAAAACAATACATTTGCACATCAAAATAAAAAAAGAGAAAAATCAGAAAGATATCACATAGCAAACATTAACACAACAGAAATGAAAATGAAGAGAAAATCCACAAACAAAATGAAAGTATAAGAAATTATGCAGAACAAAGAATCTGGCAGCATCATAATAAAAACACACAGAAAAAGGACAACAATCAATTCATACCTATTGATAATTACACAAATGTAAATGGATTAAATGTACCAGTCAAGAGACATAAAAAGTAGAATAGATAAGAAAACAGGATCCTTCAAACTGCTGTCTTCAAGGGACACATTAAAAAGATGGAGACAGCCTAAATACCCATCATTAGAAGAATGGTTAAACAATCTTTGGTACATACACACATTGGAATACTGTAAAACTTTGAAAAGTAATGATAAATCTGTGGAACACCTCACAACATGGTTGAACCTGAAGGACAATATGTTGAGTAAAATTAGTCAATCACAAAAGGACAAATATGGAGTGAGACCAATGTTGTAAAAAGAGTTAGAAAAAGGTTTTCTTGGTAAGAGAACAATCTATGATGATTATGGGTGGTGAGAGGAATTCGCATACCAGAGGGTAGATACATGTTAATATGAGTGACAGGGCAGGCAATATACAACAAGAGGGAGGTCAGCATAGGAAAGATGAAGGTAGTGGAAGACACAGGGAGGAAAGCAATAGTTAAAGTGAATTGAGGTAAATACTATTAACTGTTGGTACATGGAGGGGATTGCTACCATTTAATGGTGCAAAGTATATGACTTGCCAGAAGTAAAACTGATAATCTACTCTGTAAATCTTCACTTAATTCACAATAAAAAGTTGAAAAAAATAAAAAGATTTACAGCCTCGGAAACCCTACACAGGGTTGCTATGAGTGGGAACCAACTCCACAACACATAACCACCAACACCTCCAAACCTATCAATGGAGTCCTAGAGTCCTGGTGTGGCACTGTAGGGTAAACACCGGACTTCTAACTGCAAGGTTGGCAGTTCAAACCCACTAGCCACTCCATGAAAACCTTCTGCAGGGTCATTATGAGTCAGAACCGATTCAAAGAAACGAATAACAACAACAACAATCCTAACGCTATCTACTTGTCTGTCAGTTTGTCATGTTGCAGTGGCTTGCATGTTGCTGTGATGCTGGAAGCTATGCCACCAGAGTTTCAAATACCACCAGGGTCACCCATGGTGGTCAGGTTTCAGTGGACCTTCCAGACTAAGAACAGATTAGGAAGAAGGACTTTGGTAATTCACTTCTGATGCATTAGTCACTGAAAACCTTGTGAACAGCAATGGAATACTGGCTGATATAGTGCTGGAAGATGAGCCCCTCAGGTTGGAAAGCACTGAAAATATGACTGAGGAACAGCTGCCTTCTTAAAGTAGAGTCAACCTTAATGGCATGGCTAAAACATAGCATTCAAGAAATAGCTGCAAATATCCATTCACAATCAGGACACAGAATGTACAAAGTGTGAGTCTAGGAAAATTGGAAGCCATCAAATATGAGATGGAACACATAAAGATCCATATGCTAGTCATTGTTGTTGTTAAGTGTCAAGTTGCTCTGACTGCTAGCGATTCTGTATAGGGTTTCTAAGCAGTGGCTGGTGAATTTGAGCAGCCAACCTTTCAGCTATCAGTCCAGTGCTTATCCTACAGCCCCACACTAGGACTCCATGCTAGGCATCAGCAAGCCAAAATAGGTAGGTAGTGGCCATTTTGAATTGGACATTCATATAATTTACTGTGCCAGGAATTAAACATTCAAGAGGAATGATGTTGCATTCATCAAGAACATTGCAAGACCTATCTAGAAGTACAGTGTTGTCTGTGACAGAATATGCATATGCCTGCCAACAAGGAAGACCAATGAATATGACTATTATTCAAATTTATGAATGAAATTTATAAATTAAAATAGACTAAAGTCAATGATGATGAAATTGAAGAATTCTAGCAACTTCTTTGGTTTTAAAATGATAAAATTTGTGATCCATATACATTGATAATTACTGTAATATGAAAGTTGGAAACAAAGAAGAGGGATTAGTAATTAGAAAATATGGCCTTGGTGTTATAAATGAGGCTGGAGATCATATAGTAGAATTTTGCAAAACCAACTACTGTTTTTATAAACATCTTTTTTTCAACCACACAAATGACCACTATATACATGGATCTTGACAAATGGAATACACAGAAGTAAAAAATATTACACCTGTGGGAAAAGACAATGAAGAATCTCAATATCATCAGCCAAATTAGGCCAGGGGCCAACTGTTGAATTAATCATCAATTACTCATATGCAAATTAAAATTGAAGCTGAAGAAAATTAAAACAAGTCCATAAGAGCCATAATATGACCTTGTGTATATCCCACCATCTCAAGATATCATCTCAAGAATAAGCTTGACCTATTGAACACTAATGATGGAAGACCAGACGGCGGAAGATCAGAAGAGTTGTTGAGGACAAGAGCATCATACACAAAGAAAGAAAGTGTCATTAAAAAGAGAGGAAAGAAAGAAAAGGACAAAATGATATTAGAAGCGATTCAAACTTGCTCTTGAACATAGACTATGGTAGTGGTAGTAGCGGTTATGTGCCATGGAATAGCTTCTGACTCATAGTGACCCTGTATAAGATTTCCGAGGCTGCAAATTTTTATGGGAGCGGAAAGCCTCATTTTCTCCAATGGAACAGCTGGTAGTTTTGAACATAGACTAGCTAAAGCAAATGGAAGAAATGATGGTACAAACGAATTAAACAGAAATTTTCAAAGAACAGCTCAAGAAGATACAATAAAATAGCATGATGAAATGTGCAAAGACCTAGCATTAGAAAATCAGAAGGGAAGATCACACTCAGCAATTCTCAAGCTGAAATAACTTAAGAAAACATTCAAGTCTTGACTTACAGTACTGAAGGATTCTATGGCCAAACTATTAACTGATGTTGTTGTTATTGTTTTTGTTAAGTGTCATCAAGTTAGTTCTGATTAATTGCAACCCTGTATAGGGTTTCTGAGGAGCGGTTGGTGAGTTTGAACTGCCAACCTTACAATTTAAACCAACCTGTGGTCCAGTACTTATCTTAGAGCGCCAACCAGCCACACCGGAACGCCATTGAATGATGTAGGAAGCATCAAAAGAATATGGAAGGTGTACTGTACAAAAAGATGAAGTTATTGTACAAAATGATCAACCACTGATCAAAGTCAATGATGAACCATTTCAGCAGATAGTATATGGTCAGGATGGTATTAAGAAAGAAGTACAGGCTACACTTAAGCTAGTAGAGAAAAACAAGACTCCAGGAATTGATGGAATACCAAATGAAATGTTTCAATAAATAATGCAGCCCTGGAAACACTCACTTGGAGGCAGTCACTAGTCTATGCCAAAATATTTAGAAAATGGCTACCTGGCCAACGGACTGGAAGAGATTCATATTTATGATCACTCCAAAGAAAGGTGATCCAACAGAATGCAGAAAATTATCAAACAACATCATTAATGTCACATGCAAGTAAAAATTTTCTGAAGATAATTTTAAAATGGTTGCAGCAACGCATGGACAGGAAATTGTCAGATATCCAAGCCAAATTCCAAAGAGGAAGTGGGAAGAGGGAGATCATTGCTGGCCTCAGATGGATCTTGACTGAACACAGAGAATACCAGAAAGATGTTTACTTGTGATTTATTGACTATACAAGGGCATTCAATCGTGTGGGTCCTAACAAACCATGGGTAACATTGCAAAGAATAGGAATTCCAGAACACTTAGTTGTGTTCATGAAAAACCTGACCAAGAGGCAGTCATTTGAAGAGAATAAGACTGGTTTAAAACCAGGAAACTCTTATGACGTCACGATGAGTCAGAATTACCTTTATGGCAATGGATTTGGCTTTTGGGGGTTTTGATTATATCTGGTAAATCTGTGACTTAAAGCACAACCCCTCGCTGAAGTAGTTACCCTAGGTGTATGTTTATAAGAAATTCCCAGGCTGTTTTTATTTCATACTCACACTCCCCATGTAGTACAGGAGTCCTCGTGTGGTGCTGTAGGATAAACACTGGACTGCTAACCACAAAGTTGATGGGCAAACCCACCAGTCACTCCTTGGAAACCCTATTCAGGGTCACTATGAGTCAGAGTCAACTCGATAGCATTATCAGCAACAACAAGGTTGTATCTTTTCACCATATTTATTCAATCTGTATGCTAAGGAAATATTAAGAGAAACTGGACTAGATGGAGAAGAACATGGCATCAGGATTGGTAAAAGACTCATTAACAACCTGCAATATGAAGATGACACAATCTTGTTTACTGAAAGCAGAGAGGACTTGAGGCCCTTACTGTTGAAGATTAAAGAACACAGCCTTCAGTAAAGATTACATCTCATTGTAAAGAAAACAAAAATCCTCACAAGTGGACAAATACATACCATTATGATAAACAGTCAGTTTGAGAACTAAGGTACACCTGATCTAAACCATGGCTTCTTGAAATTGCCTCATATGCATGTCAAAGCTATACAGTGAAGAAGGAAGACTGGAGAAGAATCGATTCACTTGAATTATGACGTTGGCAGAGACTATTGAATGTACCATGGACTTTTAGAAGAATGAATACATCTGTTTGGAAGATGTACGGCCAGATTTTTCCTTGAAAGTGATGATGATGAGACTATGAGACTACATGCCTCTTACTT
>NW_006408556.1:18368480-18377632 GCF_000296735.1 Chrysochloris asiatica
CCATGGGTTCAAACATAAAACAATTGTGAAGATGGTGCAGTATAAGGAACAGTTTCTTTCTGTTGTACATGAGTCAGAACCAATTTATAAGTTCTTTCATTATGAGTCAGAGTTGACTCGATGACACCTAATAGCAACAACAACATAGCAACCCTATGTACAATACAATAGATTGAAATAATGATTAATCTTGCTCCATTTTTACATTATTTGCTATATTTGAGTCCATAGTTGTGGACGTCAGTCTATCTCATTGATGGTCTTTCTTGTCTTTCACTGATGCGTAACTTTACCAGCATGCTATTCTTCTCCAGGACTAGTCTCTCTTGATAACATGTTGAAAATATGTGAAATGAAGTCATCATCACCCTTGATCCTATCAAGCATTCTGGCTGGTTTTCCTCCAAGACAGATTTGTTCTTTCTTCTGGCAGTCCATGATATATTCAATATTCTTCATCAACACCACAATTGAAAGGCTTCAATTCTTCTTCAGTCTTCCTTATTTGTTGTTCAGCTTTTGTATGCATATGAAATAATTGTAAAGACCATGGTTTGGGTCAGGTGTACATCTTTGCCTTTTAACACTTTAAAGAAGTATTTTGTTGCAGTTTTGCCCAATGCAATTAAAAGGACGGACAATAGCAAATGTTAGTGAAGATGTGGAGCAAGAACAAGGGGAGTGTGAGTATGAAATGAAAAATTGCCTGGGAATTTTTTATAAATATAAGCCTAGGGTAGATACTTCAGTCAGGGGTTGTGTTTTAAGTCATGGGTTTAACAAATGTAACCAAACCCCTTCCCAAAGTCAATTCATTGCCACCAAGTCAATTCCAACTCACAGCAACCCTGTAAATTCCCAAGGCTGTAATCTTGATGGAAACAGACTGCCATGTTTTTTCTCCTGAAGAGAAAGTTTAAAACCATTGACCTTGCAGTTCAACCAACCTTGTGGTCTAGTGTTTATCCTACAGTGCCACACAGGACCTTTAAGTGTCCAATTTCACAGTTTTCTTCATGATTCTTGTTAGTATGAGTCCATCCATGTATCATTCAGATGTAAAATTCCATCCCTTTATCAGATTATATTAAAAAAAAAAATCCATTTCTGTCCCAAAATGCCATGAGGAAAGTACCCTTACCAACAATGTTTCAGAGCACAGGGAGACAGGGAATGGTCACATCCCACTACTCCACTGGCTCCTCCCCAGTCTAACTCCCCTGTTTCCTCTCTTTTCCTAGTCTCCCATTCACAGAGTAAGCTTCAACTTTTCCAGTTTCTCCCAAAGATTATTTTCAGCCTAGCTCCACATATATTTAATCTGGTTATGAATGGGAGTAGGTGGCTCCTCACCCCAAACAAGCATTTCAAGGGATTTCCTCCAAGCAAATATAGAACTCTCTCAGAAGAGAATCCCAACAAAAGTGATGTTTTCCATCTTGTACTTTTGTTCAGATTTGGAGACTCCCTGAGGAGATTTCTTCGACTTCATTTTACATTTCTAGCAGAAGTAGAAGCTCTGAGCTGTTTCATTTTTAAAACCTGGAAATGGATCAGCTCCCAGAGAAAGTATAAGGGGCCAGAGCATCTCAGAGCGTGAGATCAAGCCACGAGCATTGTTCTGCCCGTTCACCTTCCTTGCTATTGTTCTGATCAGTGGTTTGCAGGTGAAGGCTGGCAAAGTGGAAACGAGGATATACCAAAAGTGGGTGCTTAAAAAAACCTTGCAACATTGTAAGGTAGAGAGGATAAAATGGTTATGAGGATAAGATAGTTACTGTCGTAAATTACATACAGAGACCAAATATTGGATGTTCACCAGTAGCTCTCACTAAAGTTGAATATTAGCCAATCTGAAAATCATGAAACCATAGATTCCTAAAACTAGACTAGACAGTGAGGTTATGATCTACAATAGCTTCTGGAATAATTCATTGGGCCCTGGAATTCTGGTGGGGTACTGTATGATAAGCACTGGACTGCTAACCATAAGGTCAGTGGTTCAAACCCACTGATTACGCCACGGAAACCAGTGACTCATAGACAGAGTCACTATGAGTCAGAACTTAACAACAACATTTGGGCCTTGGTGTGATGCTGTAGGATAATCTCTGGACTGCAAACCACAAAGTTGGAAATTCAAACCCACTAGCTGCTCTCAGAATCCTTATACAGGGTCACTAAGAGTCAGAACCAACTGAATGGCACAGGACAACAACAACATTTGGGAGGGGCCCAGGTGGTACACTGGTTAAACAGTCAGATGGTAATTGACAAGTTGGCACCAGCTGCTCTGCAAGGTTGCTTCCTTAAAGATTTTGTTGCTGTTGTTAAGTGCCATCGAGTCGGTTCTGACTCATAGCGACCCTACACAGAGTTTCCGAGGCTGCAAATCTTTACGGGAGCAGAACGCCTCATCTTTCTCCAGCAGAACAGCTGGTAGTTTCGAACTGCTGACCTTGCGGTTCACAGCCCGATTTGTAACCACTACGCTACCAATTACAGCCTTGAAAACTCTTTTAGCGTCACTATGAGTTGGAATCAACTTGATGACAATGAGTTTGTGTTTTGAGGGGGTTTGGGCTATATTTGATAAACTTATGACTTTAAACACAACCCCTAGGCTTCAGGAGAATCAGCACTAAAAGATAGCCCTTAGAACAACAAAAACATAGTTAACAGAGAAAAGAAAGACAAATGATTTATTTTAAGAAGAGCAAATCTATCTCCAGTGCTAGTATTTTTACACAGTCAATCCAGCACCCCACTCTCCAGCACCCCACCCCCTTCCTTATCACTGTGTCTGAGCTCCTAGGAGCTACTCACTCTTAACAAGAGTTTTCACGCTAATAGGTTACACCGTCATATGTTTGTTTCAAAGAATGCAAGGTCTAACCCAAAGGAATCAGTGGCTAATGGAAAGAACTTATTTTCCACTCTTCGTGAAGAGCTACCTGTTTCTCATCTGTCTGTTCTACTAACTCTCAGTCTTCCCATATATAAAGTGGGAATATTTACATGTTTTGTTGTACTTAAATACAGGTAATGTAGGCTCATTATAGTGCCTGGCTGGTGTTCAGTCAGTACTGTTACTTTTAAAATGTACTCCCTAGATAACTGACTCTGAATTCATCTGTTGTCCTTTTTTGATAATTAAATAAACATTCTGGATCAAACTAAAGAGATGAGATCTGAGAACAAACATGTTCTAAAAGAGACATGAGATGTAGCTCAAGATTTCCTGTGCTTAATATCTGATAGAGTAGAAGCTATAACTCTTCAGTATGAAACGTTAATGGAAGGATTATGTTTCATGACAGAGAAGTGGGACTGGCCTTTGGGGCCGTGGATTTCAGAAGAGGAAGTTGTCACTTTGGGCGGGGGTGGTACAGGGAAAGAGAGTATCTTAGGCAATAGATGTGAGCAGGACAGCTGGAGTAGAGGGCAAAAGTTACGGTGAAATGTAATGTAGAGCTGAGCAGTCACAAAGAGTAAACCAACCTTGATGATGGAGGTGGATTGTGAGAAATACAGCAAAAATGCCAGAACTGGGTTTGATTATGGATAGTTTGAATGCCAGGGGCAGGAATTTGAATTTTATGTTTGGGCTGCTAACCTAATGGCCAGCAGATAGAAACTACCAACTGTTCTCCGGGAGAAAGAAGAGGCTTTCTGCTCCCGTAAAGATTTACAGCCTCAGAAACCCTGTACTGGGTTGCTATGAGTTGGAGCCTACTCCACAGCACACCATTACACCACCAGAATGATACTGGGAGTTCTGCAACTAACTTTTCAATCTAGCGCATTAGCCTACAGTCCACACCAGGACTAGATAGATAGATAGATAGATAGATAGATAGATAGATAGATAGATAGATAGATAGATATGGAGTTCTGGTGTGGCTCTGTGGCTTAATGTGCTAGACTACAAAGTTAGTTTGAATCGTGAGGTCAGTGGTTCAAGCTCACCAGCTGTTCCTGGGAATCCCTATACAGGGTTGCTATGGGTTGGGCTGCTATAGGTTGGAATTGACTTGATGGCACTGAATATATATATATAGTTTTATTATTCTGAGGAGATGAAGGAAAAAATTTAAATAAGTTAAAAAAAATAAGTAAAGGGGGAGCTGGGAGTGGGGAAGATGAGACAGATGAAGTCTTCAGTTAACGATCTACCATGAATAAGAAGAGACTAGAAGGCTAAATTAATTTAACAAGGAAATTAGGCCCCCAAACTACCATGATTTAACTAGGGTGAGATCCACCTACATGCCTTCGGCAGGACAGCCCCTCCTTCATCCTCTCCTCACCCCTGTGGTCTGCCTGACACTGTCATTTTACCTAGACTGGGACTACACAGTCTACCCGGCACCCCACTCTCCAGGAAGGCATCCAGCTATCTCTCTGCTCCACCCCCCTCCCTTCGTTCTTCCTTCTTCAGAGTGGGTAGTTTCCTCTCTCCCTCTGCTTTCTCCATTGCACCTCAAGCCTCCTTGTCTGACCCCCTTAGTAGTTTTCTGTCATTCTCTAGAAGCTCTGGTGTGGGAAGAAACAACCAAAACAAATGAGCTTGCAGATGCCCGAGGGTGGAAGCACCCAGATAGCTACATTTAAAGAGGAAAATAACACCTGGCATTTTCTTAACCAAGCTGTTACAGACAAGGATAAAGGCAAACAGCTTGAGTTTTGCAGGAACTGGTGGAAGTCAGCTCACCTTAGTTACTCCACCGTTGTCTAAAGACTTGGTAAACTTGACTCCACTGAAAGCTCTCATACCCCGTTCTTCCTCTAACATATTTCTCAAGACTTGAGGTTTATTTTATTATCTGAGGGGTTTCAGAACTTTCCTGTGTTTGGGATTTTTTTTTTCCTCCAAAGATATCTGGGAAATTTGGATTTATAACCAAGCATTTGTAACCAAAAGCAATCTGTCTCAGTATTCTTCACTATTTATAATGCAAATTGTTATTCTTAAGCATCCAGGAAAGATGGGAAAAGGTTGAAGGTTTGGAAAATGCAGTTCCATTAGAATTCCACTGAGCTGGGGACATGTGTGCCAAGTGTGTCCTTTCATATTTTAGTTTTCTCATACTTTAGGTTTATGCTTTCTGGAAAGCATTGCCCACTACCACTGCCCTCATGCACTCTACAGCAAATGCAAACATAGTTTGAAATACACACATTGATGTCATTTTGTGTTTCTGGAGTTCCCGTTGCTGCTTTTAAGATACAAGTATCTTGATATTGTGATTTTTTTTCTGATTATAAAGACAGTCCACACTCATCATAGAAAAAAAATATATATACAAGAAAAATCATCTGTAATTTCATTGCCCAACGATAATTACATTAACAATCTTATTTCTTTTTCTACTCATGTTTCTGTTAAGTGTCGTTGAGTCAGTTCCAACTCATACTAACCCTGCTCAGGGTTTCTGAGACTGTAAATCTTTACAGGAGCATCAAGCTTCATCTTTCTCCAGAGGAATGGTTGGTGGGCTCGAACTGCCGAATTAGTGGTTCATATTATTGTTGTTGAGTGCTGTCAAGTTGGTTCTAGCAGGTGGTGAGCTTGAACCACTGACCTTGCTGTTCAACTGGCATTGCAGTTCAGTGCATTTACCCACAGTGCCACACCAGGACTTCTAGTGGTCCACAGTCCAGTCTGATGCTTATCCTTTTCTACCATATGTATATCCTTTTCTCCCTTTTCTGCCCATATGTATATATTTTTAGATGGGGAACATTATGTCTTTGTGTTCTACCACTTTCATTTGACATTATATAATTTATATACATGAAGTTTAAGCATAGTTATACAAATCTAAGAGTGCTCCTTAGAAGCCAGGGTGACCAGACTTCATCTCTCATACTTTGGATATATGATCAGGAGTGACCAGTCACTGGAGAATATCATGTTTGGTAAGGTGGAGGGTCAGAGTAAAAGCAGAAGACTCCCACAGAGATGGATTGGCACAGTGGTAGCCTCAAGTGTAGCAGTGATTGTGAGGACGGCCCAGGACCAAGCACTGTTTCATTCTGTTGTGCATAGGTCACTATGAGTCAGCACCGAATCAATCGCACTTAACAACAACAACAACAATGCAAAACTAATGGGGTCCCAGAAGTCCTGGTGTGGCACTGTAGGATAAGGACTGAACTGCTAACCTTAAGGTTGGTAGTTCAAACCCACCAGCTGCTCTTTGAAAGCCCTATTCTCAATGGCACTTAACATCAACAACAAAGGGAGCCCTAGTGGGTAGTGGTTTATAGTTGAGCTGTGAACCACAAGGTCAGTAGTTTGAATCCACCAGCTACTGTGCAGGAGAAAGAGAATACTTTCTGCTCCCATAAAGATTGGAGTCCTGGTATGGTGCTATAGAATAAGCACCGGACTGCTAACCACAAGGTTGATGATTCAAACCCACCACCTACTCCTTGCAATTCTACTCAGGGTTGCTATGAGTGGAAACTGACTCACTATGAGTCGGAACCAACTTGATGGCATTTAACAACAACATACAAGGCTAGCTAAAGATTTTATAAATAGCGAACACTCGAGTTTTAGTTGATGAAACTTGTTGATTTACAAGATTCAAAAACATCTTGATTTACTATTGTGCCAAATGACTTTTTAAAAGGCAAACCATTTGTCTGAATAAATAACTGGCCCAACAATGTAAATACAAATTGGGCAATAAATGGGAAATTCATTATCTGCTACAATACTGTGAGTCTACACAGAATATCAGATAATATTCACAACAGGAAAGAACGCACATAATATTTTGCAGAGTTAAGTTTGCATATGACATTTCTTTAAGTTTCTTACCTGCAATTCATGTACTCAAATTTATGCACACATATTTATATCTTGCTTTACATCTGGGTTAGGGGAGTGGGCAGGTCTATACAGGGAGCAGATCAATTGTAGAATTGTTGAATTGAAAAATAAGTGTTGACACTGTTTCTTGTTTAAGAAAAATCATGAAGATGAAGATGAATTACAGGTTACTTTAGCAACAGGGGTAAGAAAAGACTTTGATGCCAAATAGACCCGACTTCGAATGCTGACCTGTGACTTACCTACCAGGGTGATCTTGTTGTTGTCATTAAGCACCTTCAAGTCAGTCCCAACTCATAGTAACCCTGTTTAGGGTTTCCCTGGAGCAGCTGGTGGGTTTGAACCACTGACATTTCAGATAGTAGTCCAGTGTTTATCCCACAGCACCATACTGTGTGTTTTAGACCCAGTTATTCAAACCATCTGAACCTTGCTTTCCATTCTCGTAAAAATGGAGCTAACACCTTCATTAAAGGGTTAGTGTAGGGATTAAATGGCCTAAAATTTGTGAGGAACATTGAAGCCTGACAGGTAACATAGAGGTCTTCAGTCTCTCCCACAACTAAGGCACTGCATTCTGAGACTCAGAATAAAGACATTCTCATAGGGTTAGGGAGAGGATAATAGTCAAGCCAACCAATCCCATTGTCACTGAGTCAATTCTGACTGATAGAGACCCTTCCAAGGCTGAAATCTTTACAGAAGCAGACAGCCATGTCTTTCTCCCTGTGGGGCTGCTGGTGGGTTCAAACCAGCATTCTTTCTGTTCACGCCCTACCGCTTGGAAGGGTATATTACACAAGCAATGTGAGGACTCACAACATGTTAGTGTGTTAATGGAACATCTTTCTTCTACTTGTTGTTGTTAGGTGCAATCCAGTTGGTACCGACTCATCGCGACCCTAAACACAACAGAACAAAACACTACCTGATCCTGGGCCAAACTCACAATCGTTGCTACGTTTGAACCCATTGATGCTGCCACTTGGCCAATCCATCTCATTGGGGTTCTTCCTCTTTTTCTCTGACCTGCCACCTTACCAAACATGATATCCTTCTCAAGTGACTGGTCCCTCCTGACAATATGTCCGAAGTATGAGATGAAGTTTGGCCATCTTGGCCTCCAAGGAGCACTCTGACTGCACTTCTTCCAACAGAGATCTGTTAATTCCTTTTGCAGCCCATGGCACTTTCTCCTCCAACACCATAACTCAAAAGTGTCAATTCTTCTGCGGTCTTCCTTATTCACTTTTGCATGCATATGAGATTATTGAAAATCCTTCTACTTAGCATACACTTATTATTATGCATTTTTAGAGCATTTTCTTTCAATTACCTTAAGACCTAATAAGTACATTTTGTACTCGGTAGTTCTTTTAATCTTCTAAAGACTTTCACAGACAGCATTTTGGATGATTTGCACAAAAAGAATTATGTAAGTACTGTGAAATCTGTTTTAGAGATATGGAGCTGGGGGCCATTCTGGTCTCACTACAAGTGGTTATAAAGCTGAGGCTAGTGCTCTAATCCCCTAACAGCCGAGGCAGAAATTCTTTTACCTCTATGGTTTGTTATGATCATTTAAAGAATAAGTGTAAAATGTATGCTCTATAAAAAGTAGGTCTGTAAAGTCAAGGAAAATGTAAGATGTCTATAACGTCTCAACAATAATTGTTGCTGTTAAGTGCAGTCAAGTCGGTTCCGATTCATTGTGACTCTGTATAGGGTTCCTGAGGAGTGGAAGGTGAATTTGAACCACCGACCTTGAGGTTCAAACCGACCTTGAGGTCCAGTACATTAACCTTTTTAAAAAATTAAAAGCAAGCACTTGTAAATGCAGTAAAAGACCAATTTCAAAATTACTCGCAAGATTTGAAAACTCTGCATGTTTTCTGCATGCTTGATCCACCAGGGGGCACCATTGGCCAATCTCAGCGTGGACCCTGTGCCATCTCAAGAATTCACTTTCGTTCTGAAAGGGTGTGGTGCTGTAAAATCAGCATGGGACCGTTAAGGGCAGGTTGGTGAGTCAAACCCACCAGCCACTCCTAGGAAACCCTATACAACAGGGTCGTTATGAGTCAGCACCGCCTCGATGGCACTTAACAACAGGATGGAGCCCAGGGTAAAAGTTGCCCTCTACAGAATTTTTGTTGTGATGGCTTTTACCCATTTCACAATTATTTTCAGGTTAACCTGCCTAGAATTCTAAATATAAATTTAAAAATATTTTGTTCATTGTTGTTGTTGTTAAGTGCCGTTAAGTCGGTTCCGACTCATAGCGACCCTGTACAGGGTTTCCGAGGGT
>NW_006408556.1:18378357-18397241 GCF_000296735.1 Chrysochloris asiatica
AAGGAACCCTCAAAGCACAATGGATTTTCACAAGTACCCTGTAAGCCAGTAACTTTTTCTTTTTCTTTTAACCCACAGAAACTGGTTTCAGATAAATTAATAAGTGGGGAAACCAAATTCAAACTTAAGTCTATATGAATCCAAAACATGTACCTGTTGACTTCACTCTATCTTCTATAATAATACAGTGTCTTAAGGGAAGCTACTGAGTCTTAGTGTGCTGCTGTAGGGTGAACACTGGACTACTAACAGCAAGGTTGGCAGTTCAAACCCACCAGCTGCTCCTTGGAAACCCTATACAGCAGGTGTGGGGAACGTATAGCCCATGGGCTGTATAAAGCCTGTGAAACCATTTGGTCTGTCCCTGCCAAGGCAACTGTACGTCCAGCTATCACACTGATGTTGTTAAGTGCCATGAGTCAGTTTCCACTCAGAGTGACTCTGTATAGGGCTTCTGACAGCAGCTGGTGGGTTTGAATTGCCAACCTTGTGGTTCGCAGTCTAGGGCTGATCTTACAGCACCACACCAGAGGTCCAGCTACCACATTGTTGTTGCTTCTGTTAAGTGCCATCGAGCCAATTCTGACTCATAGTGACCCTGTATAGGGTTTCCAAGCAGTGGCTGGTGAGTTTGAACCACCAACCTTGTGGTTAGCAGTCCAGTGCTTATCCTACAGTGCCACACCAGGACTCGCTCTCTCCATATATACATATATATACACATACACAAGGAGCTCTGGTAGCGTAGTGGTTACAAATCGGGCTGCGAACCGCAAAGTCAATAGTTCGAAACTACCAGCTGTTCCGCAGGAGAAAGATGAGGCGTTCAGCTCCCGTAAAGATTTACAGCCTCGGAAACTCTGTACAGGGTCGCTATGGGTCGGAATCGACTTGACAGCACTTAACAACAACATATACACATAAACACATACATATGTATTGTGCTCATCTTGAACCTATACATGGATCAAAAGACAGTCACTCTAAGAGAACAAGAGAATACTACATGGCTTAAAATTAGAAAAGCTATGTGACAGGATTGTACTCTTTCATCTTATTTATTCCATCTATAGACTGAACAAATAATCCAGAGGTTAAACTACGTAAAGAAGAGTGTGGCATCAGGATCAGAAGAAGATTCGTTAACTACCTGAGAGATGCAGGTGGCACAACCTTACTTACCCAGTGAAAGAGACAACTTGAAGCACTTACTGCTGCAGACCAAAAACTTCATGATTTGCTCCTGAATGTGAAGAAAATGAAAATATTTTCAATTGAACTGATAAATAACAAAATGATAAATTAAGAAGTAATTGAAGTTGTAAAGGATTTCATTTTACTTGGAACAATTAATGCCCATAGAAGCATCAGTAAAGAAATCAAATGAAATATTACATTGGGCAAGTCCGTTGGAAAAGACCTCTTTCTCTTTAACAAGCCTTGGTCTTTTCAGTCACCTCCTGTGCCTGTGAAAACTGGATCCTGACTAAGGAAGAATGGATAAGAACAGTCCACATTTGAACCGTTGTGTTGGCAAAGACTATTGAACACACTATGGACTGCCAGAAGAATGGATAAATCGATCTTAAAGGATGTACAACCCGAATACTCTTTAAAAGGAAGGATGGCAAGACTTCAGTTTGAAAAGAAAGCACACTTTTACTTTGTAAAAATCATTGTTTGACACAAAGCTTCTTAAGGTTTATAGGTATCTTTTTCTTACAGTTCTCCCAGCGATAAATGAGTGAATTCACATTTAAGTAAAGCAAACATTAGTTTGAATTCCTGGAAATAACAAGATCTTATTGACAGAAGTTATTTGCATTTTATTGAAACTTATTAAACTGTTACTGTTGTTGTTGTTGTTAAGTGCCATCGAGTTGGTTCCGACCCATAGCGACCCTGTATAGGGTTTCCAAGGAGCAGCTGGTGAGCTTGAACCACTGACCTTGCAGTTCAAACAGCTTTGCAGTCTGATGCATTCACCCACAGCGCCACACCAGGACTGTTACTAGTTTCCCAAATTCTGATGTGTGCATGTCAGATCAATAGAGCTAGATTATTTTATAGGAAAGCTAAGCATGCCCTTATCTTTAGAAAAGGCACCAAAATACGTTTTGGGAAACAAATACGACATCTGTTTTTTTAAAAGCAGTATTGTAGAAGTCATTATAATAACAACACACACATACATACAGATATTTTTTCCTGGCACTCTTTACACTTATTCTGTATATGAGAGGTGATAAGAATGTACCTTCGTCTGAATTAACACCATAAGAAGTCTTTACCAATCTGGAAGCTTCTTCTATATTGCTTCCAGCCATCTCTCCTCCCTACCCTTCCACCTCCCACGTCCCAACACCCAATCAATTAGAAAGTCAAAAGAAGGAGAAGGGAGGAGGGAGTTTGTGCCTGGCCCAGAAAGTTTTAACACAGTGAGCTAGATTGAGAATAATGAATTGATTGTCCTTTGTTTGCTAAACTGGTGGGACTGATGCCAGTGCAGAACTGGACCACAGAAGCTTCCAGAGCCTGGTGGCCAGGTGGAGGGGGGGAGGGAGGAAGGAAGCTGACTTGTTGATTGAACCCCAACTTTCAGACCTGTAGAATTTATCTTCTTAGAGAAAGAGACAGGAAATGTTTACAATATTAAACCGGTAACGATCAGTTCAAAACACAAAATTCTGGGAAGAAGGCAGATACTAAGCAACGAGTTCCACAGGAATATAAATGTGTAATGTTTCCAAGGGTGGGAGTCTTGTCCAAACCACAGTGCTCCTCTTCCTCTTCAGGATTCTTGAACTGTACCAAGTAGGAGGGGCATGAGAATTACCTAACAAAGCTTTCAGGGAAGTTGTGGAAACACCCTATCAAATACAGGGCAGCTCCCAGGTTGGGAATAAGAGACAACCTACCTTAAAAGGAAAGCTTTCTGAAAAGGAAAAGAAACCATTTGCTCCATTAGCATCATAGGCTTAAAGGGAGAAGTCCCATAGTGATACTTTTTGCTATATATCTCCCAAATATTGTCTATACAGGGGAAAAATTTTAAATACATGTTTAAAAAAAAAAAAAAAAAGACTTTCTAAAAAATGCACCTGCATAAAAATGCCATCCATCTGTGATTTTCTCTGAAAGGTAGAGTTGCAGAAGCAATTTCTTGTTGTTACGTGCTTGGATTTAGTGCTGACTCGTAGTGACCCTGTATAGGGTTTCCAAGGAGCAGTAGGTGGATTTGAACTGCTCACCTTGTAGTTAGCTGTCCAGTACTTATCCTACAGCACCACACCAAGAATCCATACGTGTCTTTAAAACTCAGGAAAAATGTGAGGGGCTTCCAAAAGTTCATGGAAAAATAGAATGAAAATGATGGAATTTTCTACAAATTTTCTGAAGCCCCCAATTATAACGTTGGTTCTGCAGTAAAATAAGTTTAAAAAATTGCAAAATGTATGTGCTTGTCTACGTTTCCCTATGCATTTAATTGTGGGTGGATGTGTGAATAGCTCAGTCTGCATTCTCTATGTCCTTGCTATAAAAGGGAAGAAAAACAAATTAAAATGTACATTTTCTCATTAACAGGACAGACAGAATAGTGATCTTTTGATAGCATCTTGTCAGTGAGGGCCCTTCTAAAGATCTCCATAGTGGGAAAGTCTTATATTTCAAGAAAACTCAGAATGCTTACTTGTTTTCTGTTTTCGAAACAGTGCAGTTTATGTCCTTAGCTCTCCTTAGATTCCAGGCAGCATTTATCAATTCTTGATCTCCTTACGATCTGACTCCAGCCATTGTCTGAAATACTGGTGTGGCACTGTAGGAAAAACACTCAACTGCAATGTTGGTTTGAACTACAAGGGTGGCAGTTCAAACTCACCAGCCACTCCTCAGAAACCCTACAGAGGGTCGCTATGAGTTGAAACCGACTCTTTGGCATTTAACTACAGCATCGTTGTCTGGCTTTTTATCTTTCACCTAGTTTCAATCTTGACTTACTACTTCAGAGATACAAAGCTTGGAAACATCAAGTAACCAGGAAAAAAACAAGCCCAAACCCAAATAAAACTAAAAGAAAATCTTGGCAGTTAACTGGGATTGACAATGGTCTCCCCTCCCACTTTAAACATGAAGCAGCTGAGACAAGGAAGGCTCTTAAGGTTTGCCCTAAGTTACATAGATCCCCAACTTGGTTACAATGCTTGCACACTGGGGGTGCTAAAGGGTGGCCAATAATCCCATCTGCCTTAGAACAAGCTACAGGAGCTTCTGCTACACAATCTTTAGACTTATATTCACCTTCCTGTCTCATCTACCACTTCTAAGTTTTGCGTCTCCATGCCACTAAGAAGACCACAGTGGCAGCAATTTCCTGGGGTCCAAGTGGAGTGGGGACTCCTGGTATGGTGCTGTAGGGTAATGTGCTGGACTGCAAAGTTGGTTTGATCTGCAAGGTTGGTGGTTCAAGCTCACCAGCTACTCCTCGGAAACCCTATACAGGGCCGTTAAGGGTCAGAACTGACTTGATAGGAATTAAAAACAATAACAAGTGAACTGGTGCCATGCATCAACTCTATTGCGTTCTATTTGCATTTAATATACCTCTCACTTTAAATTATATAAGAAATACACAAACAAAAGCAACATGAAAGAAAAATATGTGAGAATTCTTAACCGTGCCTCTGTACCCATCTACTTTTCCCCTTCCTGCAAGACACAGACTCTCAGTCTTGCTCCCATCTCAAAGCTCACTGCCCAGATCACTGGAACATTGTATCCAACACAACAATTGGCAAAACATTTTCCTGCCATAATGGAAGGCAGAAAGAATTGCTATGAATCAGTGATTTCTACATACCTCCTGTTCCTCCTATTCCTTCCAACTTAATGTTTCATAAATTTAAGGACCTACTTGAGGGAGGAACATGACAATGTGACTAGTACAAGTTCTAAGAACAGCATTCTAAGGCCAAGGGAATGACCATGTGGGTTTGACCACGAACAACGGCAGCTGGAATGGTGCAAAGGGCGCAGGTATGGAGTCAGCCCATTTTTAGGGCAGGTCTTATGTGTCCTGGTGAGACGCTGCAGGATAATGAACTGAACTGAAAGGTCTGTTTGAACCACAAGGTGGGCAGTTCGAACCCACCAGCCACTCCTTATAAACCCTATATAGGGTTGCTATAAGTCGGATCTGACTAGACAACACTTAACAACAATATAATATGATGTGTGTGTCTATAGTCACATCATAGTTTACCTACTTGGCCATGTCCCGGCCATCCACTTGGCCTAGATGGGCCCCTTGGACAGCTCCTTTCTCATTCTCTAGAATCAAAGCTGGCCTTAAGAAGGAGTGTCTTATAAATCCCTTCCTGGCACACTCTAATTCAATGTCAACTCAGCCTTGTTTCTGGTCCAGATCTGGCCTTGTAAATGATTTGGATGATGTGTTTTCAGAATCCAATCCTGATTTTATACCTTGGGTCAGATAAATGAGTCTATGCCATGTCACTTTCTTGGTAACATGCCTAGCACATAAGATTCTCTCAGCAAAATGACCTGTCCTTGCTGTCACAAGTCATCAGCCATTGAACTCCACCCAAAAACTAAAACCCCACAATGGGCCTCCCTAGTGTAAGTGGGACACAATGAACTTCCTCCAGCCACTCACCGCTGTCTTAGCTCCTTAGCACTTCCCTCCCCACTGTCTATATGTCCACTTACCTTGTCATGCCTTGAAATAGGACACATCAGACAAGCACAGAATAAATGGGTAGCAAAGTCTTACACTGTGAGGGAACTTTGCCACAGCAATCTACACAATAGATAGGAGTGTCAGAGAAGCATAGTCTAGAGCAGTTGCTTGAGAGTTGAGGGAGACTATGTCATTGAAGCCTGTCAGCTATCTCTGTGCACTCACGCTACAGCTCGGGGTGCAGTCACAGAGGTAGTGCCAGATGACCACCATTGCTGACTGTGGTCTTATCCACTCACCTGCACACTATTGCAGGGCAAGTGGTGCCTAGAATTCTATGAGCAATGAGTTATGAGCTGGGGAGCAACTTCAGAGGGTTCCCTATCCTAAATACTGTCTTGGGATGAAGAATACAAGCCTGACAGTGAATAAAATCCAGTAGCCCATCATACAGCTCTCCTGGCATGCCTGTACATTGATGAAGTCAGCTCTCTGCACCTCATGTTAGATTCATCAGTACCGTGGCCACAGGGCACTGAGATATTGCTTCAAAAACTGAGGTCGTTATTAGCAAGGAAAGAGAAGAGCAAAGAGCTCAAGACTTGGAACAGGAAACAACGATAGAGGTTCTAGGTCTGACACTGGCTTTGGACCTCAACTTCCTTACCGGCACAGTAAGTGACACCTTCAAAGGTAACTTTGGAACTTTAGTATTTAATAAGACTATGTATTTCCCCATTAGTGAAACAGGAGAAACTACTAGCTTTAATTATCACCCAAAACACTCCTGTCATGCTGTTTAGGACAGTAAAATTCCTATTTATACACTGAATTAGGCAGATGTTCCTAATCATCACCACCAAAAAATTTGCTTGGGGTTATACCTCCCAGTCATGGAGCTCTGGTAGTAGCATTGTGGTTATGAATTGGGCTGCGAACCTTAAGGTCAGCAGTTCGAAACTACCAGCTGTTCCATGGGAGAAAGATGAGGCTCTCTGCTCCCATAAAGATTTACAGCCTTAGAAACCCTGTACAGGGTCGCTATGAGTCGGTTCCGACTCCATGGCACATAACCACCACCACCACCGTAGCTCCCAGTCAGGTTGATAGATAACTAGATTACAAATCCTTGTGTGGCACCACTGAATTACTGGCTATGCCTCTTCTTGCCACTCTTCGTAACATCCTCCAAATGACTTGGTGGGAGTTTGCAAATAGGATGCAAGAAACTCTAATGTGAGAATTGGCCGGGAGTCCTGGTATGGTGCTGCAGGTGAATGCGCTGGACTACAAGTTTGAAACATAAGGTTGGTGGTTCAAACTCACCAGCCACTCCTCAGAAACACTATATACAGGTTCACTATGAGTTGGTACCTACTTGACAGTACTTAACAACAACTACAAGGTTTGCAAGGAACCATCTCAGAAGTAGGAATGAGGGCTCTCACAAGCAACAAGAAAGAGGAGCCATGAGCTAAGCAAGTCCTTTGAATCCTAGTGTGTGGAGAAGAAGCAGGAGTGATGGCAGCAGTCGAACCAAGAACAGGAGACAGAACAAAACTGAGACTTCCAGCTCATGGAACAAAGAAAGCTGAGTACCTTCCAGCAGAAGGCCGGCTTGTATAATGTGGTGCCCCTGGGCACTTATCTGCAGTACTAAAGGGTCTTTGTAACACTTGCCTGAGCAGAGGCCAAGGGACTGTGTGGCTGAGCAGCTGAGGACCAGAAAAAGACCTGTCTGCAGGCATGGCTGAAAAGAGGCCCTCCGTACCCAAGGACTGTTTTTCTGATCCTGATTGTATCCTGTTAACTTCCCTAATAAATCCAGTAGTCTTGAGCATGTCCGTGAGTTCTGTGTGCGATTGGAATGCATGTTATCAAACCCAGCATAAAAGCAGAGAGGTGCTTTTCTGTGGGAAAGATGGTTGGTTTAAGACTGGAGGTTGGAGGCATATCTGACCTCTGCCTCACAGGAATCAATCTTAAAATGGTGATTCTCTTCAGTCTCCCTTGTGCCTTATGAAGTGGGAGGAGGTCAGATGCTGCACCCGTGCCATCTTTGCACCTTGTTGAAGCAACTCTTAACCATTCCTCTTGCCTGGGTTAGCACAAAGTTGGAAACATTGAGTGAAAGGCTTTAGAGATAGACATCCTGCCTTTCCCACCAAATCCTTTGGAACAAAGAATGCTGTGTGACATCTGGGGGAGTCTGAAATGCATCCTGTAGAAGAGAGAAATCCTTGCGCTAAACCAAGTGAGCCACAACCCATTCAGTAATGAGGCTCAAACCCAGGAACGTGCTCAGATGGAAGATATCTGGATCATAAGACTGCCTGGAAAGTTTTTAAAGTACCCCAGAAGCACATACAAATGTACCTCAGAATGCCATTCAAAGGTAGCATAATATAATTAGACAGTTTCATAATGACTTCTGGGAAGGAATATTCGAACCAAACTCATTGCCATAAAATCCATTTTAACTCATAACAACTGACTCACAGCCATGTGACAGATCAGAAAAGAACTAGTCCATAGTGTTTCCAAGGCATTAAATCTTTATGGAAGCTGAGTGCAGCATCTTTCTCTCAAGGAGCAGCTGCTGAGTTTGAACTGCTAACCTTTTGGTTAGCAGTTATGTGCTTTACCACTGTGCCACCAGAGCTCCAGGGAACAGGTGCTTTCAAATTTGCTTTTCAAACTAAGCCAGTAATTAAAGTGTGGTGCTGTAGGAAAATCACTTGACTGTAAATCATGAGGCTGGCAATTCAAGCCCACCAGCTGCTCCTCGGAAACCCTATACAGGGTCGCTATGTATAGAGTTTACCTGTCAGCACTTAACAACAACAACACATGTAAAATACAAGGTAGTATTAAATAATTTCCAATATTCTTTTTTAGCTGTAACTTTCATTTGTTGTTGTCATTGTTAAGTGCTGTAGAGTAGGTTCCGACGCATAGCATCCAGCGCATTGACCAGGATCCCACCAGGATCCCAATTCTGTTTTAGTCACTCATAAACTTAAATATTCATAGAAATAATGAGTTTACACAATATGATATACTTGTTGTTGTTGTTGTTGTTGTTATGTGCCGTGGAGTGGGTTCTGACTCATAGCGACCCTGGACAGGGTTTCCGAGGCTGTAAATCTTAACGGGAGCAGAAAGCCTCATCTTTCTCCCGCAGAGCAGCTGGTAGTTTTGAGCTGCTGACCTTGCGGTTCGCAGCCTGATTCGTAACCACTACACTACCAGAGATCCTTTAGAGAAGAAATATTTTTCATTCATTCTAGCTATAATCGAGACACTGCAAATATTTTAAGAGATGTGTGTGGTAAATAGCAGGAAAAACTCTTATCTAGTTTATTGAAATGTTTTCTGGTCTAGAGGATAAACACTGGACTGCTAACCCATAAGGTGGGTTGTTCGAGTTCACCAGTCATTCCCAGGTAGAAAAACAAGGCTTTCTGCCCCCAGAAAGAACCACGGCCTCAGAAACCCCACACAGGATTGCTATGAATTGGAACCCACTTGACAGCATTTAATAAAAACAACATATTCAAATTGACCCCAGCCATTTTCAGATCTGAAGCCCTAGTGGTGTGGCGGATTAACAAATTGGGCTTCTAACCACAAGATCAACAGTTCAAATCTACCAGCAGCTCTGTGTGAGAAAAATGATGCTTTCTGTTCCCATAAAAATTGACAGCCTTCGAAACCCTAGACAGGGTCTCTATGAGTTGGGATAGACTTAAGGGCACACAACCACCACCACCACCAATCTTCAAATCTATAGACTGTGAATCTATAGGTTTAAAAAACAAAAACAAAAGAATCAAAAGACACAATAGTGTGGCATACCCACCTGCCATCATTGCTGTCAAGTTGGTTCCAACTCATGGTGACTCTAAAGAACAAAGTAGAACTGTCCCATAATGTTACCAATGCCATAATCTTTTTGGAAGCAGATTGCCACGTCTTTCTCCTGCCCAGCACGTAATCGTTAAGCCACCGTGGGGCCTTTAACGTAGCATAATGCACACTAAACGTAAAATGTAGAGAAGAAAGAAAAACACGGTTGGGGCAAAATCCAACAAGGAAAGCTACTTAAAGGATCGGTATTAATATTCTTCATCCTCATGATGTTGTTGTTAGGTGCCTTCAAGTCATTTCCAGTTCTTAGTGACACCATGCACCACAGAATGAAATACTGCCCAGTCCTGTGCCATCTCACAATCATTACTCAGTTACCATGGTGCCAATCCATCTCACTGGGGTCACCTTGTTTTTAACCGACCCTCCACTTTACCAAGCATGATGTCCTTCTCTAGGGACTGGTCTCTCCTAAAAGTATGCCTGAATTATGAGAGACACAGTCTCATCATCATGGTGTCTAAGGAGTGTTCTGGTTTTACTTCTTCCAGGACAGATTTGTTTGCTCTTCTGGCAGTCAATGGTGCTTTTAATATTCTCCTCCAACACCGTAACTCAAATGCATCCTTTTTTCTATGGCCTTCCTTATTCATTGTCCAACTTTCACATGCATATGAGACTGTTGAAAAAATCATGGCTGGGGTCAGGTGCACCTTAGTTCTCAAACTGCCATCTTTGCTTTTGAATACTATAAAGAGGTCTTGAGCAGCAGATTTGTCTAATGCAATATGTCATTGGGTTTCTCGACTGCTAGTTCTATAAGTGTTGATAGTGGATCAAAGCAAAAAGAAGTCTTTGACAATTTCAATCTTTTCTCTGTTTATCATAATGTTATTTATTGGTCCATTGGTAAGGATTTTTGTTTTCTTTACATTGAGGTGCAACCAATACTGAAGACTATGGTCTTCGATCTTCATCAGTATTTTAAGTCCTCTTCACTTTCAGCAAGCAAGAGTGCATCATTTGCATATCAGGTTGCTCATGAGTCTTCCTCTAATCCTGATGTCATGTTCTTTTTCATATAATCCAGTTTCTCAGATTATTTGCTCAACATGCAGATTGAATAAGTATAGTGAAAGAATATAACCCTGATGCACACCTTTCCTGATTTTAAACCATTCTATGTCCCCTTGTTCTGTTTGAAAAACTGTTCTTGGTTTTTCAAGTTCTTCGTTTTTCAAAAACCGAACAGGTTTCTCATGAACACAATTAAGTGTTCTAAAATTTGTATTCTTCACAATGTTATCCATAGCTTGTCATGATCCACCCAATTGAAAGTCTTTGCATAGTCAATAAAACACAGGTAAGCATCTTTCTGGTATTCTATTTTCAGCCAAGATCTATCTCATGTCATCAGTGATATTCCTCATTCCACGTTCTCATTTGAATCTGGCAATTCCCTGTCAATGTATACTGACGGTATACTGATGTACTGACGTGTGATACTAATGATATTGTCATTCCATTGGGTCACCTGTCTTTGGAATGGGCACATATATGGATCTCTTCCAATCAGTTGCCCAGGTAGCTGTCTTCTAAATATCTAGACATAGATGAATGAGTGCTGCCAGTGCTGCATCAGATTGTTGAAAGATTTCAATTTGTATTCCATCAATTCCTGGAGCCAGTGCCTTCAGTGCACCTTGAACTTCTTCTTTCAGTACCATTGACTCTTGGTCATACGCTACCTCTTGAAATGGCTGAGCATACACCATTTCTTTGTGGTACAATGACTCTGTGTATCCCTTCTATCTTCTTTTGATGCTTTTGGAATCATTCAATGTTGCAGACCGTGTGTAGACTATACAGGCCGCAGGCTCTGAGGAACAAATGAGGCCATTGGCAGTCATGGCAAGTTGTTTTTAAACTTAGTATTCGGTTATGTTTAAATTTAAATGAAGACATGAGCCCTTATTATCCACAGAGAAATATTAGAACCTCCTAACGCCGAGACTAAAGGTTTCAAAGGTCAAGTCTTTCTCCAAAGGATTAACTAAAAATATCTTAGCTACTTCGCAGTTCTTTGTTCTACAGACAAAAAAGCCATCTTCCCTGAATCTCTCCCAAGTGCAAGTTATTCAGCCAAGTTCCTGAAAACCTGGCTCAGGAAGCTAAAACAACGGGACTCCGCCCAAGCCTTTTGTCCTTCCCTTTCACCTTGCCCCAACTGAGCTCAGGGGCTATAGATATGTTAATTGAGCCTGAGAAACCAAGTTGCGGGCCTGGGATTCGAACCAGCAAAGTACGATGTAAAGTTACCTGAATGTCTGGAAGATTACTGATGTTAGCTGTACCATGTCTTAGTCCCTCCCAGCTTGATGTGAAGCTCCTCCCCTAAATAAAACAGAGGCCCAGACTCACCCAGGTGTGCATTACGGGTTGGAGGGCATGCAGTAAAGATTGCAGGGCAGTGAGTTGCTGCCTGCAGAAGCCACGATGCCTGTAGTCCCAAGTCTGCCCACCAGTGATGCATCCACCCTGGTTTCGGGGTGCCTCATTGTCCCCCCCTCCTTCTGTCTGTCTGCTGTGTATTCTTTTGCTATCACTATCGCCGCTGGATCTCCCCTCCTCGTGAACCAAACACTCGTGAACAACACAACTATGTCGAGGTCAGTCCCTGACAATTCAATATTTTGCCCACGGAATCCTTCAGTATTTCAGGTTGAGGATTGAATATTTTCTTCAGTTCTTTCATCTGGAGAAATGCTGAGCCTGTTCTTCCCTTACGGTTTTCTAATTCTAGATATTTGCATATTTCTTTCATTATAATACTTTGTCTTCTCAAGCTGCCATTTGAAATGTTCTGTTTAGTTTTTTTTACCTCCTCCTTTCTTCCTTTTGTTTTAAAATTTCTATGCTGGAAAGCAAGTTTCATAGTCTCTTCAGACATGGATTTTGATCTTTTCCTTTTTTTGTTTTTAAAGTTTCTGCTCTTGACCTACTTGGGATTGCTTTTTTTTAATTTTAAGTTTTTATTGTGAATTGAATGGTAGTTTACAAGGGAGAACATTGGTTTTACACTCATCATTTCATTGCAATGATTACACTCACCTCTGAGCATCATCATTCAACAGCATTTGCTTCTACTCCCTCTGTTTGTTTTGTTTCTTTTGGGGCGATGATGTACACTAAAACACTCAGTAATATGTAATAATTTAAAGGACTAAAGGGCACATTCTGCAAGCCTGCCTCTTGGCCACCAGCACTCAGTCTTTCTCTTTCCATGAGTCTAGAGTCCTCAGCTGTTCTCTCTCTCCATGTCCTCATCTCTGCCTCCATCTCTAGTGTCACTGCTTCTCTGGATAGGCTCCCGCATTCCACTCATGCTCTTCTCCCTTGATGGTCCTAGGGTCCTCTGTTTTCCTTCTAGCTTGTCTTCTGCTTTTTAACTGTGCGATGTTGTTTTATGTCATCCCACAACTCTTCTGGTCTTCGATCATCAGTGTCTAATGCATCAGATCTGTTCTTGAGATGATCTCCAAATTCAGGTGGGATATTCAAGGTCATATTTTAGCTCTTGTGAACTTTAAAATTTTTTCTTCAGCTTTAGTCTAAACTTGCATGTGAACAATTGATGATCTGTTCCACAGTCTGCCCCTGACTGATGATATTGAATTTTTTCACCATTCCTTTATAGTCAGTTTGATTTCTGTGTATTCTATCAGGTGAGGTCCATGTGTACAGTCATCTTGTATATTGTTTTAAATAGGTATTTTCTATGACCAAGTCATTAGTCTTGCAAAATTCTATCATGCAATCTCTAGCATCATGTCTATCACCAAGGCCATATTTTCTAACTACTGATCCTTCCTCTTTGTTTCCAAACTTCTCATTCTGATAACCAGTAATTATCAATATGTCTTGGTTGCATGTTTGATCAATTTCAGTCTGAAGAAGCTGATAGAGTTTCAATTTCATCATCACTGACTTTAGTGGTTGTTGTATAAATTTGACTGCTAAGCTGTATTAACTGTTCTTCCTTGTAGACATATGGCTAGTATTCTATCACAGATAGCATTGTACTTCAAGATCTTGAAATATTCTTTTTGATGTTGAATGTGATGCCATTCCTCTTCAATTTGTCATTTCCAGCATAGTAAACCATGTGGTCATCAGATTCAAAATGGCCAACACCAGTCCGTTTCAGTTTACTAATGCCTAGGTTATCTATCTTTATGCGTTCTTTTCATTTTTGACAACGTACAATTTTTCTAGATTCATAGTGCATTCAATGTTCTGATTATTAATGTTTACAGTTGTTTCTCATCATCTTGAGTTGTGCCCAATGAGCAAATAAAGGTCCTGAATTATTCCATTCACGTCATCACGATCAACTCTATTTTTAGGAGGCAGCTCTTCCCCAGTCATATTTTGAGTGTGTTCCAATCTTAGGGGCTCATATTCTGACACTATATCTGACAATATTCTGGTGCTATTCATAATATGTTCATTTTCTGGAACTATAGCTGGCAATGTTCTGCTGTTATTCATAAGATGTTCAGTGATTACTCATTCAGAAGTAGTCAGCTTCACCTTCTTCTTAGTCTGTCTTTGTCTGGAAGCTCAGCTGAAACCTGTCCACCATTGGTCACTCTACTGGTATTTAAAATACTGGTGGCATAGCTTCTAGAAACACAGAAACATGCAAGCCACCATAGTATGACAGAAGGACAGATCAGCAGTGGCTGTCCCTCATAGAGTGACAAATATTCAAACATAGCCCAAAATATTAACGTAAGTTGAAAATAATAGACAAAAAAAGCTTTAATAAGTTCAAAACTTTTTCAAAGTTTATTTTTCATATGAACATGTTCCATGTGAGTGTCATAAAGCTTTTAAGGATGGGAGATAGAACTTTTTTCTGTTTTACAAGGGATGTGATAGAAACATAAAGTGATTAATTAACGCGTCTGTAGCCACATACTAGTTTTGGCAGAACTCCTACATAAGGTCTTTAATAATGGAATGGACTTCTGAAAATTTTTATATGGTCCCTTTTCCTAAAGCCCTTTGAAAAATATGATAAATTACCATCTACCTAGGGTACCTTACATTCACCAAGTCAAAACCCACTGCCCAGAGTCGATCCTGACTCCTAACAGTGCTGTATCGGGTTCCCGAGGCTGTAAATCTTTATGGGAGCAGAGTCTCATCTTTCTCCTAAGGAGAGGCTAGTGGATTTGAACTTCAGACATTTTGTTTAGAAGTTCAGTGCTTATCCTTGGGCATCACTAGAGTTTCTTGAAAAGCGTATGTGTTGTTGTTGTTGTTGTTGTTAAGTGCCATCAAGTCGGTTCCAACTCATAGTGACCTGTATCGGGCTTCCAAGGTGGGTTTGAACTGTGGTTAGCAATCCTGTGATAATCCTACAGTGCCCCACCAGGGAAAGGGTATTTAGTTAGTATAGATTTTATCCCTATTACTTTCCAAAGAATTATTGGAGCTTTCAAAATATTTGACATTATTAACAATTGTCTAAACTATATTGACCAAGAGAATTTATATTGGGGTAGAGATTTAGTGCAGCTCAGTACTTTCTGCTAAGGGTGATTCTGATGTTGTTGTTGTTGTTGTTAAGTTCTATCGAGTCAGTTCCGACCCATAGCTACCCTGTACAGGGTTTCCAAGGCTATGAATCTTTACAGGAGCAGAACGCCTCATCTTTCTCCCATGAAGCAGCTGGTAGTTTGAACTGCTGACCTTGTGGTTCACAGCCTGACTCGTAACCACTATGCTACCAGAGCTCCCCAAGGGTGATTCTGATAGGGGATGGAGAAAAACTGTATTCTGAGAGCAAGAAAATGCTACTTTTAAAGAAATAAGAAGGATCCAGAAAGATCTGTGTGAGGCAATGAATTGAAGGGGACTCGGAAATACATGGGCCAGATGACACAAGACATCATTAGGCAATTCCTTCTGCATGTGATGAGGGGCCATCTGTGGGGCCTGAGAAGGTGCATCACAGGAAGTGTCTGGCTGCTGAGTGAAGACTAGATGGAAGTGAAGCAGGGAGCTTAGAACAGCGGTGTCACAGGATCCAGGGGAGCAGAGGAGGTGACCTGAACCAAGAAGGTATTGCTGTAGGAGATAAGACACTAGTGTGTGTGTGTGTTTCTGCTGTGGAGAGGGGTAGTTGTTCAAGTGTGGTCAGGCATCAGGCTGTGATAATCGTGAACAAGTGGTTCCTTTAACAAGAAGGTTTGTTACCCAGGAAACTGGGTGAGTTTCTTCAACAGGCAGGAAGGTGTTGTTAGCAAGTAGGTGGGCAATGTGAGTACAAAGTTATGGGATACTGGTCAGCAGGTGCAGTACACCAACCAACAGGCAAGTCACATCTAAAAGAAGGTGATTCATACTGGCAAGTAGACCAGACACTTCTTTGAGTAGGTGAATATCTCCCATCAGTCTTGGGCAGATTCAAATCAGAGATATGGTTAAGACCCACATAAAATTGTTCACTACAGATTAGTAAGTAAGGACAAGTAAGCCCCTGCTTATCTTGATTACTGAGTAATCTGCCCTTGACTTTACAAGATTCTCTGTTTGTGATTCTGTGTCTGGTTCTACAGAAATCAGTTAGGCCTGGTCTGGGCCTGGGCAGGCCATATGTCTGAACTACTCAGTGACCCCCTCGAGCCCTCAAATTTTGTAACGAAATTTTTATACATATATATATTTTGAGTTTTACTATAAAAGTGGTGCACTTATTTAAACCTTCTATTTTGTTTATTTGTATTTGTACAAATACTTCTATTTGTATTTTTTTACCTCTTTTAAGCACGACCACAATTACCACCAACGCTACTAACACCTTATGTATACATTTCAGGAAAAGGAATTCAACAGACGCAACCTTCTGTATGTCTCTGAAAAATTAGTCCAAAATTATTCTCTGAAAAATGAGAAAGTACACCTTTTATTTTTAATGAAGTTTAAAAAGATAATTGTAATACCCAAGGCCCTTGTGCCAGAAGCAAGGACATTTACATGTGTCAAACAAAACCAGTTACGTAACTGACCCAGATGCCTTAGATTAAGTAAAACAGATTGCATTCATGACAGGGCAAAAACAGAGCAGGGTCTGGCCAACTGACTCATAGCAAAACAGAGAGGACAGTTGTCTTTGGGGATGGAAATTAGCCTGAAATAATCCACAGTAACTCAAGGCAATTGTGAATTTACTAGAAATTGAGGGTATAATTATATATACAAATTTTTTTAATTCATGCTCTTTTTCATTCTTCTCTATAATTCACCTGTATTGTTTTATTAGAACATGTGCCTCAGCATTCAAGATTGCTGATTATCAACTCCATTGTTCTGGCTTTTCAGAGTATAGCCATTACCGAGGCCCCCAAGTCTGGAAGCAGCAGGGGAGATTATTTGAGACTGGAAGTGCTCTGTTGATTATCAATTTCTGTTTAGAAAAATTCATTCCAGTTTCAAGTCATAGAACTGTACCTCGGTTTTGGTAAATTTGGGGCAACAAGATGCAAGCCATTTTGAACCAACGTCTCAACTTATTTAAGCCTCTAGTTAGTCACTGAAAATCTTATGAGTTGCAGTGAAACACTCTTAGATAGCACTAGAATATTGAATACAGAAACATGATGAAGAACACCACTGTCAGATATAGTGCCAGAAGATGAGCCCCTCAGATTGGAAGGCACTTAAAATATGACTGGGGAAGAGCTGTCTCCTGAAGGTAGAATTGACCATGATGACGACATGAATGGAGTAAGGCTCTCAGGACCTTCATTTGTTGATTGAGTACAACTCAAAATGAGGAGAAACAACTGCAAACATCCATTAATCAGAACATATGACTCTAGGAAAACTGGAAGTTGTCAAGAATGAAATGGAATACATAAATATACATTTCTTAGGCATTAGTAAGCTGACGTGGACATGAATTGGCCATGCTGAATCTGAAAATTACATGGTTTACTATGCAGGAATGACAAAGTGAAGAAGAATAGCATCACACTCACCATCAAAAAGAACATTTCAAGATTTACCTGGAAGTAAAATGCTGCCTGTGATAGGATAATATCCATCCATATGTCACAAAGAATAACAGTTAATACAAGTATTATTCAAATTTATGCATCGACCACTAAAGCCAGTGATGATGAAATTGAAGAATTCTACCAACTTCTAACAACTACCATGGTATTTTCAATAATCTCATATGCATGCAAAAGCTGGACAGTGAATAAGGAAGACCATAGAAGAATTGATGCTTTTGAGTTATGGAAATATTGAAAGTGCCATGGGCTGCCAAAAGAGCCAATAGATCCGTCTTGGAAGAAGTGCAGCCAGAGTGCTCCTTGGAGGCCAAGATGGCCAAACTTTGTTCCTCATACTTAGGACATATTGTCAGGAGGGACCAACAGCTGGAGAAGGATCTCATGTTTGGTAAGGTGGAAGGTCAGAGAAAAAGAGGATGACCCCGAAAAAGATGGATTGGCCAGGTGGCAGCATCGATGGACTCAAACGTGGCAACAGTAGTGAGGTTGGCCCAGGATTGGGCAGTGTTTCGTTCTGCTGTACATAGGGCGCTATAAGTTGGTGTTGACTTAATGGAACCTAACAACAATACCAACCAACTTCTTCAGTATGAAATTGATCAAACATGCAATCAACATGTATTGATAATTACTGACAGTTGGAATGCAAAGTTTAGAGACATAGAGAAAGGATCAGTAGTTGAAAATATGGCCTTGGTGATAGAAACAATGCTGGGGATCACATGATAGAATTTTGCAAGACCAATGACTTCTTCATTGCAAATACCTTTTTTAAATAACATAAAAGATGACTGTACACATGGACCTCACCAGATGAAATGCACAGAAATCAAATTGACTACATCTATGGAAACAGATAATGGAAAAGCTCCATATCATCAGCCAAAACAAGGCGAGGGGCAGACGGTGTTACACATCAATTGCTCATGTGCAAGTTCACACTGAAGCAGAAGGAAATTGAAACAAGTCCATGAGAGCCAAAATATAACCTTGGACATATACCACCTGATATTAGAGATCACCTCAAGAACTGTTGCTGACCGTGTAAGACTGGTCAGAGGTTCGAGGCCCTATAGGCCCGAGTGTAACAAATGAGGCCACTGGCAGTTAATGGCAAATTGCTTTCATCTTAATATTCAGTTATATATATTAAATTAATACACAGAGCCTTTGATAATCCACAGATAAATGTGATATTTTCCTAAAGCCGAGACTAAAGGTTGCAA
>NW_006408556.1:18397901-18398892 GCF_000296735.1 Chrysochloris asiatica
TAAGAAGACAAGAAACAAGATAAAAACCAAAATGTATATCTGAAGAGACTCTGAAACTTGCTCTCCAGAGTAGAGATGTTAAAGCAAATGGAAGAAATGAAGAGGTAAAAGAACTGAATAGAAAATTTCAAGGGCAGTTTGAGAAGACAAAGACAAATATTATAATGAATTGTGCAAAGACCTGGAGTTAGAAAACCAAAAGGGAAGAACACGCTCAGAATTTCTCAAGCTGAAAGAACTGAAGAAAAAAGTCAAGCTTCAAGTTGTAATATTGAACGATTCTATGGGTAAAATACTGACTAATGCAGAAATCATCAAAAGATGGAAGAAATACAGAGTGACTGTACCAAAAAGAAATGGTGATTGATGTTCAATCATTCAGAGGTAGCATATGATCAAGAGCCAATGGTACTGAAAAAAGAAGTCCAAGGTGCACTGAAGGCATTGACAAAGAACAAGGCTCTGGGAACTGATGGGATGCAAACTGAAACCTTTCAACAAACTGATGAAGCACTGGAGGCACTCATGCATCTATGCCAAGAAATTTGGTAGACGGCTACCTGACCAACTAATTGGAAAAGTTCCATGTTTGTGCCCATTCCAAAGAGAGGTGATCCAACAGAATGCACAAATCATAGGACAATATTATTAATATCTCATGCAAGTAAAATTTTGCATTCCGTTGTTGATAAGTGCCATTGAGTCAGTTCTGATTCATAGCAACACTGTATAGGATTTCTAAGGAGTGCTTGGTGGATTTGAATGACTGACCTTATGGTTCACAATCCAGTGGTGATCTTATAGTTCCAATAATTAAAAAGTGGCTGCAACTGTATATTGACAGGGAACTTGCAGAGGTTCAAGCCAGATTCAGAAGAGGATGTGGAATGAGGGATATGAGTTGGTACAGATTTGATGGCCCCTTGCAGCAACAACAACAAAATTGCATTGGGCAAATCTGTTCTAAAAGACCTCTTTACAGTGTTAAAGA
>NW_006408556.1:18399472-18401769 GCF_000296735.1 Chrysochloris asiatica
GAGAAAGACATCATGCTTGGTAGAGGGTCAGAGAAAAAGAGAAAGACCCTCAATGAGATGGATTGACACAATGGCAGCAATGATGGGCTTAAACATATTGACAGTTGTGAGGATGGCGCAGGAACCAAAGCAGCCATGATCTGATGTGATTTTCCATTTCCCTAAGGACAAAAGTTGAGAATGTATAGGAAAGTGGTAGAATGGAAAGGGGACCCACAGGGAAGAAGTGGGATAACTGAATTGTTAGGATGGCACAGAACTAGGCAGTGTTTCTTTCTGCTGGGCATAGGGTCGCTATGAGTTGCAACGGACTCGATAGCACCTAACAAGTTTTCTGGCATAGGGTATGATTATGCATAGCCAGATATATGAGGGCTTAAAGACTAGACAAAAATTACTGCTAGCTATTCCAGATATGTCATGGAGACCACAGCCAGATGGGCCTCTGTGGCTGGGATTGAATTCAGTTCTTTACTTCCCATAGGACTTGGGCAGTCACCTTAACCTCTCTGGTTTTGACGTGTTTGTCTTCCAGTTGGTCCCCACTCATAGACCCCTATACCTAGGTACAACAGAAACAGCCTGTTTCTGCACCATCTTCACAAATGTAGTTATATTGCAGTCCCTTGTAGCCATGGTGTCATTTCATCTATTGATGGTCTTTCTCTTTCTCTCTCTTTTGTTTAAAACTTTTTTTATTGTGAATTGAGTGAAGTTTTATAGAACAGACCATCAGTTTTACATTCTACACTTTGGTTACTATCCCATCCATGTAACAACATTTAGCCCACTTCTTCCGTGTGGTTGCTATTTCCATTCCACCCACCTTCCCAAACATCTCAACTTTTTCCTTAGGGTAATGGAAAATTGCATCCGATCATGGCTGACCAAATCAGATCACAGGCCATGACAACCTCTTTTTTTTTTACTTTTTTAATTCAGTGAAGGTTTACGGATAAGATCATCAGTTTTACACTACACAAATCTTACATTTTTTTTCATCTCAATGATTACAATCTCCTCCAGGCAACAACAGTTACCCTGCTTCCTCACTGTGGTTCCTATTCCCATTCCACCCTATTCCCCAACCTTTCTGAACTTTGTCCTTAGGTAAGTGTTGTCCTTTTGTTCTTGAATGATGAACTACTCCATGGTGAGCATACCTTACTAGCATTGTTGTCCCTCCATATACCTATCTATTGCTTGGGTGAAAATTGGGCTGCGAGGCTGAGTTCTGTTCCAAAAGGGTGACTGATGTTTACGTGTTCCGTTAGTCAATTGGACTAATGGATTCCAAGCATCTTTAATTCTCATGACTCGTTTTTCTTTTGAACATGGAGAGATCAATAGTTGCACTTTAGATGGCTGCTCATGAGCTTTTGATGCTGTGAGCTTTTGGTGCGCCAGACTGCAAAGCCGTTTGAACTGCAGGTCGGTGGTTCAAGCTCACCAGCTTCTCCTCGGAAACCCTATACAGGGTCGCTATGGGTCGGAATCGACTCGATGGCACTTAACAACAACATGAGCTTTTAAGATTCCAACTACTAATCATGAAGTAGGTTGTAGAACATTGTCTTTGTGCACTGTGTTATGTCAATTGACCATGGGTGTCCCCTGAGACTACTGTCCTAAGATGCCAGACCCAGAAACTCGTTGTCTCAAGGTTTTGGGTAATACCTCAGAGGTTTCCATCATTTTGTCCCCTCTATGATCCACCATAGGAGTCCTGGTATGGCTCTGTGGGTTAATGCATCAGACTGCAAAGTCATTTGAACTGCAAAGTTGGTGGTTCAAGCTCACCAGCGGCTCCTTGGAAACCCTCTACAGGGTTGTTATGGGTCGGAATCGACTCAACGGCACTTAACAACAACATGCTCTGCCCTATTCATAGCTGTGTTTGCAGCAAAAAGAAAACCCTGTGTCAAACCTTAATATATGTGTAGGTATACTTCCTCTCCCTCCCACGCCCGTTCAGATTGACTATCTGCTCATGTATCTACCTGTAGAACACTGTTGTGGGTATTTCTCTTTTTTGCTGACCCTCTAACTTTACTAAGCATGATATTCTTCTACAGGGACAGGACCCTCCTGGTATTATATCCAAAATACACGAGAGTCCTGCCGTCCTCCCTCACTTGTAACGTTCCTTCTGGCTTTTCTTCTTCCAAGACAGATTTGTTTGTTTTTCTGTCAGTCCATGGTACATTCAATATTCATCAACACTCTAATATTCCGGGGAGCACAGTGGCTCCATACAATAAGCAGTGAACTGTGAACCACAAGGTCTGCAGTTTGAG
>NW_006408556.1:18402349-18421417 GCF_000296735.1 Chrysochloris asiatica
ATCTTTGCTTTTAAAAATCTAATGAGGTCTTTTGCCACATATTTGACTAATGCTATATGTTATTTGATATCTTGACTGCTGCTTCCATAAGTCTTGATTGTGAATGCCAGGGAATATTAAATCCTTGACAACTTCAAAGCTTTCTGTTTGTCATGATATTGTTTATTGGTCCAGTAATGAAGATTTTGTTTTTGTTATGTTGAAGTCTAACCCATACTGAAGGTTTTGATCTTCATCAGTAAGTGCTTCAAGTCCTCTTCACTTTCAGCAAGGAAGGCAAGCTGTTCATTTGCATATCACAAGTTGTTAATGAGTACTCCTCCAATCCTAACGCCATGTTCTTTCCTATATAATCCAGTTTTTCAGGTTATTTGTTCAGCATACAGATTAAATAAACATGGTGAAGTGTATCTTTGGCATAACACAAATATCAAAAGCATGGTTATTTCATAGGCCACCTGTGAAAATCAAACAAGACCCTTATGTAAAAGTACTTTATAGACTGTAAAGCACTAAACAGTTTTAAAGTTAAATTATTAGCCTAGACCTCTTTACACATCATATGCTTTTTACAACAATAACAAAAAATGTGAAAACCAGTGCCTTGGAATCAACTCTAAATGTAGAACAGAGTCGAACCGCCCCATAGGGTTTTACAGAAACTGACTGCCTCATTGTTTTCTGCAGAATAACTGGTGGGTTCAAGCCGCTGATCTGCCAGTTAGCAGCTGAGCACTCACCCACTGCACCATCAGGGCCCCTTTCCTTATGCATGTTGTAATCTCAGATTGTCAGCTGCCAACCTCAGCCTCCTTGTGACTTGGTGTAGAGAACCCCCATGTTGTATACAATAGCAGCTCCGCTGTCTGAGTGTCCTCCTCATACTGTCCCACTGTTGCAGGGAGCTGCACGCCACTGTCCACCACAGAAGAATAACAGGATGTTAGTGATTTCTACCTAGGCTGATGCTTCCTGAACATGCCCTATCATAAGAGACATCTAATGTTTGTGTAAAACAGAAGTTGTCAAACCAGTAGCCTCACTAGAGAAGTGAGTGTGGGGGTGGGGCACCAGGTGGTCTGGACCATACCAGGTGACACCGTCAGAGGATGGGTAGCACCAAAACGACTGTCTATAAAAATTTTGCAGTGTTTCAGCAGAAACATGTTATTTTTATAAATGTCCCTGTAGTTCTTATAACAACAAAAACATTTTTCATAAACCCAACTTACATGTATCAATGTATCTACAAAGCTAAGATGTGAACTTCTGGTGTGGTGCTTTAGGATAAGTACTGGACTGCAAACCAAAATGTCGGCGGTTCAAACCCACCAGATGCTCCTCGGAAATGCTGTATAGGGTCACTATGAGTCAGAATCAACTCTACAGCACTTAATGACAACACAAAGCTAAAACTCAAGGCTCACTCACTTTTTGAGCCTTGCAATGCGCTCTGGTCAGAGTTGTTATTATTATCCAATTACAAGGATGCTTTGAATCAAGTGATTTCATTTGCATGTGTTATAAATACATAGAACTTCTTGTATTCATTGCTGCCAGTGTTGTTTTTTTCACAGTTGCTGATTCTGTCAAATCTTTTGTTGGTTTAGCTACAATATTGTGATACTCTTATTTGTAAACCTATACAAATAACATTTTTGAGAATAAAGTAGTAATTAAAAGAAGTAGAAAAATGTTTAAAGGTTTCAGCTCAGTTACTAATAATGTTCAATGTAGAAAGATTTGACAGAACCTGTGGTGCTGTAGGTTCAAACCCACCAGCCACTCCTGGGAAACCCTACACAGGGTCACTATGAGTCGGAACCTACTTGACAACACTTAACAACAACAAAATAAATAGTACATTTAAGTAATTTATAATATATTTATCACATATTAGTCCGACAGCCACACCACAGGAGAAAGATGAGGCTTTCTGCTCCCATGAAGATGAAAAAGCCTTGGAAACCTTACACAGGGTCAGAACCAAGTCAATGTCAATTAACAACAACAACTCTACGATTAAAACTGACAACAGACAGTACTACGGATTCTGTATGGTTGGATTCTGGAGGAAGTTCATGGGGTTGCAGGGATGACATCATGAGTTATTTACTGCACTGGGTGTCACCAACCCTAGGGACACCACTGTCTCAGACAACACACGATTTCCTGGACCAAAATCTTCATGGGAGGAACTTGGGACATTTTTAACTAAAACCGTATGTGATTCTGAGACTGAGCAAGTTTGGGAAACTGTAAATTAACGCAAGCAAATGAGTTATGTAGCTATTATGTTACTGTATCTGAGCTCAACCCAAATAAAATACACAGCTTTTAAAATATCTTAGTGGAGTACTGGTGTGGCACTGTAGGATAAACACCGGACTGCAAGGTACATTTGACTACAAGGTCAGTGGTTCAAACTCATCAGCAGCTCCTTGGAAATCCTATATAGGTTCGCTATGAGTTGGCAGTCTTATACAGGAAATCCTATACAGGGTCACTACTAGACGACACTTAACAACAACAGCAACAAAGGAATTATAATAATTCCGGAAATTCAGGCAGGATCCTAAGAGATATCATGGGTAAAAGGGATTCCTTAAACTACACTGTTAGGAAGAATGTTTACAAAATTCTACATACATTTTTATATAGTCCCATAGTTTAATAGGAACTCCTGGTGTATGATCAGCACTGGACTGCAAACCACAAGGTCGGTCGTTTAAACCCACCAGCTGCTCCTTGGAAACCCTATACAGGGTCTCTATGAGTCAGAACGGACTCGACTGCACTTAACAACAACAAACAACATAGTTTAGTAGAGATAAGAATAAATTTGGAAGAAAAACAATAGCATGATCAAATATCAAATAGTTAAGAGAAAAAAAAAGGAAGGAAAGAAATTCAAAGAAGTTAAATTCATTCAAGTATACCGAGGAGCTATCTTACCAAGAATGTTTTAAACTTAAAGAGATACCTTATTTTATTGATTCTAAACTACACATTTTCTTAACATTTTAACATCTCTGAGATCATAATATTTTTCTTTCTTAATAGTATATAAAACAACAGTATATAAAACAACAGGGCTTAACATAAACAGTGTCTTGGTCTTGGATTTGATGAAATGCTGAAATTGAGCAAAAGATGTTTTTCTGTATTTTAAGTGGTACATGCAAGTGATGTCAGTGCACCCTTTTGCCTCTACTCTCAACAAGTCTGGCCCTCCCTGCAGCTCTTATATGTCTATACCACTTGTTAAAGCTTGCCTGTGGACCCAGGCTGCAGGGATGTCTCCCTTCTTTATAGCTCTTATTGTCTATAGCATCGTTGTTGTGGTTCCCTTGCTTAGCCCTGTTGTGCATTAGTTAACTTTTGTATCAACTCATCATTTTACTAACTAAAAAATTAGTTCAATTACTAACTTAAAAAGTAGGTGGTGAGATGGAGGCAGAGACGATGACGTGGAGAGTTGGAGCGGCTGGGGACTTTATACCCAGGGAGGGAGAGGGGTTGTGTGTTGACAACCTGACAACCGGAGGGGCAGGCTTGCAGGGTATACCCTTCGGTTGGTTGATGATGTATGGAGGGGATTATAACCATGGCAATGAAAGGATATACGATAGGATGAATGTAAAGCTAATGTTCTCCCATGTAAACTATCACATAATTCACAATAAAACATTAAAAAAAAAAAAAGTATGTGGTTTGAACCTACCCAACAGAGCCCCAGAAGAAAGATTTGACTATCTGTTGCTGTAAAGATTACAGCCGAGAAAGCCCCACGGAGGAGTTCTACTCTGTAACACATGGGATCGCCATAACTCAGAACTGACTTGAGGGTAATGAGTTTGGGCTTTTTGCTGTCATTTTATAAATTTAGACTCCAAAACTACAAGGTAAACACCTTGAATACAGAAATGTATCTCTGGCTTTTCCTTCATGGCTTAATGCAGAGTCCTCTCCTGGCAATATTCAGTAAATATGGATAATGATGGCATTTCAGTAGGTTGACAACATACTTTATTATGTGACCTACAAGAATCAGTCAAACACCAGCTCATCCTGGATCCATTTCCCGACACTTCAGCTGGATTTTACTTCTGTATGACTTAAAAGCCTCCCCTTCTTTTGAATCTCTCTAACAGCAGACCTTACTAGATGGTGAAGGGTAAGTAAATGCTTATTTTCCTATGGCCTGTATTAGTCCAAATCTTTTCAGATGTAAGTGGTAGAAACCCAACTCAAATTCATTTAAGTAAAGGGAAATGTACTGATGGATGTAATTGAGACGTACAAGTAAACTTGGACCCAGTGCCATCAGCTGTCAGGCCCCATCCTGGGGCTCTGCCTCCCTCTACATGGCTTCACAGCCAAGTTGGCTTTCCCTTTATGGCAACAGTAATGACTCCCAGCAGCTCCTGGTTTCTATTCTACCTACTTAGCAACAGCTGCTGAAATATCGACTCTTTTCTAATAACTGCAGCAAAGTTTCTTGATTGTTTATTTATCTACTTATCTTTGCCTGGTTTAGTGTTTGTGCCTATCATGGAATCCATTTCTATGACTAAGGTGTGGAATGGACTCTTATTTTCCAGGCTCCATCAGAGTTGAGGTGACCAACCCACCCCGCTGCCCAGAACTGTTCCAGTTTTAACACTGCAAGTCCCATGCGCTGGGATACACCTCAGGGCAAACTAGGACCCTACAAGCAGGTCACTCCATAAGTCTCCCTGGATATGAGGAGAGTTATGGTCAGCCCAAGAGACTAGGAGGGAAGGAGGGGTGGCTCCCCAGTGAAATGACCCTGAGAATTGGGAATGAATGCTCTGTAGGGAAAAGCCATTCCTCTTTCTACATCAGACACAGGTTGAGATTAGAGCAGGGGCTGAATCTTAGTTACTGCTCTACACTCTGAAAATTGAGCACATTGCCTTGCAGTAGGAAAGCTCCAAAAGAACTTACACTACTTCGGAGTAAACCTTAATAATGAATGCTTGGAAAAATCCCCTTCCATGAAGAACAGCTAACACTAAATAGTTGATCATAGATAATATCTTTTAACAGGAATATTTAAAAGTAATTTATGATCTTATTTGGTTTGAGACTAATCAAATATAATCTTACTGGAAAAAATGAGGTGAGTGGAGTTTAGAGAAAATAAACTTTCAAAATCACTGAAGTACTGTGATTTATATGATCTCTTTTCCTTCCTTGTTATTGTTAAGTGCTATCTAGTCGGTTCTGACTCATAGCAACCGTGTACAGGGTAAGTGAGAAGCAGCTGGTGGTTTTGAATCACCCTATACTATTTTATTACCATTTAATACAGATTCAAAAGTGAAACTTAAAATACTGTCCTACTGATTTGAAATTGAATTCCATACTTTTGGTTTTGTTGGGGCTTTGTTGGGGCTGAGCTGTGGACAGGAAGTGCCTTTCTTTGGGCAGAATGTGTATGACTTGTGCTCTGAAAAATTTTCTTCTAACTTCTGACATATTCCTGTCAGCAATGAGTCCTGTATCACAATTAGAAGTTTAAAAGTGCGGTAATTGCATTAAGAGCCATGGCTTTGATTTTTAAAAACAGGAAAAGATTAAAACAAAACACTTTATGCTAATGAAGACACTCAGTCTTGATAAGGAAAAAGAGAAACTCCCTTTGACATACTGCTTCCAATTCTGACATTGCCTATAAAGGCAAAAACTTTAGTTGTAATTAGTTTTGGTGAATTTAACCAACTGTCAAAATGGCATGGTGAGGTACCTGAGGGCCCTTTAACTTCACGGAAGTGGGAGAGAGAATAATCCACATCAGCCCCAAAATAATTCCTATCACTCTGAGGTCAAACACAGTTCCTCTCACCAACCTTCTACCAACTCTGACATCTGCTATCCCTCTCACGGCCCCCTCTGCTCCTCTTCTGGGTTCTGTAGTCCATGGCACTAACCACATAGAACTCACACACCATACTCATGATGATGGTGTTCTTCAGGGAAGCGCTGTTGTTGTTAAGTGCTATTGAGTCCGAGCAGCTGGTGGGTTTGAAGTTGATCTTGAGGTTATCAGTCCAATGTTTACCCTACAGCACCACACCAGGACTCCTGTTAGGGAAGTTTCAGGTTAGAATTCAGCATCAGAAACAACTCTCTGGGATACAGTTCTTTGGTCAAGACAACTCCCCTGCCATGCCCAGAGGAAGTCCTCTATTTTAGTTCCTGGGCCCCTCAGGCTGACCTCTGTCCCACCAGGGCAAGTGTTACAAAGCTGTTTAGTTCCCTAATATGGAGGCATCTCACGCCTGCCTGAGGGCATTCAGTTTTCCTGCTCCATGGGCAGGCAGTCTTCTGTAGCTACCTTGTTCTGTTTAGTTCCCGTAAATGTACACAGGCACCTCACTCCACCAGGAGGGCTCCTGCAGGAAGGCACTCAGGTAGCTCTCCTGCTCCATGCTCACTTGTGAGTCTCCTGTCCCCACTTTGACCATTGCTGCTTCCAGCCATCGAGCACGGTTTCTGGTGTTAGTTTTCTCTCTCTGACTCCTATGGCCCTGGGCCCAAAGGAGATACTCCACTCCTGGCTCTTCTTGGTGGTATTGAGACCCACCCCTTCCCACCTCTGGGATGGCTCATTTTATGCCGAAACGGACCAATCCCCTCATTGGGGTTCCATATACCATACTTGCACAGTCCTAACCCCATGAATAATTTACCCCTTTTTGTGGGCCACAGTACCTTGTTTGCACAGTCCCGCCTAACCATTTGGTAGTAATTATAAGACCATTGAGAGAAAAGCCATATAAAACAATCCATGACGTTTCTAATCATTTGGTAGTAATTATAAGGCCATGGTAGCGTCGTGGTTACGAATCGGGCTGCGAACCTCAGGGTCAGCAGTTCGAAACTACCAGCTGTTCTGTGGGAGAAAGATGAGGCATTCTGCTCCCGTACAGCCTTGGAAACCCTGTACAGGGTCGCTATGAGTCAGAACCGACTCCACGACACATAACAACAAACAACAACATAAGGCCATGGAGAGAAAGGCCATATAGAACAATCCAACTCACTTCTCTATGGGGCACAACATCCCTCTGTAATGGCAGGTTTAAACAGTTACCTCTAATTCATTTCAATCTCTAATGCAAAATGGTTTTAAAAGTTCTCCACATTTCTAAGACTCACATAAAATTCCCTTCTTAAAATTATAAATGAATTTCATTATTTAGCCCACCTAAATAAAACAATAGGGTCCTGATGTGGTACTGTAGGACACGCACAGGACTACTAACCACAGGTTAGTGGTTCAAACCCACCAGTAGCTCCTTAGGAACCCTTTACAGGGTCACTATGAGTCAGAACCAACTGGATGGCACTAAACAACAACAAATAAAACAATGTTTATATCTAAAAATATATTGGAAATAAGGATCTAGTATCCTTTATCATTAAATTCCTAGAATGAACCTATAGCAGGCATTGAGGTGGATGCTCCAGAGTCCATTCCAGCTTGCTCCCATTGAGAAAAGAAGTGTCCTTTGGGACAGAGATGTCAGCTTAAGAGGTGGACTGAATTGATCCACTGCTTAAGATAGGCAACACAGTTCTACCCAAAATCAATGAAGGAGATCGTCACCAGAGGCTTCCCAGTGAAAGAAAACCTGGAAGCTGCTTCTAGCTCCTTCCCAATAGAAGTTGAAAAAGAATTCATATAATCCCTGTTATCCTGGTGTGGTGCTCGGGATAAGCACTGGACTGCTAATCACAGGGTCGGCAATTCAAGCCCACTACCTGCTCCTAACTGACTCGACAGCACTTAACAACAACAACAACCTGCTCCTTGGAAACCCTATACAGAGTCACTATGAGTTGGAAAGGACTCAAAGGCACTTATCAACAACAACTGATAGCCCACAAGGTCCCTAGTGCTTATCCTATGGTACCACACGCACTAGACTAGAATTATTTCCATTTCCGTTAATAGCTAACTGGAGACTTAAATAGACCCAGTACATGATGGTACTGTTGAGCTGCTAATTCATCCAGTGCTGACGACTGACTACTTTACCTCTGAATTTCTTGTTCCACGAGATGATGAATAAATATCCTTACTACTAAAGCCCCACTGAAAACAGATTTTCAGTTATGACAGAAATATTCAGTGCGGGTATAAAGAATATCAGAAGTTTGGTATCCAAAGTTCCTTATGTGTCACTTTGTTCATCTGTTCCCAACTTCATGATCTCACAGAGGAGGAGTCCAGAGTGTCTGGGACTCCCTGATCTCACCAGGCACTAAGACCGTCTCCACTATACACTATACTTGTGTCTACTCTTTAGGCCAGCATGTACCTGGTGACTGGACAAATATTAGTATATGCCTCAAATGCCAGAACATTTAAGTTCTGCTAAACTCAGGCTTCCCCTGACTATTGTTCAATCTGGGTAACATTTGTCTGGTCATAATGATACTGATCACTGATACTTACCATGTGTTCCATACTGTGCTGCGTACTTCACTTGCTTCATCTTATTTCTTTAGATAATAACTCTAAGAGGTTGGTTCTGTAACAGGGCTCATTTTGCAGGTGAGAAAACAAAAGCTGAAATAAGTGGAGATATTTGTCAAGATGACTCAGTTAACAAGAGACAAAGCAGGTGTCGAATTCAGGGCAACAGATTCTAGAGGCTGAAGTACATGGTCTTTGCTGTTCTTTCCATCTCTGACAGCCTTTATATCTAGATACCTCATATTCACCAAAGTGCAGGGGGCAGCCCTGAGACTTGAAACTGGATTAACTTATCAAGGCACAAATGAACTATGAACAGCATGTGTCCTATCTCAGACTATCTTCCAGACTTGGGGGTCTTAGTAATGTCTAGTCTGTAAAACTCAGACCAGTCAGATCAAACTCAGACCTCAATTTCTAGGTTCCATCACTGCAGGTTGTGAATCTAATGCTAATAGTGTCATTGTTGTTAAATGCCATTGAGTGGGTTCCGACTCATAGCAACTCACATAGGGTTTCTGAGAATAAGCTGGTGAGTTTGAACTGCCGACCTTGAGGTCTAGTGCTTATCCTATGGTACCACATGCACTAGACTAGAATTATTTCCATTTCCGTTGTTTTTGCAAGTTAACAAAATCATGACATCTTCTGGTCGTATGACAAGTAAGGAGGCATTTTGCACATTTAAAAGTGTTAGGAACTGACAGCTGGATTCAATGTGAAGAATGATAGAAAAGATGTCAAGATGACAGATTTCTGACTTGGAAATGGAAGAATAAAGCATAGAAAACCATGCCCTGTGGGATCTGGGCCAAAAGCACTCTCCAACATAAACATAAATTCCGATTTACACTTTCTTCTACATTTGGAAAAAACATTTGGAAGGAATATATGACAGCTCATTAATGTGGCCTTTATTTTTCTAGTGCAATGCTTTCCCAACTTTGGCTTGTAATGCACTATAGATCATAGCATCAATTTTGTCAGTTGTAACTACTGTTTTCCACAGTACGTATCACAATCTGACCCTTGTTCTGTTAACTTGTTCATTGTCTTCCCTGTTAAAATACAACCTCCAAGAGGATAATTTCTTTCTTGTTCATTACTACCTTTCCAGCAGGTGCTCAAAAAAGTACACATTTAATGAATTAAAAGGACTGTTGTTGTTAAGTGCCTCTGAGTCGGTTCTGACTCATAGTGACCCTGCATAGGGTTTCCAAGGAGCGACTGGTGGGTTTGAACTGCTGACCTTGCAGTTAGCAGTCCAGTGCTTCTTCTACACCACCATACCAAGACTTCAATGAAAAAGACTAGACAAACATAGTATGCTCAGTTATTAATAAATGTAAACCTGGAGCATCTTTAAAAGTTTCATTAGATCTAACAATCATTTAGCTAGAACTTACTTTGGACTCTGTCTGACACATACAATGTGCGCTTGACTAACAAAGGTTGGAGGTTCAAACTAGTCCAGAGTGCCCCGTAAGAATGGCTTGATAATCTGTTTCCAAAAGGTCACATCCATGAAAATCATATGGAGTGTAAGTCTACACTGCAAAACACGAGTCACCATGTTTCCGAATCAAATACACAGCAAGGGGTTGGGTTTATGCCAGGTTTTTATGTCAGCTTCTGGGTTGCTGTTGTCTTTAATTGCAGTCACTCATTACCGATTCATAGAGGCCCTGTATAGGGTTTCAGAGGCTTGCGAGAGCCAAAAGCCTCATCTTTCTCCTGTGGAGAGGCTGGCGGTTTCCAACCAGAGAACTTAGTTCTAAGTCTAGTGCTTAGCGTATGGAGCCACTGAGCTCCCCAGGTTCTGTGTTAGGCTCTACATATTTTAAAAAAAGAAAAGAAATTATTCCTTCTTTACCAAGTATGCTGTGGTTACGAGCAGTTGAGTCAGTTTCGACTCAGTGACATGCTGTATAGTTGTGGGGTAACAACAGTTCAGTGCTTACACTGTAGCGCCACAACAGGACTCCCAAGTATATACACCTATGTTAATTCTAAACCTACTTCTGTCTTGTGATTTCTTTTTCTGCTTGTAAGTTTATGACTAACCTTTCAAAGAAAGTCAGCATGTGCACAATCTCACATGTGCGTCTTTCAAAAGAAGTGCTTACGTCTCAGCCCGAACCGTTACCAGCTTCCAACTATAGGTGCTTTGTTTTGCTGTTTCTCATAACCTTACCATGAAACTGCCTAGTATCTAACTTTGGGTATAAAGGTGTTCAATTCCTATCATTCCAGTAAGACTTACTGATTTTGTAGAACACTGTGCATTCATCTCAACTCACTTTAACTCACTGAAACTCCCCTATGCACCCTTACCCCCTTGGAGGCAACCAAAGTTGGTCCCCTAGCCACCCTTACCCTCATATCGGCAGTCCTCTAGGCTTCATGTGCGCGTTGTAGCCACTGGGAGTGGCAAGCAGGTTTTGGGTTTGGCAGTTGCCCCAGGCCTTCCCAGACGCTGTTGGTTTCAGCTTCCTGGAACGGCACTTAGCCCTCTAAAGGCAAGAAAGGGACCATTGCGACAGAGTTAGCAACATTCTTTTCCTGGCTCCAAGGAGCTCTGCTAGCGTAGTGGTTACCAATAGGGCTGTCAACCTCAAGGTCAGCAGTTACAGACTACCAGCTATTCCACGGGAGAAAGCTGAGGCTTTCTGCTCCCTTAAAGATTTATAGCCTCCGAAATTCTGTACAGGGTCGCGATAAGTCGGAACCAACTCCACGGCACATAAAACAACAATTTGACCTAACGTCAGGTGGTAATATAACCAATCAGAAATTGAGTTATATTCAAGACTAGCAGCAACATCCAATCCAAGTATATGTCTCAGACTCCGCCGCAAGATCGGTTCCAAGTGGCGCCCGCATTCGGCAGTTAGGCACCCCGAAGTTGCGCATACTCCGCAGCGCCCCAAGAGCGCTATCTTCCGGAGTCTCCAGTGGTTATCTGCAGTGCGGGCGCCCGCTACTGCGCAGGCGCTCGGCGAAGACCTCTGTCTGCCAGGCATTGGTCCTCCAGGCCCTTTATTTTGGTCCTCCACGCCCTCGGTGCCCGCGAGTGCTGGGTTCCGCGAGCGTCGGGTTCCGATCGCGTCGAGGAAGTGGTGATCGCGACCGTATCGGCGACGGCGGGTGAGTCTAAGCCAAGCGCGTCCTGCATTCTGGAGTGAGAAATTGTTACCTCCTCGGTTCCCCGGGTCCACTATAAGTTTTAGAAATAGTGGTGGTGCGATCACTCCCCCAACATATCCCTTGGGATGCTGGCAGGGAGACTGAGAGGTAGGGAAGTAGTGGGCCGAGGATAGACTGAGCGGCAAGGGAAGAGAAAAGAAACTGAACAGGTAGGTGGGTTTGGAATGGAGGAAGGCGACTTTGGTGCGGGGAGAGCACCATAGAGGTTGAAGGTGCGCTGGGCGTGAAAATGAGGGTGGGCGGGAGAAGCAGTGGTGATTTTATCGGGACACGCTCGAGGACTTACAGAAGCATCTGTCCCAATGCTAGACTAGGATTCATGCTCATTATATATTTAAATAACTTTCTAGAAAACCAAGCTAAAAAGGATAACTTGTAAGTGCTTTTTATTGGCTGGGCTGTGTGTTAAGCACTTTCATACGATTCGTTTTCTTGTTACAACAACCCGATGCGATTACATCCGTTTTAACAGTTGAGGCAAGTCCCCCTCAGAGAAATGAAGTGACTTGGCCCAAGACTGTACAGCCGATTGTTTGGTGTGCACCCGATCTGACTTCAGAAGGGCTGGCTTTGCCTAACCACTAAGTGACCTAGTGTAGCTAGCCCTGAAAACTTGCCAAATATTGGGGGGAAACAACTGTTGGTGTTGGTGGTCTGATTTTCTTTCTTTTCTTATACTCCCATCCCAAGGTTGTTTCAGTGTGTTTCAAGGGAATTTATGTGTGTCCTTGCTGTTAAATTCGTTGCAGAATATATTTTGGAGAAATTTTGATGAAAACACAAGTAGTACACCTTGTTTTGGTTGTTTTAACCTCTATGTAGAAAGTAAGATAAACGGCTGTTTAAAAGATAGTTACTAAAAGTTTTTCTGTGCCCTAGAAAATTGGAGAACAATTTAGAATCCTAGAATTTTTAGGACCTAGAAAGCTTGTTAGGCATCAGTTATGTGTTTTTTTTTTACCTTAGAATATTGAAATAGCAAATCATGATAATTGGAATCCTGCTGAGGCACCATAGGTCGGTAGTGCAAACTTATCAGTCACAATTCAGAAACCCTATACAGAGTCGCTATGAGTAAGAACCGACTCCATGGCACACAACAACAACAATATTTATAATTATCTAAAAGTAACCACATAACCGAAATCCTGGCATGGTGCTGCAGGATTATGTGCTATGTGCTGGATAGCAAGGTCAGTGGGTCAAATCCACCAGCCTCTCCTGAAAACCCTATACAGGGTTGCAATGACTCAGTACCTACTCAATGGCACTTAACAACAACAAACCCACCTAATTTACCTCTTTGCATAGATAGTAACACTAAAGAGTTCCAGGTGTGGTGCTGTAGGATAAGCACTGGACTGGTAACCTCAAGGTCACCAGTTCACACCCACTAGACAGGGTCAACACTGACTTGATGGCATACAACAAAAACACAAGAATTCCAGTGGACTCAAACATGTCAGAGATCAGGCAGGTGAAGCAGTTTGGTCAATGTTGTGTTCTGTTATACATAAGGACACCACGAATTGCCAAGGATCATAACTAGTGACAGGTGTTTCATTATAAATAATGCCTGTTGTTGTTTATGTGCCGTCGGATGGATTCCGACTCACAGCAACCTAGTCTAGGGTTTCTGAGGAGCTGCTGGTGAGTTTGAACTGCTGACCTTGTAATTCAAATCAACTGTGGGGTCCAGAGCTTATTCTGCAGTGCCACGCCAGGACTCCAAACAATGCCTACAATATGGCTTTTGTATTACAGAATAGAAGGCATGCAAATGGTGACAAATATCCTTCACCATATTCTGTAACAATTACAATGTCCCAACTTCAGATGGTTAAAAATGTCAATGTCGCCTGACATGCATCCCATCAGGCAAGAAAGATCATCCCAAAGGAGGTAGAATGTGTTTTGTCCCCTGAGTTGAAGAAGATAGCCTCATACTTCTTGCTGTTGGTCTATTTGGATGTAGTTCAGATGGGTGTGCTTTAGTCTTTACTTTGATATACATCATTGTTCTTAAGTACTGTCCCATCAGTTTTGACTCATAGCGCAACCCCGAATAGGGTTTTCAAAGAGTGCCAGTTGGGTTTGAACCACCAACCTTGTGCTTAGTAGTCCATTGCTGATCCTACAGCGACACACCTGCACTGGACTTCAGGGTCAGTTTGAACCACAAGATTGATGGCTCAAATTCACCAGCCACTCCTCAGAAACCCTTTAAAGGGTCGCTGACTCGATGGTACTTAATAACAACATATATGTGTGTGTGTGTGTGTGTGTGGTCCTGGTGTGGCTCTGTAAGATAAGCACTGGACTGGACTACAAGGTCAGTTTGAACCGCAAGGTCACTATGAGTCGGAACCAACTTCACGGTACTTACCACCAACAACAACATATATATATATACATATTAAGTGCCGTGAAGTTGGTTCCGACTCATAGTGACCCTGTACAGGGTTTCTGGGGCTGTAAATCTTTACGGAAGCAGAATGCCTCAACTTTTTCCCACGGAACCGCTGGTAGTTTTGAACTGCTGACCTTGTGGTTGGCAGCCCGACTCGTCACCACTACGCTACCAATAATATATGTATGTATATTATTCTTGATAAGTGCCGTCGAATCGATTCTGACCCATAGTGGCCCTGTGTAGGGTTTCTGAGGAGCAGCTGGAGAGCTTGAACCACTGATCTTGCAGTTCAGACGGCTTTGCAGTCTGGTACATTAACCCACCGCGCCACGCCAGGACTACTAGTCATTAATTTCCAAACTATTGGCCGAGCTTACTCTGCCTGACATTATAAATAAGTAGTGGTCGCTATGGGTCGGACCCGACTCGATGGCACTTAACAACAACAACAACAATGTCTACCTCAGTTCATTCTACCAGGATGTATTAACCAAGAAACATATCTCCACTAAGAAGTTCTCAAGTAATTTTCAAGGAATGTAACTCAATAATTGTTATACTACAAAATATCAAGGACAATTCTTCAATTTTTCAAAGCCAAAGACATAAATCTAGGCACTGCTTATTTATAACGTCTGCCAGAGTAAGCTCTGCCAATAATTTGGAAATTAATACTAGTAGATTATAACCACAAGTGTAGTGGTTACAAGTCAGGCTGCTAACTTCAAGGTCAGAAGTTCAAACTACCGGTTATTCTGTGGGAGAAAGAGGAGGTTTTATGCTCCTGTAAAGATTTACAGCCTCAGAAACCCTATGCAGGGTCGCTATGAGTTGAAACGGACTCCACGACACACCACCACCACCAGCTGAGCGTAACCATGTCTACTAGACTTTTTAACTTGTTGAGGAATTGAGGGCATGAAGTTAATAAAAAGTTCAATAAAGCTACAGTTCCATCACTGGATTTGGTTTCATCATATTTAAAAAGAGGTGATAACCCTGTGGGCCCAAGCGTTGTTGACCGTCCAAACCATAGGCTCTGAGGATCAGACTTTAGCCACCTAGTAGACATAGCAAACTGTCCCTCATCTGATTATTCAGTAATGCTTGTTAGTAATCTCATACATGAGCCCTGGATATCCACAGACAAATGTAAAAACCTTCCCTAAAAGCCGAGACTGGAAATTCCAAAAAGGCAAGTCCCCCCACATCCAAAAAAAAAAAGCTAAAGAGGATAGAGAGAAACACTGTTAACTGATGATATATAGCGGGGTTAATAATCAATGTAATGAAACAAGCTATATGAATGGTTGAATGTGAAGCTGATGATGTGCCCTGTAAACTTTCACTCAATCCAAAATAAAAACATTTAATTTAAAAAAAAAAAAGAGGTGATAAGACTAAATTATTTCAAATGTGTTTAATAGTCTCACAATGATACTGTAGTACAGAATTTTTTTTCCTAGGGCAATACCTTTGCTACTAAAAATAGGTAAAAAGAAACTCATTTTGACAGTCTATTCTGTAACACTTTATGCATTCCCATTTTACACAAGAGGAAGCTAAAGCAAGGAGTTTAGATCTAGCCCATATCCTCCAGGTACCAAATGCAAGACCAGTTCTTGGATCCTAGCCAGATTTAACCTCAGGATAAATACATGTTTCTTGAGCATTCCTTTCACTTGAAGACTTGGAGAAATAAGATACTAATTTGTGGTAGAGAGGTGGGCACAGGTTTTTGTTTTGTTGTTGTTTTGATTATGAATAGTGTTATAAAACATTTTCACATTAAGGCACACAAGTCTGTACTGTGAAGTAGAATGCAAAATTCACACGATTTTTTAGATAAAACGAAACTTCAAAGATGTTTCCTGTTTTGTGGGAGGGCATTTCCAATGCATTTAAGATAATTTCATTTTCCTCTGTTGTTTCTGTTTTTTTTGTTTTTAAAGAAACATAACTGTTTTATTGAGATATAATGCACTTGCCACACAGTCCACTCATTTAAAGTATATACTTTCACAGAGTTGTGTATTTACCATAATCAGTTGTGGAAAACTTTCATCATCGCAAAAAGAAACCACGTACCCATTGGTAATTACTCCTCATTCCCTCCCTTCCTTAGTCCTCTCAGCCCCAAATTACCACTCTTCTATTTTCCATCTCTGTAGCCAAACATTTCATATAAATGGAATTATGTAATTGATGCTCTTTTGTGACTTCCTTCTTTCACTTAGCATAATGTAGTCAAGGTTCATCCATGCTTGTAGCATGTATCAGTACCACATTCCTTTTTAACAGCTGTATAATATTCCATAGTATGACCATCTACCATATTCTGTTTATCTAGTCATCAATTGATGGACATGTTCCCATTTCTTGGCTCTTAATGCTGCTATGAACATGCATGTACAAGTTTTTGTGTGTACGTGTTTTCATTTCTCTAGGAGTGGAATTGCTGGGCTACATAGTAATTCTGTGTTTAGCTTCTTAAAGGACTGCCAGATTTTTCCCAAGTAGCTGCACCATTTTATATTTCTATCAGCAGTGTGTGAATGTTCCAGTCTCTTCACATCCTCACTAACACTTGCTATTATCTGTCTTAGATTATTACCGTCCTACTGGGTGTGATGGTATCGGGAATGTAGTAGTAAGCATTCTGGTCCCGTGGTAGAATTCTCCACTTCCATGTGGAAGACAGCTAATGATTGCTGGCCAAGGTACCTCATGTGCAACCATCACTCATCTGTCAGTAGACGCTGTGTGCTGTTTTAATGTTGAATAGGTTTCAGCTGAGTTTCCAGACTAAGCTAGACTAGAAAGAAAGGTCTGGTAGTTGGCTTCTAAAAATCAGCCAGTGAATCCCTGTAGATCACAGCAGTCCAGTAGGTACTCAGTCATGAGGGTGGTACAGGCTCTGGTAGTGTTTCGCTCCGTTGTTCATGGGTCACTGTGAGTCACGGCCAGCTGGCGGGGAACTCACAAACAGTGGATGTGAAGGTTAGCTCATTGTAGTTTTGGTTGAATTGCCCTTATAGCGAGTGCTGTTATTCCTTCTTTCATGTGCTTATTGGCCATTTGCGTATCTTCTTTGGAGAGATGCCTTTTTAGATTTTTGGTTCACTTTTTGATTGGGGGATTTGTCTTTTTATTTTATGTTTCTTTATGTGTTCTAGCTACAGTTCCCTTATCAGATACATGATATACATTTGCAAATATTTCTCCCATTCAGTAGGTTAACTTTTCATGTTCTTGATGGCATTCATTTTTTTGAAGCACAGAATTTTTTTCCCCATGCAGTCCAGTTTATTTCTTCTTTTGTTACATATGCTTTTGGAATCATATCAAAGAAGGCTTTGTTTTAATTCAAAGTCTAAAGATATAATCTTCATTTATTCCTATGAGTTTTAGCTTTTACATTTAGTTCTGTGAGCCACTCATGATGTGTGGTATGAAGAAAGAATCCCGCTATATTCTTTTGCATGTGAATAACTATTGCTCCAGCCCTTTTTGCTGAAAAGACTATGTCTCCATTCCCACCCCACATTTTAATTGTCTTCTTACTCCTCTGCTCTTAGAAGTAACTCTTTTGAGGTTTTAAGCATGTAGAAATTCCTGGGAAGTCTTTGTTCTAAAAGCAGTACTTTATGGTGTCTAGGTCTCAAGCACAACTTAATGAAGACGGTCTGCTTGTAGAGGAGCTCTGATTCAAGTGTAAGATCTGTCTTTGTTTTTCCAGGATGACAGACTGAGCTGATATTTGGATTCTCTGTACCTCTATTTGGAGTTCTGGTGTGGCACTGTGTGTTAATACACTGGACTGCAAGGTCAGTTTGAACTGCAAGGTCAACTGCAAGGTCAGCAGTTCAAACTCACCAGCCACTCCTCAGGAACTGTATACAGGGTTGCTATGAATCGGAACTGGCCTGACGACACTTAACAACAACAACCACAGTACCCTGTTTAGAGTATTATATGTTGAAAAAGTATAAAGAAAACTTTTGTCTCTGATAAATGGAACTCTACATATATTAATGTTTCTTATATTAAATAATGGGAAGTGCAGTGAATTGTTGGACCAGCACTGGAATTCAAACTGTAACATCAGTGGTTCAAGCCTACCAGCCTCTTCACGAGACAAAGTTGAGGTTTTCTGCTCCCACAAAGATTTACAGCTTCGGAAACCCTCTGCACAAGTACCATTAGTCAGACTAGACTTTACAGAACTTAAGAACAACAACAATATTAAGTATTTGTTGATTTTTTTTTTTTTTAATGACCTTTAAGTTTATCTGACCAAGACTTTGTGTTTAGGAAGTAATTGGAAACACAAACTACTACCTTGTTCTGAAAATCCAAACTGTTACTAAAGAGTTGTTTTAAGTCACTTACGTAACTGATTATCTTTTGCTTACCTGTGTATCCATTTCAGACAGATTTTGACAGCGAAATGTAGTAAGTGGAAATTAAAGTTCGTGATCATTTCTGTTGGTGTTTCATAGTAATTTGCATGCAGCTTGAGTGTAGATAGTGGAGGGGCTTGAATGCCGTGCTGAGGAGTTTGGACTTTATGTATAGACAGGGGACCTTTGAAATGTTTTAGTTTAAGGAAGTGTTATGAATAGGGCTATGCTCAGGAATTTTAAGTTGGCAGCAGTTGTTGGATAAGAAAAGTCAAGCGGGGGATAGGGGTAGGCAGGGCAGTTTAAAACTTACAGTGTTCTGGGCTGCAGGTGCTGAGGGCCTTAAGAAGTATGCCAACAGTGAAGCTAGAAGACAGTGGGTGTTGTTGTTAGGTGCAGTTGAGTCAGTTCTAACTCTTTTGTACAGCAGAATGAAACACTGCCCGGCCTGTGCCATCCTCACAATTGTTGTTATGATGAGCCCATTGTTGTTTGTTGTTGCCACTGTGTCAGTCAATCTCATTGAGGGTCTT
>NW_006408556.1:18422257-18433796 GCF_000296735.1 Chrysochloris asiatica
TTGGCCCAGGATCGGACATTGTTTTGTTCTGCTGTGCATGGGGTCGCTATGAGTCGGTTCCGACTCGATGGCACCTGACAACAACACAACATGGCATACGTATGAGACAGTTGAAAATACCATGGCATGAGTCAGGTGTACCTTAGTCTTCAAAAGTGCCACTTTTGCTCTTTAACACTTTTAAGAGGTCTTTTACAGCAGATTTACCTAATACAATATGTCTTTCAAATTTTTGACTGCTGCTTCCATGAGCATTGATTGTGGATCCAAGTAAAATATCCTTGGCAGCCTCATTTTTTCCGCTGATCCTCATGTTGCTGTTTGTTGGTCCACTTGTGGAGATTTTTGTTTTCTTTATGTTGAGGTAGAATCCATATCTTTGATCTTCATCAGTAAGTACTTCAAGTCTTCTTTGCTTCCAGCAAGCAAGGTTGTATTATTTGCATGTTGAAGGTTGTTAATGAGTCTTTTTCCTATTCTGGTGTCATTTTCTTCTTATTTCATAATCCAGCTCTTGTATTATTTGCTCAGCATACCAGTTGAATAAGTATGGTAAAAGGATACGACTCTGACACACATTCTCCATTTGGTCTACATACAGGAACCCATAGTTCGTTGTAATTCATAGTCGAATGCCTTTACACAAGTAAACATCTTTCTGATAATCTCTGCTTTCAACCAAGATCTATTTGACATCAGCAATGACATCATCCCTCCTTCTACTTCCTCTTCTGAATCTGACTTGAATTCCTGGCAGCTCCCTGTCAAAGTATTGCTGCAACTGTTTTGAAATTATCTACAGCAAAATTTCACTTGCATGTGATATTAATGGTCTTATTCTATGATTTCCACTTTCTGCTGGGTCACCTCTCTTTGGAATGGGTACAAATATAGATATCTTCCAATCAGTTGACTATGTAGCTGCATTCCAAATTTTTTGGTATAGACAAGTGAGAACCTCCAGCACTGCATCAATTTATTGAAACGTTTCAATTGGTATTTGTCAATTCCTGGAGCCTTGTTTTTCACCAGTGCCTTAAGTGTACCTTGGATTTCTTCCTTCATTACCTTTGGCACTGATGATAAGCTGCCTTTTGAAATGGATGAACGCTGGCCATTTCTAGTTGGTACTGTCACTGTGTATTCCTTCCTTCTTCTTTTAATGTTTTCTGTATCATTCAATATTTAGCCATAGAATCCTTCAGTAGTGCAGTCTGAGGCTTGATTTTTTTCTTTAATTCTTTCAGTTTGAGAAATACTGAGTCTGTTCTTCTCTTGTGGTTTTCTAACTCCAGGTCTTTGCACATTTCATTTTAATACTTGGTCTTCTCAAGCTGCCCTTTGGAATTTTCTGTTTAGCTATTTTACTTCATCATTTATTCCAGTCACTTCAGCTTCTCTAAGTTCAAGAGCAAGTTTCAGAGTCTCATCTAACATTCATTTTGTTCTTTCATTTCTTTCATGTCTTTTTATTGACCTTTTGCTTTCTTCCAGTATAATGTTCTTGGTGTCATCCCACAACTCTTCTGGTCTTGGGTCATTAGTGTCTAATGCATCAAATCCATTCTTGAATTGGTCTGATCTTCAGATGGAATATGTTGTTGTTGTTAAGTGGCATCTTCCAACTCATAGCAACCCCTTATATGTTTTCTAGGGCTTTAGTGATCTTTGTGGGAGCAGAAGGCCTCATTTTTCTCCCACAGAGCAGCTGGTGGGCTTGAATTGCAGACCTTGTGGTTTGCAGTCCAGTGCATTAAAGGTCATATTTTGACTATTGTAAATTTGCTCTAGTTTTCTTCAGCTTTAACTTGACCTTGCATATGAGCAGTTGATGGTCTGTCCATCAGCTTGTTTTGGCTGATGATACTGAGTTTCTCCATTGTCTCTTTTCACCGATGTAGCTGATTTGATTCCTTTTTGTTTCATCTGGCGAGGTCCACATCTATAGTTGCCTTTTATGTTTAAAAAGGTATTTAAGATGAATAAGTAATGCATCTTGCAAAATTCTATCATATAAGCTCCGTCATAACTTCTGTTACTAGGGCTATGTTTTTAAACTGCTGATTCTTCCTCTTTGTTTCTAACTTTCAAATTCCAGTCACCAGTAATTATCAATGCATCTTAATTGCATGTTTGATTAATTTCAGATTGAAGATGTTGGTAGAATTTTTCTGTTTTATTGTCATTGACTGCAGTGATTGGTGCGTAAATTTCCTTGTAGGTGTGTGGGTATATCTTATAGACAGCATTTTACTTCAAGATGGATCTTGAAATACTCTTTTGACAGTGAATGTGAGGTCATTCCTCTTGAATTTGCCATTCCTGGCATAGTAAGCTATATGATTATTTGATTCAAAATAGCCAATTCCAATCCACTTCAGCTCACAAATGCCTAGGATATTGATATTGATCTTTATGTGTTCCATTTAAATTTTGATGACTTCCAGTTTTCCTAGATTCATACTTCGTATATGCCATATTAATGGATGTTTGCAGCTCTTTCTTCTCGTTTTGATTTATGCCCATCAGCACATGAAGGTCTCGAAAGCTTTGCTCCATCCTCGGCTTTAACATCAGTTATCGCTTTGCAAGATAAGCACTGGCCTTCTAACTGCAAGGTTAATAGTTCAAACTCACCAGTCACTCCTTGGAAACTCTATACAGGGTCATTACAAGTCGGAACCGACTCGACAGCACTTAACAACAACATACTTTGATGGGACAGCTCTTCCCTAGTCATATCTTAAGTGCTTTCCAACCTGAGGGGCTCATCTTTTGGCACTATATCAGATAGCGTTCCACTGCTATTCATAAGGTTTTCAGGGGTTAAAAATTCAGAAATGGTCCACCTCTCCTTAGTCTATCTTAGTCAATAAACTCAGCTGGAACCTGTACACCACGGATGACCTTGCTGGTATTTAAAATATTGGTGGCCTAGTTTCCACAATCACAGTAACACACAAACGACAAAAATACAACGTACTGACAGAGAAGTGGTGGAAAGAGCTAAAAAATACTTGTAAAAAATACAGGTTCTTAACCACTATCCTATACCTATATACTAATGCAGAAAGTTCTAGATGTAGAGACTATACATTTACACTTTAAGCGTCCCTCCTAAGGATTCTTATATCTACTCTGCTATATGCGGTGTTGTAAAGGACTCAGGGCATGTCAGTGTGACTGACTGAGAGGATGGTAAAGCTGTGTTAAGGAGGGGACTAGGGAACTATAGAAGGAGGGCAGATTTGGAGGTGTCAAGAATGCATTCAGGTTTGACGTGCCAGTAGAACACGAACACCTATGTGTCAGTGGAATTTTTTGGGAAAGAGGTATTTAGGGAAAGAGCCAGGACAACAAATAGTGTTTTGTGTTTCATAGATTTATGAGTATGTTTTCTTCTTGAGAAAATATTGTGTTATATACTTGCTGTTTTAAGCTGACTCTGTGATTAGAAAAAAGTATTTGAGTGCAGTGAAGCAGTTATACACAGAGAGAAAGTAGAGCATTTATTCATTCTTAAGCTTTCATGGAATCCTTAGTTGTAGGCTAAGCACTGGACTGGTAACCTCAAGATTGGCAGTTCAGTCCTACCAGTTATTCCCCAGAAACCCTGTACGGGGTCACTGTGGATCCGAACCTACTTGATGGCATTTAACAACAAGCTTTCGTGGAGACCGGCACGCTCTTGACGTGAGCTCTAAGACTGCTGAACTAGGGGATGCTAGTGTTGTCTGGTGAGTCCAGCTGGGACTGTCTGGGAGGAGACAGGAGTTGTAGGTAAACACTGTGTCAGGGGCCATACTTGAGAAGCGAAGCTCCACCGTCTACACTGAGCTTAAACTGGTGTTCTATGCGAGCTGTATGCCTCTCTTACTTCTCAGTAGGCATCAGGGGTTGTCACTTTTTCCTTTGGAGAAGTGGTTTGATTTTCTTACTCTGCACGGTTCCTGGTTTCTTATAAAGACCCTGGCAAGGCCAGTCATGGAACACACTGAGAAGACAGCATGTCCCATGTTAAAATGCTGCAAGTTTTTCAGACCTACAGATCCTTTACAAATAAGATTGTGTACCTTTGATTTTCAAAAATTTAAGTCATTAAAAAGGAAAAAATGAAGTCATTGGTTTCTTTGGGATGGGGAGGAGGAGGTGACAGTTTCAATGATAAGCTTCATTATTATCAGTAAGTATAAGAATGAATGACTTAGTGCACGTATCATTTAGCTGGTGTGTTTGGACCAAAAAAAAGAAAAAATCTAGTTGGGATACAGATGGCTAGTCAAGAACTTAGTAGTTAATAACCCTGCTAGTTAGAGCTCTGCCTTTGTTCCAGAGCCTCTGTGCTGAAATCCTCATAGCCGTCTCGCACACTCGCCTCACTGCTGCTCCTGGCTGCGCCCACGCTGACTGCTCTGCAGCAGTGAATTAACACTCCTGACTCTGACCACAGCCCGGCAGCCTTGTCATTTCCACAGAACGCTCTGAAAACATCGCTTCTTTGACTTCACCACAACTACACGTTTAAAACCTCTCTACTCCCACGTCTACATCAGCTTTAGTTTAATTGCTGCAGATCAAATTTCAGCCACACTTTTGTCAGTATCTCCACCTTCTTCATCATTCTTCAGTAACTGATAACATCTCAAGCCTGTTTTGTTCATGCCTATGCCAGGGACAAAGAGAAAAATCAGTCAGCAGTGTCACTATAAACATTAATGCTACCAGCTGTCATCTCATTGCCAGTTCATCTTCCTTGCTCGTAGTCTTTCATTCTCCAAACTTCACAGCACTTACAAACTGGCTATTTCTGACATTTTTCATGTTCCTAAAACTCAACCTTTCATCACCCTGCTGTAGTTTTTGGCTAAGTGCAGTCAGTTCCAACTCATTGTGACCACTCTGTATATGGTTTCCAAGGCTGTAAATCTTTGCGGGAGCAGAAAGTCTCTTTCTTCCACAGAGTGGCTTTTGGTTTAAACCACTGAGTTTGTAGTTAGCAGTCCTGTGCTTATCCTAAAGAGCCTTCATTATCCTTGTTGTTGTTCCCAACTCAGCTGCCCTGTCTAGAGTTTCCAAGGAGCTTCTGGTGAGTTTGAACCAGCGACCTTGCAGCTCAAACTGACCTTGTGTTCCAGTGCTTACCCTACAGCAAGCACCACATCAGGACTTCCTGCAACCCAAGAGACAGTAGCTCCCTTCACCTCAAACCTGTTAGCATACCTATCCTTTGCTCCTTCTTTCCTGTTAAAATGAGAAAGATGTCCTGGCTATCAAAAGCAGTGCATTCTACTGAAGTCAAAAGATCAACTATCCCATTGTCTTAGGAATCAAAGAAGGTAGAGATTGAACTCTGACAGGTTTATTAGAGGAGCGTTGTTTTTGTAATCAGTGGATAATACAAAATAAAGAATAATCAGAGATAGTCCTGAACCTGTGATATTAGGGAGAACTGTTGTATGTCTAACCTGTCAAAGGGGACTTTAGGGACATGGTGATAAAATTCATTTCAACTGCTGCTGGAATTCTTCAGAAGACACTGCGACAGCCGAGTCCCTGCAGGTTGTGTCTATCTGTTAGTCACCTTGTGTGGAAATTGGGGCAGATACAGACTGAAGTGGCGCTTTCCTTAACAGCATTTTCTTACTCCTTTTTAAATTTTAATGCCAATGTTTTTAGCAAGAACTTGTGAGAGAATTTCTCCCTTCCATATCTGTGGATTGAAGGAACTCTGGTAGCGTAGTGGTTACGAATCGGGCTGCGAACCACAAGGTCAGCAGTTCGAAGCTGCCAGCTGTTCCGTGGGAGAAAGATGAGGCTTTCCGCTCCCGTAAAGATTTACAACCTCGGAAACCTTGTACAGGGTCGCTATGGGTCGGAATGGACTCGACGGCAGTTAACAACAACATTTCTGTGGTTTAAGAAGAGTTTAGGACACCAGTCATTAACCCAAACCAATAAAATATCTTGGTACCACTGAAAGCTTGGCACTATTCATATTTTGGAGAAAGGCATATACCTGCTTCTCACTTATCAACATAGTTCAGTTCCAAAGGCCAGAGCATTGTGCAAAAGCCACATTATGTGAGGAGGAGGTGGGCGTGGCTCCTGCCACCAGGGCTGGGGCTCTTGTAGATCTGGGGCCCAGCTGGACCAGGAGCACAGTGAGCACCCCAAGGAAGCAAGGGGCACGTTCCCTCCTCGGTTTGGAGGGCTTGGAATCCCAGAGCCTGGAGACTAACAACTTCTGGGAAGGGAGCTCAGTAGCTGGCCTGTGCTGGAGAAGCAGGTGACCGGCTTCTGCTACAGCCTCAGGTTCCAAATTACTCCCAGTATCTTCCTGCTTCAGGAGTTGGTCCCTCTAGGGTGCTTTAGTAGAGGGGGCAGCAGCAGCAACCTAGACACCCGCCCCCAGCCGTTCATGGGCCCTTCTCAGAAGGGCTTCCTCAAAATTTGCCTCAGTCACCTCTTAGAGCTAGAAACTCTTGCTTCGCCAGTAGATGTTGGACTAACAAGAGGCCTTCTGGAGAGTTGGCTGCCTCAACTGCAGACATGGGTAGTTCTGAGAGAGGAACCCCAAATTAATGCACAAAATGAGTTGATAGTATATTCTTTACTATTGCAGCAAAGGAGAACTGCCATATAATGAGATATCGGTAAGTGAGGAGTAGGTGTGCTTTTGTTTGTTAATCTATTTGAATCAAACCTTTAGAATAAGATGAGCAAGGCAGCCAAACAGGAGTGCTTATGTGGAGTATAAGACTGGCCTATTTTCCCTTCAGAATGTAAGGATGGAGTAAGAAATACATAAATAGGAAATGAGACAAATAACCAAGCTGGCTTTATTACATTATCTTTTAGTAAATGACATAGTGCAGTTTTTAAAGTTTATATAGGAAAGCTGGCATATGCTGATAAATGTTGATTCATTTTTCCTAATGGTTAAAATTCTGAAGCTTTAACTGAAACCAAATATACTACTTATAAATGATGTGTTTTTGGTTTTTTTTTATTGTAGGAATACTGATTGCTGTTCTTCAATATGTTCATAATGAAGTTATTAATAATACTTATATTTTCTGGACTCACAACTGGTTTTACAGAAAACTCTTCTTCTAGTTACCCATCCAAGTTACTATTGGTTTCCTTTGATGGCTTCAGAGCTGACTATCTACAGAACTATGACTTTCCTCATCTCCAGAATTTTATTAAAGAAGGAGTCTTGGTAGAACATGTCAAAAATGTTTTCATCACAAAAACATTTCCAAACCACTACAGTATTGTGACAGGCTTGTATGAAGAAAGCCATGGCATTGTGGCTAACTCTATGTATGACGTAGTCACAGAGAAACATTTTTCTGACTTTAATGACAAGGATCCTTTTTGGTGGAATGAGGCAGTACCTATTTGGGTGACCAATCAACTTCAAGGAAATAGATCAAGTGCTGCTGCTATGTGGCCTGGTACCGACGTAGCCATTCACAATGTCACACTTTCCTATTTCATGAATTATAATGCTTCCGTGTCATTCAAAGAGAGACTGAATACTATTACTGCGTGGCTGAGCAATTCAGACCCACCAGTCACCTTTGCAACCCTCTATTGGGAAGAACCAGATGCAAGTGGCCACAAATATGGACCTGAAGATAAAAAAAGCATGAGTACAGTATTGAAAGAAATAGATGATCATATTGGTGACCTAGTCCATAAACTCAAAATGTCAGGATTGTGGGAAAATCTTAATGTGATCATTACAAGTGATCATGGGATGACCCAGTGTTCAGTGGAAAGACTCATAAATCTGGACGACTGCATCAATCGTACCACATACACTCTTATAGATCTTACCCCAGTTGCAGCAATACTTCCCAAAATAAGTAAGTGAACTTTTAGCCTAAGGATGTTGCTATTTGAATGGGAGTACTTGATTGGTGGTGGTGGTGGTGGTGGTGGTGGTGGTGGTGGTGGTTATGTGCTGTGGAGTTGATTCTGACTCATAGTGACCTTACATAGGGGTTCCGAGGCTGTAAATCTTTACCGAACCAGAGAGCCTCATCTTTCTCCCATGAAACAGCTGGTAGTTTTGAACTTCTGACCTTGAGATTAGCAGCCCAACTCATAAGCACTATGCTACTAGAGCTCCTAAAGATTGAGGATGGGCAAATGTGTAGAAGAATGAAGCTCTGGCTTTTTGTAGTTCAGGACCACATAAAGTTACATTAACTTGAGTGGACTATGTGTTTTGTCCCATAGTTTACAAATTGCAGGCAGTTGGATACAGCTTTAGCTTCCAAGTAGTTATATATGTTTATTCTTAAAGATATATTGGATTTTTATTTGAGATATACTTTCATTTACTGATTTTTAAATAAGTTTATGTTTGCTTGGAAAGCTAGACATGAAAATAGTCGCCTTTCTATAAAAATCCACCAAGGATAATCCACAGAATGAAAAAGAGACATAGGTGTGCATACACATGTGTATCTATGGTATATGAGGGTAAGTCACAAATTTTCTGCACTCTTGCTGTAGAATTTATTTTAATCAACTTTTAGAAAAGACAAATATATCATTTTTAATATAATCTCCTTAAACCTTGTACAGTTTGTCAATCTCTCAACAAGCTTTTGTGTTCCCTTATTTAAAAATGTTCTAGGCTGAGCCGTGAGCCTCTTCACTTCTTCATCAGAGGTGGACCTTCATCCTCTAAGGACTGCTTTCAGGGGACCAAACTGGTGAAAGTCTGATGGAGCAAGATCAGAACTATGTGAAGGATGCTTTAACACCTCAAAATGAAGTTTTTGCTGAGTGTCCACAGTGTAGGCAGAGGTGTGTGGCCGTGCATTGTCATGCAAGATCACAAAGTCCTTGGTTAGCAGTCCTCTGCGATTAATCCAAAGTTTAGGCTTCAAGCTCTTCAGTGAGCATCTCACTGTAATGAACAATGTTGATTATTGAATGTTTTTCCTGACAATGTTCCAATTCTCAATTATTGAAAATCCCAGAAAACTGTGAGCATCAATTTTCCAGCTGATGGTTGACTTTTGAACTTTTTCTTGGTCAGCGATTGAGTTATGTTTCTATTCCATACTCTGCCGTTTACTCTCAAGCTTGTAGTGAGGAATCCATGTCTCGTCACCAGTATTGATTTTTTTAAAGAAATTTCTTTCTAGTATCAGTCCAAGTTTTGTTTGCAGATGTCCAAACACTTCTGTTTATGCTCTTCTGAGTTGTTTTGGTACCCATTTCATGCAAACTTTTCAAACCCCAAGTATGTTGTGGATTATTGCATAGGCAGAGCCATGGCTGATTTGCCTCATAATCTATTATCACTTGTCTGTTTGACAGAATCTTTTCACGTGCACACTCAATGTTGTCATCAGCTGTGGACATGGACAGGCATTTTAATATAGCCAGAGTGCAGAGAATTTTTAATTCACTCTCATAAAAAGGTGCTGTTTCTTAAGAATCAACAGTGACATCATAAGTGACATTGTTCAGAATATATTTCCAGTTACGCAAAACTTTTGTTTTTCTTATCAGCCAACCATGACCTCTTCTCTTTTTGCTATTTTTGTTTTTTCTTCCAGATACAACACAGATTTATAACAAATTGAAAATGTGTCACCATCACATGAATGTTTATCTCAAAGAAGATATTCCTGCCAGATTTCACTACCAACATAATGATCGCATTCAGCCTATTATTTTGGTTGCTGACGAAGGCTGGACAATTGTGCTAAATAAAACATTAACAAAATGTAAGTATTATTTAGGGTATCTCCCTTGTATGTACCTCACAACTGTGACATTGTTCACCATGGTATGTCCTCATGTGGCACCGTGGGATAAAGCACTGGACCGCATGGTGGGTTTGAACCACAGGGTTGTTGGTGTTTCAGACTCCCCAGCTGCCCCTTGGTAACCCTATATATAGAGTTGCTGGGAGTCAGAATTGACTAAATGGTACTTAACAACAACACTGTGATAGAATCTGCTCAGCTAGGTAATGTTTAAGTATTCATTCAACAAGGCACTGTAGGACAAGCACTGGACTGCAAGGTCAGTTTGAGCCGTAAGGTTGGCAGTTCAATCTCACCAGCCGCTCCTTGGAAACCCTATACAGGGTTGGAACCAACTCAACAGCACTTAGCAGGACTCCTGGTGTGGCACTGTAGGATCAGCACTGCACTGTGAACCACCAGGTTGGCAGTTTAAACTCACCAGCTGCTCCTCGGAATACCTGGGTCGCCATGTGTCGCAGTTGATTAGGAAGGCGCTTAACAACAGACATGATTGAATCAGCTCAGTTTTCAGCTAGATCATTTTCAAGAATTCACTTGAAGCAGTTTACAATAGCAGCAGTTTCCCCTCAGACTGGAAAGTTAGTTGACCAGTTAGGATAAGAATACAGTTTTACTTTTTTACTAAAAAATCAGGTTCTCCTGATTTATAGAAAATAAAGAGAGAAGTGAAGAAACAAAGTAGAAAGGGCTTGTTGCTGTTACCTGTCTTCTTCCACCCTTGACTCTTGGTGACCCTTTGTACATCAGATCACTGTCACTACAGTGCCATGCATGGCAAGAATTCTGACACTGAGCCTCAGTGACTTCAAAAGGGAATTAACTATTTCAAATTCCTATTTTATTTTCTTGTTTTAAAAAAAAAATTTGCCCAACAAGCCGTAAGTCCCTTCTTAGTGGTGAAATAATTAGCACAAATGCCACAAGTATTTATATCACTGGCATTACCAGAAATTAAACAAACAAAAAAATCAACGAAGTAAATAAAGTACATGTACCGAAAGCTCTTCTAAAACTGTGGAAAATTACAGAGGAGTGTTATGGGTTTCCCCCCATTTGGTACTTGTTTATCCTTATTTTACATTCAGTTTGAATTCTTTCTTAATCCTGGTTTTGTGATCAGAAAACTTGTTTTATAAAGGACTAGACAGTAAGTATTTTAGGCTGTAGGACTAGCTGGTTTCTGTCACAGCTCCTCAGTTCTGCCTTTAGAGTTCAAAGGCAGCGGTGGACTACATGTTAGTAAATTGGCCTGGCTGCGTCCCAGTGTATAAACTCTGTGTATAAAAACAAGGCCAGCTGAAGTTAGACCTCTGGTGATTGTTTGAAAATCACTGATTTGTGGCACATCAAAAGCATCAGGCAGAGAGACCAAATAGTCGAAGGAATTTATATACTACTTACATACTTACACACTTATTTGTTATTTTATATACTCATTGATGCAAACATGAAAAATACAGAAAAACCGGGAAAAGAGAACAAAAACTATTATTTCCATAATACAGTAACACAAACATGTTTATTGTGAATTGTGCTGTAGGATAAGCACTATGGACTGCTAACCACAGTTCAAACCCACCAGCCGTTACTCAGAAAGCCTATTACAAGGTCACTCTGAGTAAGAGCCAACTTCACAGCACTTAGCAACAACAACATGTCTGTTTTATTAAAAAGAAAGGAAGGAAGATAGAAAGAATAGAAAAGGACAAAATGGGTGTCAGACAAGACTCTGAAAC
>NW_006408556.1:18442768-18443759 GCF_000296735.1 Chrysochloris asiatica
ACAAATCTACAATTACAGTGGGAGATTTTAATATGCCACTTTAGAAAGACCAACCAGGAAGAAACTCGACAAAGATGCAGAGGAACTAAACAGTGCCATCAACTTAACTAGACCTCATAGATGTGTACAGAGCATTCATCCCAACAACGGCACAATGCACATTCTTTTCCAGTGCACATGGAACATTCTCCAGAATTGACCATGAATTTAAAAACATCAAAATACTACAAAGCATCTTTTCAGACCACAGTTCTATAAAACTAGAAATCAAAAATAAGACCAAGGAAATAAAGTTGAATACATGGAAACTGATTTAACACCCTGCTGAAAAGTAACTGAGTAACAGAAGAAATTAAATGTTAAGTCACAAAGTTCCTGGAAACAAACAAGAACAAAAACACATCACACCAAAATCTTTGGGACACAGCAAAAGCAGTGCTGAGAGGACAATTTATTGCAATAAATGCATGCATTCCAAAAGAAAAATACAAAATTAACACATTAACATAGAATTTCCAACAATTAGAGGGAACCTACAGTCACCAAAAGAGAAGAAATAATAAAAATTAGAGCAGAAATAAATGTGATAGGAAACAAAAACTATAGATGAATCAGCAGGACAAGAAGCTGGCTCTTTGAAAGGATTAATAAAATTGACAAACCATTGGCAAACCTAACAAAAGAAACGAGGGAGAAGACACAAATAACACATGTTAGAAACCACATGGGTGATGTCAAAACAGAACCAAAGGTAATAAAAAGGATAATAACAGAATACTATGAAGAGTTGTACACCAACAAGTTTGAAAACTTAGAAGAGATAGATACATTTTTAGAAAAACATGACCTACCTAAACTTACACAAAGTGAAGTAGAAAACTTTAACAGACCCATAACAGAAGAAGAAATTGATCAGGTCATCAAAAAACTCCCAACCAAAAGAAGTCCAGGTCCAGAAGGCTTCACTGGTGAGTTCTACCAAACATTCAGG
>NW_006408556.1:18444594-18455573 GCF_000296735.1 Chrysochloris asiatica
AAAACACTACTACAAGAAACCAAAAGAGACTTAAAAAAATGGAAGAATATACCACGCTCCTGGATAAGAAGATTTAACATTGTGAAAATGTCAATACTACCCAAAGCAATCTACACATATAATGCAATCCCAATCCAGATTCCAATTACATTCTTCAAAGAGATAGAAAAAATCAATTACAAACTTTATGTGGAAAGGAAAGAGATCCAGGGTAAGCAAAAGCACTGCTTATGAAGAAGAATAAAGTTGAAAGCCTCTCACTCCCTTATTTCCAAATTTACTACATGGCTACAGTGGTCAAAACAGCTTGGTACTGGTACAATGAAAGATATATTGATCAGTGGAACAGAATTGAGAATCCAGAAATTAACCCATCCAGCTACAGCCAACTGATTTTCGACAAGGGCCTAAGTATATTGCATGGGGAGGAGATAGTCTCTTCAACAGATGGTGCTGGCAGAACTGCAAAACGATATGCAAAAGATTGAAACAAGACCTTTACTTCACGCCTTATACAAAATCCAGCTCAGCATGGATTAAAGACCTAAATGTGAATCCCAGAATTATATAAACGGTCATCAATGAAAAAATAGGAACAAGTGTGAGGGCTTTAATACAGGGCACACACAGACTACCAAACATTTTTAAAATTACACAAACAAAAGTGGACAAAATAGATGATTGGGACATACTAAAAAAAAACTTGTGTGCATCAAAAGACTTCATCAAAAGAGTAAAAGGGAACCCACACAATGGAAAAAATCTTTGGCAATGACACATCAGACAAGTGACTAATTTCCAAAATATATAGGAACCTACAACATCTCTACAAGAAAAAAAATAACCCAATTAAAAAGTGGGCACAGAACATGAACAGACACTTTACCAAGGAGGAGCTCCAGGCAGCCAACAAACATATGAAGAAATGTTCACAATCACTAGCCATTAGAGAGATGCAAATCAAAACAACAAGATAACATCTCACACCAGTAATAACACAAAAATTTTTAAAAAGTAGAGGACAATAAATGCTGGTGAGGATGTGAAGAGACTGGGACCCACCTACATTCCAGGTGGGATTGCAAAATGGTCCAACCACTCTGAAAAAGAGTATGGTGCTTCCTCAGAAAGTTAGAAATAGAAATACCTTATGATCCAGCAATTCCTCTACTTGCTATTTATCCACAAGAAATATGAGCCATAACACGAGTAGATATATACACACCAATTTTCATAGCAGCACTATTTACAATAGCAAAAAGATGGAGACAGACTAAGTGTCCATCAAAGGAAGAATGGATAAACAAACTTTGGTACATACACACAGTGGAATATTATGCGACCTTTAAGGTTAACAAGGAAGCTGCAAAACACTGTATAACATGGATGTACCTTGAGAACATTATGCTGAGTGAAATTAGTCACAAAAGGAGAAATAATGCATGGGACCATTATTGTAAAAGCTTAAGAAAAAGTACCCACACTAAAAGGGGGGAAAATTCTTTGCTGGTTACCGGGGTGTATGGGGTGGGGTGAGGGGAGGGAGGGGAAGGTGGAGCACAGGATGGGGAGTAGACGCTAGTTTGGGTGCTGTGTGGGTGCGGGGGGGGGGTGGAATACACAAGAAGGAGGGGAATTGAAGTACAAGGCAGATGGGAGAACAGTTAGGCAGGTTTGCATGGGGTAAGTGGGACAGAGGCAAATAAATAATAATGTATGCACAACAGAACAACAGAGCTCTCGGATACAGGGATTGAGGCATGGTTTGAATGGGTAAGAGAGGAAATAATGTTAAGATGCTTGGCTGTCTTTAGAGTCTGATTTTCTCTTGTCTACTATTGTCAAATAGACACTTGAGGAGGAGAGAAAGGAATAGCCAGGAATATCACTGTAGAAAGCTTGTAAGTCTGTCTTCAGCCTAGAAATTATTGGAATACCTAAAATGGGACTAGAACTTGCCCACTGAAGGAGGCTTCCTGTGGAGCCTTTACATTGCATAAGACCATAGGTGGAATCCTGATCCCATCCAGAATCTTCTGAGGTGGGAAGTTTCCACTTGAAAAGACAAACAGACCAGCCTGGAGCGGCTACAAGAATAGAAGATACTTGAAAGAAAGACTGGCAGGAATTTTCAAAAACAGTAATGGCAGTCTGATTGACTACTACAGGAACAAGCAAGTTGTTCCCCTGGGAGCCATCAAGGCAAGCAGTCATCTCCCCTCAGGGCAAAACCCTTCCAAGACTGAGAATCAAGGGGAATCAAATGATGTATTGCATTAGGCAGGTCTATTGCAAAAGACCTCTTCAAAGTGTTAAAAAGCAATGATGTCAATTCAAAGACCATGGTGTGCCTAACCCAAACCATCATATTTTAATTTGCCTTATATGCATGTGAAAGCTGGACCATGCATATGAAGACCAAGGGAGAACTGATGCAGTTGAATTGTGATGTTGCTGTCAAGAATTAAGCAATCTCTTTAGAAGCAAGGATAGCACAATTTCAGCCCATTTACTTTGGACTTGTTATCAGAAAGGACCAGTCCCTGTAGAAGAACATTATGCCTGATAAAGCAGAGAGTTGGTGAAAAAGAGGAAGATCCACACTGAGATGGATTGACATAGTGGCTCCAATTATGGGCTCAATCATAGGAATGATTATGAGGATACTGCAGGACCAGGCAGTGTTTCATTCTGTCGGACATAGGGTCACCATGAATTGGAACTGATTCAGCAGTGCCTAACAACAACCAACAATATAGTTGTTTAGTGCCATCGAGTCAGTTCTGACTCATAGCAACACTGTATAGGGTATTGAGGAGCAGCTGGTGGGTTTGAACTACATACCCTGTGGTTCATAGTCCAGTGCTGATCCTACAACACCACAACAGTAGTGTGTATATATATATATATATATATATATATGTTGTTAAGTGCCATCAAGTCGATTCTGACCCATAGTGACCCTGTATAGGGTTTCCAAGGAGCAACTGGTGAACTTGAACCACCGACCTTGCAGCTCAAATGACTTTGCAGTCTGGCGCATTAGCCCACAGCAGAATTCCATATATATGTATATATATATCCATCTATACATACACGTATACACATATATATGTAGGCGCTTTGGTTTCCTAGTGAGTCAGGTTACTAAACTCAGGCTCAGCAGTTCAAAACTATTAGTCATTTTGCAGGAGAAATATGAGGCTTTCTGCTCCCATAAAAATTTACCTATGTAGGGTTGCTGTGAGTTGGAACCAACTCCATGGCATACCATCATCTACATGTATGTATGTATGTATGTATGTATATATATATATGTACATATATACATGTAGTTGTTGGTACGTGCCATGAGTTGATTCTGACTCATAGCAACCCTGTATAGGGTTTTCAAGGAGAAACTGGTAAATTTGAACTGCTGTCCTTGTGATTCAAACCAACTTTAAGCACCAGTGTTTACAGTGCCACACCAGGACTCCTACATACATATATGTGTACATCTATATGTTTATTTTGAAATCATAATGTGTACATAGTATTTTTAGAATTTTACATGTTAGGCATAAGCGTTTCCCACTATGAAATGTTTCAAGCCCACAAATAAAAGAGTAACACAACAAATACCGTTGTATGCTCATTACTCCGTGACCTACACAAGATAGAAATGTGGGAGCTTATGAAAGGTAACTAGTGCAGGATAAGCACTAAGCTGCTAACCACAAGGTTAGCACAAGGCTCAAACCCACGAACCCACTAGTTTCTGCTCCTCAGAAACTATACAGATTCTCTATCATTTGGAACTGACTCGACGGCACTTAAGAACAGCGTACAATAACACAACATTCTGGAAAAAGACTGGTACTCTGGCATTGAGATTTTATCAAGGACAGTCGTGTTTTTTCTTCAAGTCTGACTTCTTGGAGTCATGTGGTTAGATTTCCCATTCAGTACAAGGATCCCTTCTGCACCTTCTCAGTTCTCTGTTCTGCTGATGTCAGGAAAGCCGTATGTAGAACGTTATGCAGGCGTTTTTCTTATATTCTGCCTCAGGAGTATTTGAGATAGACAATGCTGCACATTTTCTCCACCCCCCCCTCCCCCCCTTCACTACTCTCCCTCACGGCTGCTTTCCCCAGTTACTCAGGGCCATCAGCTTTACCACTCTTGCGGTCACTGATGCAGTTTGCGCTGGGCTTTTACAAACAATACCAGAGAGTGACAAGTAAGTGGGCCTAGACCTAAAAGATACGTACACCAAGTTGAGAAATTATGTTAAAGCCATGAGAGATTGAGAAAGTGATGGATAATGGGGAGAGAAGGATATGAAATAAACAGCGTGAGCCAGTTGAAGAAAATAGAAATTTTTACTTCTGACCCTCACCTGGTGCAACTAACTAGAATTTCAACGGGCGGACATTACATTAGCAAGACTCCATCGTACTTAAACTTCGTTGTTGTTCTAAGTTGCAGTGTTTCATTCTGTTGTACATAGAGTCACGATAATTTGGAACTGACTCAGCACCTAACAACCACCACCAATGTTTCTTTCCTATAAAATAGATTAATAGATATAGATAGGCTGTTGTAAAGTACCGTCAAATCATTTCTGACTCATTGCAACCCTATATTGGGTATCCAAGGAATAGTGTGTGGGTTTGAACTGCCAGCTTTGCGGTTAGCTGTGGAATGCTGATCCGACAGCACCACACCAGGACTCCAGACATAGATATATATCCAGTCACCTCACATGCGTGTGATTCCAGCTCACAGTCATCCCATGTGTTACAGAGTAAAAACGTCTGTAGGGATTTCTTGGCTGTAATCTTAAGGGAATCACCAGGCCTTTTATTCTGTGGTACTACTGGGTGGGATTGAACCCAATTTGAGATTAACAGTCACACTCAAACCAGGGACCTGCCCTCACACTTGTTGTTGTGGACTTGATTCCAGCACATGGTAACCCGTATACATCAGAGGAGAGCTCTGTTCCATAAAGTGTTCAATGACTGATTGTCTCCAGAGAAGGGCTTTTCTTCCTCTTCTGGGTAGACTCCATCCGCCAGCCTTTTAGGTGGCAGCCAAATATGTTACCACCAGAGACGAGAAATACGTTGTTTTGTAACAGGAACCACGATCTTGTTTACTGACATACTTTTTTCTTTTTCAGTAGGTGACCATGGCTATGATAATTCCTTGCCTAGTATGCATCCATTTTTAGCGGCCCACGGTCCTGCATTTCACAAAGGCTACAAACACAACACAATCAACAGTGTGGATATTTATCCGATGATGTGCCACATCCTGGGGTTAAAACCCCACCCCAATAATGGAACCTTTGGTAACACGAAGTGTTTGTTAGTTGACCAGTGGTGCATTAATCTCCCAGAAGCCATTGGAATTGTCATCGGTGTACTCTTGGTGTTAACCACTTTAACATGCCTCATAGTAATCATGAAGAACAGACTGTCGGCACCACATGCATTTTCCCGACTGCAGCTACAAGAAGATGATGATGATCCCTTAATTGAGTAAAATATGCGGGGGTGTTTATAAAGTATCTTCAGAACTAAAGATAACACCCAAGGAATGCTGTTAATACTATGAAAAACTAATTCTGAAAAGCAAGGAAGTCATGCCAAACATGCTAAGTTTTTTAGCTTTTTTTTTACTTTTGTGTTCTGTTTGGTGCATTGGCCAATATAAATAACCCGCACCATATTAAATTTTTTTAGTACATCCTTACTAATGAACACAGATCTATTGCTCTAGCTAGAAACGTCTTTGGGGAAAAATACTCCCTCTGCTTGTGTGTATGTGTGTGTGTGCACACGCGTGCGTACATTCTGTGTGATGAAGGTGTGAAGCATCTTTTACATGAGAAGACAAGCATACCAGAATTTCGTAGGCATGCATTTCTAATAAATTTATATATTTGTACATGAAAGAACAGAAATCCTTATGCAGTTCTTAAATTTTGTGTATCCAGGAAGAAATGCTTCCTATATTTTTATATTTGCCTTTGATAGAGTTCATATCCCAAGTAAACACTTGAGAAAGTAAACCTCTGTTAAGGTTAATAACATTGGTTAACCTGGTAGAAAACATTTTGCACATGAAAGTATTAAGGAACGCTACTTTAAAAAGCAAAACACAGCTAAGACTATTGGGCTCAGAAAGTATTGAAGTTCTAGGAGTTTTATCTTTTTTTGCTAGTAAGAAATTCACAGTAGAGAAAATTGCTAAAGACATTTGATCTATGCTGTTGTGTAAGTTATTGTGTGTGTGTGCATGCGTGTGTAGTCACAGAAGTCATGTGATCTGTTTTAGAAAGAAGTCAAAGGTGAACTGGGCTGTAGCTGGCCTTTCACATTCCCATGAAACACAGCTATCAGGAAAGGCTATTTTTGTGTTCATATTTGTTTACTTTCTCCTAACTTACAAGTTAAAATCATAATTTTTAAAGTCATTAGTTTTGTTTGCCATAATTAGCATTCTCCTGTTGTTTATTGTAACAAGAGGTATCCAAGTGCTCCAGATACATTAGGAATATAAATCTGGCTTTGCTGGGTCAGAAGAGACTCTTGTGTTAGTTTTTAGGCATTAGAGCAGTTAGGAAATTGAAAGTAGAATGTGTCTATTTTGATCTTTTACATAATTTCTGTGTCATCTGACTAAAGAAACTCAGAACTGTGAACTTTCAATATGGCCAGTGCTGCTGTGGCTCATAGAAATAGTCACTGTTGATAGCTTTTCACTTGCTTATTCAGAGCCAAGGAGTTATTATGAGAACCCTATTGTCCTGCCATTGATAGGTGGCCCCTCCTAGTAATTGAAAGTTAATATGAAGAAACTTGAGTTGTGGAAGGCCAGACTTTATTTGTTAGGGGTCAAACTGGGTTATAGAACGAACCACTTTTGAAATGAAACAAGCAATTAGTATTCATAGTATGTTCGTTAAAGTTTGAGCAGTATAAAATAAACTTGGTCACTGTTTTGCAGACACAGAAATAACTTAGAGTGAATATGCAGTATAATTAACTGTGACAATCTGTGATAATGAAGAACAGCAGTGGTGCCAATGAAACAATAATCTTCTTGGGTTACTGCTGATTTCCAGAGCCTGGTCCTTGGTGACATTTATATTTGGGGCCTTTGAGAGGCCTTCCCAGACCCTGTCTGTGTAAGTAACCCATGTTACTGGTTCTAAGAGTTGATTGTATTATGAACAGCATAATAAATAGGAAATAAAACTCATAGGAATAATTTTGCTTCTTAACAAATTTGACTTCATTTTTTGTTTCACACACACACATACATAAGGCCATTTTACTAAAGGTTGTGGACTCCTGGTGTGGTGATGTCGGATAAGCATTGGACTGCAAACCACAAGGTCAGCAGTTCAAACCCACCAGCAGCTCTTCAGAAACCCTATACAGGGTCGCTGTCAGTTGTTACCGACTCGACAGCACTTAACAACACTAAACATTGAAAGATGATTAGAATGAGAGAGTAGAAAAATATAATTCAGGATTAATTTTTTTAAAAAAACCAACAAATAATTGAACTCTCACATTTAAAACTTAAGGGGTTTTTTTCCCCTTAAAATTGTGGACGTAGCTTGAAATGTCTAACGCAGTAGTAGACTATTTTATACAGTTGAGTGGCTCTTGGTCTTTGCAGTGGTGTGGGTTTAGATTGCCCCTGCTTGCTTGGTGGTTATGAGTTTCAGATACATAGTACACAGCCTGTGAGTAGATGGGATGCCCTGTTAGTGTCTTAACCCTTTCAACAAAAAACCTATTTGTCTTTCATTTCATTTTCAAAAAGATTACCTTTATTTTTAATGAGATAAATTGCTTTTATATGTTTATATTGATGGGATGAGAAGTATTTGATCAAAGAGACATTTATATGTTATTATGGTGAACTTTGTACTAATTCATTTGGATCTTTAGAAAATGATCACAGTTCATACCAATGATGCCTCTAGTACACTGAGAAACTCTTTTGATTAAAGCTAGACTTTCACATGAAGGTTTAAATGTGTATTTTTTTAATGTTTGGACTAATATGCTACTGTGTTTGCTGAATAGTAGAAAGTATTTGGCTCCGGAAAACATTCATTTATTTCTGACAACAGTAAAAGGTAAAGGGAATACTTTTAATGAGGTGTTTATTTGCTACTTCAATGGGTGACTGTTTTCAGATGAGTTAAATGTACGTACACATAGGGATTGTTCTGCTGCTGTTATGAATGTACAGGTTCTTGTAAAAAACCATAGGATAAAATATTTGAATGCTCTGTACTATATATAGGCTTTGTGTTACTATTCTTTGCACTTGGTTTGAATATTTGAAGATCAAAGTTCTTGGAACACTGAAGGATTAACATTGCATTTCATTGTTCTTGTGTGGATTCCTCTCTTACCTGTACAAGCTTTAACGATGAATCCATTTAATTCCTTTTTTTTTTTTTGGAGGACTTTACTTCATGGTGAATACACAGAGCTACAGTCAAAGACAAGAATGAGATGGAAAGTATTGTCAATTTTTTAAATAGTAAATAATGTCATGAGTGTATTTTAAAGAAATTTATATGTAGTGCCTTAAGTTGTATATTTTGACTATATTGTCTGAATTCATAGTTAATACCTTTGCTTATGATTAAACATTTTTATGTGAATAAAATCTACCAAAACATTATAATTATTAAATATAAATTATTAATTTCTGTGTCATTGATGATTTTTTAATTTGTTACTTTCTTTTCAAATATATGTGCTATAATAGACTGTCGATGGGACTTAGTAATACTGTATAAACTCACGTAGGTATTGATAAGGATGTTTTGTATTTAATTCAGGATTAAGTATACTATACTGAACTAGATTTTTAAACCAATGTACACAATGTATACAACCCTGGATTCCTGATGTGGCTCTGTAGGGTATGTGTGTGGACTCCTGAATAAGTACTGGACTCTGAACCACAAGGTCGGTGGTTCAAACCCACCAGTTGCTCCTCAGAAACCATATGCATGGCTGTTGTGACTCGGAATAGATTCGATGGTACTTAACAACTATATATATATATATATATATATATATATATGGAGCTCTGGTAGTGTAGTGGTTATGAATCAGTCTGTGAACCACAAGGTCAGCAGTTCAAAACTACCAGCTGTTCCACGGGAGAAAGATGAGGCTTTCTGATTCTGTAAAGATTTACGCCTCAGAAACCCTGTGCAGGGTCGTTATGAGTCGAACCGACTCCACAGCACATAACAACCACCACACACGTATATATAATCCAGTATAATAGCAGCACTAGGAAACCCTGTACAGGGTCACTATGAGTCGGAACCAACTCCACGGCACATCACAACAGCAACAACAGAACAAAATCCAAGGTCATTTTGTGTAACTTTCAGTATGGCTATTTATTGGCATACAGTAGATGGGAAGATTTTTGAAAAAGCTGATTATAAAACACTGGCATAAGAGAAAGGGGTTATATTAAATTCTGCTTATGTATATTACCATAAGTGCTAAATATCTTTATATATATGTATATGTACATATAAGGAGCTCTGGTAGCGTAGTGGTTACAAATCAGGCTTCGAACTTCAAGGTCAGCAGTTCAAAACTACCAGTTGTTCCACGGGAGAAAGATGAGGCTTTCTGTTCCTGTAAAGACTTACTGCCTCGGAAACCCTGTGCAGGGTGACTATGAGTTGGAACCGACTCCACACACATAACCACCACCACCATATGTACATACATATACTCAACAGTTTCCTCTAATAAAACGATGATTAATTCATTTCATGTTTTTACATTTAGTGAACACTGCTAGGAACTGGGAAAACAAAAGATTAAGAGACACTATCTTTACTTTTGAAGAGAGTTCTGTGTCAATTCTAAAAAGCTTTATGTTAGCCAATCAATTACATCTACTGTGTGCAAGGAGCCCTGGTAGTTAGTGGATTACAAGCTGGGCTGCTAGCTGCAATAGAAAAACAAGATTGACAGCCTCAGAAATCCTGTGCAGGGTCGCTATGAGTTGCCACACCACCACCACCTCCCATGATGCACCTCATACTGCTGAGAGTCTCGATGAAGAACCATTTTCCTGGCCTTCTGCTTCCTGAAGATTGGTTACCAACTTCTCACTCACCCCCAGCCTTTATGAACTTGTGCTTGGATGTCATTACTGTCCTGCTATACACCCTCCCAGCCTCTCCCTGTTCCCCACCCTTCTATCAGAGAACATGTGAGAATACAAATGAGCCAGTTGAGGACTGGGGACCTGTCACAAACACACACTGATGACATGGCTATCGTTTTGCATCCTAATGTATACATGTCTGTACATGTGTGTGCAGATGGTTGTTGGCATTGAGATTTTAGATGTCCTCTGACTTGTCCTATGGCCAGAGTTATCTGGGAGAAAAAGGTAGAGTCTACCCAAAGAGCAAGCCAAACTGCTAGATAGGACAGAATTCTACTTTTCCACTTAACCTTCTTTCTCTAACCTCTGAAATCTGATTTCCACTATCTGTTCGCTGAACTTTGTAACATTTTCCACTGTGACCTGTATGATGAGTGACAGATATTAATCACTGCCTTCCTGTGTTAAAGGTCTCCTTCCTGTATTAAAGATCTGAATTGCTAGTGACTTAAAACATGTTTTATTTTCACATTTTCCAAGTTTAACCTCACTTCAAAAGGGGAAGTAGAAAAGATCATGAACCCCTGTCAAATTTAGATAACCCCAATATATGAATACATAGCTTATGAAAGGCTTCCTATAAGATCAGTACCGGTACATATTGTAGGAATCTGCTCAGGAGAATGAATGTTTGTCTTTCAATGAAGGCTTCCTTTTTGTTTAATGTGGCAATGGAATATTATGCTGCACTGAAGAATAACAAGGAAGCGGCAAGCCACCGCATAACATGGATGAACCTTGAGGACATT
>NW_006408556.1:18457263-18458404 GCF_000296735.1 Chrysochloris asiatica
GGATGAAGCGGCTGGGGACTTTGGATCCAGAGAGGGAAAGGAACTGTGGGCCGAAGACTGAGGGGGGAGTGGGGAGGGTAGAACACGGGCTTCTAGGATATGCCCTTTGGTTGGAAGAGGAGGCATGGAGGGAATTGGAACCATGGCAATGTAATGATATACGATAGAATGAATATGGAACTGAGGTTCTCTCATGTAAAGTATCATATAATTCACAATAAAACATTAAAAAAAAAGTGCATGTGGAAGTTCTGCTTCCAGTTATGGCAGCCTTCGTGATGAAAACCAACCGTCTTGCTGAAGACTAGGAAGTAAGGATAAAACATGAAAGATCTATGGTAAAGCATTAAGGAATTACCAAACAAATGAAGTACTAAGTCAGCATTCAAAAGGAAGAAAACTACAAAGGTAAACCTCTAATGACATCTGCTGACCTGTTGTTGTTAGGTGCCATTGAGTGCCTACCGACTCATAGCGACCCTATGTACAACAGAATGAAACACTGCCCGATCCTGGGCCAACCTCACAATTGTTGCCATGCTTGAGCCCATTGATGCTACCGCTTTGCCAGTCCATATCACTGGGGGTCTTTCTCTTTTTCTCTAACCCTCCATTTTACCAAACATGATATCCCTCTCCAGCGACAGGTCCCTCCTGACAATATGCCCAAAGTTTGGCCATCCTATCCTCCAAGGAGCACTCTGGCTGCACTTCTTCCAACACAGATCTATTGGTTCTTTGGGCAACCCATGGCACTTACAATATTCTCCTCCAACACCTTAACTCAAAAGCATTAATTCTACAGTCTTATTCATTGTCCAGCTTTTGCATGCATACAAGGTTATTGAAAACACCATGGCTTGGATCAGGCGCATATATTTGCTGATATATTTGCTCTTCAACACTTGAAAAATGTCTTGTGCAGCAGATTTGCCTAATGCAATACATCATCTGGTTTCTTGACTGCTGCTTCCACGAATGTTGATAGTTGATCCAAGAAGAATGAAGTCCTTGACAACTTCAATCTTTTCTCCGTTATTAAGGATGTTGTTTATTGGTCCAGTGGTGAGGATTTTTGTTTTCTTTACATTGAGATGCAATCCATACTGAAGGCTGTGCTCTTTGATCTTCATCAGTAAAT
>NW_006408556.1:18458775-18460432 GCF_000296735.1 Chrysochloris asiatica
CTTGCAGCCGTTTCTATATTACCTTTAGTAAAACTTTACTCGCATGGAATATCAAAGATATTGTCTGGTGGTTTCCACATTCTATTGGGTTACCTTTCTTTGGAATGGTTGCAAATACGGATCTCTTCCAATCAGTGGGCCAGATAGTTGTCTTCCAGATTTCTTGGCAGAGATGAGTGAGTGCCTCCTGTGCTGCCTCACTTTCTTGAAAGATTTTTTATTTCACCAATTCCTGGTGCCTTGTTCTTTGCAATTCCTTTGATGCACCTTGCACTTCCTCCTTCAGTATCATTGACTCTTGATCATATGCTACCTCTTGAAATGGTTGATCATCAACCATTTCCTTTTGGTACAGTGATTCTGTGTATTTCTTCCATCTTTTGGTGCTTTCTGTATCATTCAGTGATTTTCCCAGAGAATCCTACAATAACGAAACTTGAGACTTGAATATTTTCTTCAGTTCCCCCAGCTTGAGAAATGCTGAGCGTATTCTTCCTTTTTGGTTTTCTGATTCCAGATCTTTGCACATTTAGTTGTAATATTTGGTTTTATCTTCTCAAGCTGACCTTTGAAATTTTCTGTTGAGCTCTTGGAACTCCTCATTTCTTCCATTTACTTTAACATCTCTACACTGGAGAGCAAGTTTCAGTGTCTCTTCTGACATTCATTTTGACCTTTTCCTTCTTTCTTGTCTTCTTAATGACTTTGCTTTCTTCATGTATGATGTTCTTGATGTCATCCCGCTACTCTTCTGGTCTTCGGTCTTTAGTGTTTAATGTATCGAATCTGTTCTTCAGATGATCTCTAAATTCAGGTGGGATGTATTCAAGGACTTGTTTTCATTTTCTTCGGGTTCAGTTTGAATTTGCATATGAGCAATTGGTAGTCTGTTCCACAATCTGCCCCTGGCCTTGTTTTCACTGATGATATGGAGCTTTTCCATCGTCTCTTTCCGCAGATGTAGTCAATTTGATTTCTATGTATTCCATCTGGTGAGGTAAAGAAGGTATTTGAAATGAACAAATCATTGATTTTGCAGAATTCTATCATGTAATCTCCAGCATCATTTCTATCACCAAGGCCATATTTTCCAACTGCTGGCCCTTCATCTGTATTCCCAACCTTTGCATTCCAATCACCACTAATAATCAAAACATCTTGATTTCTGCTAAGCCTAGACGAGGCAATTTAAAGATTGAGCAACTAATCTAGTAATGATTACCAAAAAAAAAAACAACAACAAAAAAAATAGTGGGCAACAGGACATTGTTAAAACTCAGAAGACACCACACTAACACAAATGTTGAACTACCAGGGTAAGTCCAAAAGTATTGGTACCTAGAGCTTCAATTCAGACATTACATATGTCTCTGCCATAGTGAATGGGTGTAGACAAGTTCGCTCAGTAATGCACTTGCCTTAGTCTCTTTAAGATGTCTTCAAAATATAAAAGCCAAGCAAAACTGGCATCTGAGAAAATCTACTGGGTGGTGGTGGTTATGTACCCTAGAGTCGGTTCTGACTCAGGGACCCCTACAGGGTTTCTGAGGCTGTAAATCTTTATGGGAGCAGAAAGCCTCATCTCTCTCCAGCAGAACTGCTGGTAGTTTCGAACTGCCGACCTTGCAGTTCACAGTCCGATAATGTAACCACTACA
>NW_006408556.1:18461711-18508457 GCF_000296735.1 Chrysochloris asiatica
GGCTGCTTGGTTGTGAAGCCAGGCTTGTTCTAGAGATGCACGACCTGCAGGACCCGGTGGGGCAGCGGGAACTTGACCTTGGAGTAGTGGAACTGTTTGACAGCAGGCCAGACCGGCAGAACTTGCTGACTGCAATCTCCTCCACTTTCATGATCTGGATAGAATGGGTGCGGGCGCGGAAGCTGAGCGCCCAAGCCTTGATAGACCTGGGACGGCGCCTGCGGTGGTCAGGTCCAGGTACTGCCCGATACATGTTGTGGGTCCCACTTCTGGAGTCGTAGCGCAGCCAGATGCCGAAGTTTGACAGCTGCAGTGGGGACTTCTCGAACACCTGCCTACAGTACACGATCTCCCCAGAAGACTTCTTTGTTTTCTTCAGCTGTGACACAAAGTACCAGAAGCGAGACTTGGCGACAACTTGGTTAGGAGCGATGATGCGCATTCGGTAAAGTAGTGTCTTACACTTGGGGATGGGCAGGCAGCGCCCCACCACCTTGTACTTGCGAAGTGTGCCGGAGGCCTTCATGGCGATAGCTCCGCGATCCCCGGACCCTCAAAAGGCAACAACGCTTTTTCATTCATCCTTTTATGAGTGAAATGGAAAATTTCCCAGGAAAATATTACTGAACTTTAAAAATGGCATGGCATCCGACCTCTAACTTCAAGGAGAGAGAAGAATCCAAATTAAATCAGTAAATCTTATGAGGCAGAGGTCATACATACATACCTCCATTCTCCAACCTTTTTGCCAAGTTTGATCTGACACCAGCTGTCCCTCTTATGAAACTCTCTACTTTGGTAATGGATGGTAGTGGCCACAGGAATCATGAACTGTACTTGATGATTGCGGGCATATTAGGGAAGTAACCCACTACTTTGATGTAGATTCCAATTTACACAAACCTATAGTGGAGAGTCAGCGAAAAAGAGGGAGACACTCAGTGAACGAGATGGATTGGCACAGTGGCAGCAGTAATGGGCTCAAGCATAGTAACAATTATGAGGATGGTGCAGAACTGGCCGATGGCTCATTTTGGTGTGCCTAAGAAAAAAAGAGGAAGACCCCCAGTGAGATGGATTAACAAAGTGGCAGTATCAGTGGGCTCAAGCCTGGAAACGATAGTGAGGTTGGCCCAGATTCGGGCAGTGTTTCATTCTGCTATGCATGAGTAGGAACCGACTCAATGGCACCCAACAACAACAACAATATAGGACTAAGGCAAACTGCCCCATAGAGTTTCCAAGGCAGACTGCCATCTCTTTCTCCAAAGAACACTGATAGGATCGAACCACCAACCTTTTAGTTGGCAGTTGAGTGCTTTGTTCACTACACCACTGTGGTTCCTGTTAAAGAAGTAACAGTTACAATTCAGGATCAACTGGGAAGTAGTAGGAACAATGCAGGATACAATACATCGTGACTACTTGCTTCTACCAAGCCTCTGCTACCAGGCCCTTGCCCCAGCCTGTGTCCTGCTTGGGCAGATGTCACATACAGCTATTTTACCCTAGTGACAAGTGTATAAAGCACCTACCTGCCAGCAAGCCTCCTGCACAAAGGCTCTCAGCTCTTGCTCCATGGGTATGCAAGCCAAGCCTGCCAGCCCGTGTTTCATGCACTACAAGGAAGAGTGTTACAGCCCTGTGTCCTGCCTGGATCTAGGCAGGAGCGCAGGGCCCAAAGAACATGCTCCACTCTGGCTATATTGTTTAATGACACTGACGTTCTCCCTGCCTCTGGAGGGGTGTTGTTAAGTACCATCAACTTGGTTCCAACTCACAGCAACCCTGTATAGGGTTTCCAAGGAGCGGCTGGTGGATTTGAACCACCAACCTTGCAGTTAGCAGTTTAGTGCTTAGCCTACAGCACCACACCAGGACTCTGGTATTGGCTTCCATAATTTAAGTCTAACAGGATGGCAAAATTGACAAATCCTCTACAATGGCTCCATGCACCTTATTTGAGTGGACTCTCCCCCATAAGGTGTATACACTAATTTGCTTCATTAGCAGGCTGCCAACACCTTGAAGGGCTATATGCGTCTTATTTACTTAGTCCCACTCAATCATTTTGTGGGTGTTACCAGAGTCCTGGTGTGACGCTGCAGGATAATGCAAGGTCAGTTTGAACCTCAAGGTTGACAGTTTAAATGCACCGGCCGCTCCTTAGGAACCCTATACAGGGTCACTATAAGTCAGAACCAACTTGACAGCACTTAACAACAATGGCAACCAGACCACAGCTACAAGAGCCATACAAAATAGTTCATGACACCACATGAACAAAGCTGACTCCAGAAGAGAAAGAAAATGAAAGCAGACCTGCTTTTGCAGTGAAAAACTTAGCAACATTATAGCTATTATTTACTTTTTTATACACTCATCTTATCAATTTGTGGTGGCTTGTGTGTTGCCGTGATGCTGGAAGCTATGCCACTGGTAATATCAGCAGGGTCACCCATGGTAGACAAGTTTCAGCAGAACTTCTAGACAAAGACTGTTGTTAAGTGCCATTGAGTCGGTTCCATCTCATAACGACCTTATATAGGGTTTCGGAGGAGCAACTGGTGAGTTTGAACCCCTAACCTTGTGGTTCAAACCAACCTTGTGATCAAGTACTTATCTAACAATGCCACACCAGGACTCCAAGAGAAACTAAGAAGGAGGAATTGAGTGTTAATTCTAAAACCAAAACAACAAAAAAAACATAGCTAACAAAAATCGCATGAATAACCGCAGAACATTGTCAGATACAGTGTCAAAAGATGAGGCCCTCAGATTGTTAGACTCTCAAAATATGATGAGGAAGAGCTTTAATGAAGTGGATGATGTTAAGCTTTTGGGACCTTTCTTTGCAGATGTGGCAAAACTCAAAAAGAGAAGTGACAGCTGAAAACATCCATTAGTAATCAGAATATGAAATGAATGAAGAGGAATCTAGGGAAGTTGAAAGTCATCAAAAGAAAATGGACTGCATAAAGATCGATATTCTCAACATTAGTAAGCTGAAATGGACTGGTATTGGTCATTTTGAATTGGACAATCATGGTTTACTATGCTGGGAATGATGAAGAGGAAAGGCATTATAGTCCTTGTCAAAAAGAACATTTCAAGATGTATCCTTAAGTTCAATGCTGACAGTAATAGGATAATATCTAGGCACCTGGAAGGAAGACCAGTTAATATGACTATTATTCAAATTTAAGCACCAACCACTATGTAAAAGATGAAGAAATTGAAGCTTTTTATCAACTTCTGCAATCTAAAATTGATCACACATGTAGTTACCATACATTGCTAACTAATGATGATTGGAATACAAAGAAGTTGATAACAGAGAAGAAGGATTAGTAGTTGGAAAATATGCCAGAGATTACATTATAAAAATTTGCAAGACTAACAATGCAAACCCAAAAGTTTTTAAAGTTAAAAACTAAGGCTATCACTTTGAGGACTAAGAGTCACCTGACCCAAGCCATGGTATTTTAAGTCACTTCACATGGGTGTGAAAGCCGGACAATGAATAAGGAAGACCAAAAAGTATCTGTGTATTTGGATTGTGGTGTGAGCAATGAATGTTGAGTACACCATGGACTGCCAGAAGAATAAACAAACCTGTCTTGAAGAAGTACAGCCAAAATGTTTTCTAGAAGCAAGGATGGTAAGACTTCATCTCACACACTTTAGACATGTTACTAGGAGGGACCAGTTCCTGGAGAAGGACAGCATTCTGGGTAAAGCAGTGGGCTTGAAAAAAAGAGGAAGACACTCATTAGGATGAATAGACACAGTGGCTACAACAATGGTTCAACTACAGCAACAACTGTGAGGATAGCTTAGAATCAGCCTGTGTTCCTTCTATTGTACAGATGCATGCTATTAGCTAGAGCCAACTTGACAGCACCTAAGAACAACATAACTTATACAAAATACTATCCAGCCCAGCAGCAAGCCTTCAAAGACCAGATAATCCCAAAACTTCTAAAGTACTTTATCAGGGTCGGATGTCTTTAATGTATTTGCATCATAAAACTAGTATTTTAGGGAAAAAAAGTATATACATTTTTTATGTAAATGAAATATTGATATAAAATCTCATAAAGATAACACCTAAAAATAAAAGAAAAAAATGTACATCATTATTGACTGAGAAAAATACAAAATAAACTTTCAAAAAAATAGAAAATGGAATCCAACCATATCATTCAGATAAAAGGCAGAGATTGTCAGAGTTGATGAAAAGCAAGATCTAACTATATGTAGTTTACAAGCGAAACACTTTAAGTAGTCAGAGGTAGAGAGGTTGGTTTCTTAAGGATTAAAAGTCCAATGCATCGGAAAGATACCAATTATTAAAGTGTATATACAGGAGTCAAAAACTGATGCAACTACAGAAAACAGAATCTGCAAACATAATTGGATTTTTTCACATTTCTCAAAGTAATTGATATACATAGACAAAAAAACAGTGAGGATAGAATATCTGAATGAATGGTATCAACTACCTTGATACAAATGACATTTATAGACGATTACAGCTCCAAACTGCTGGAAACCTAGTCTTTTCAAGTGCCGTTGGAAGATTCACCAAGATAATATTCTGGATCATAAAATAGCTATCAGTAAGTAATCTCAAAGGACTTCAATATTACAGATCTCTATGTTGAATACAACTTAGTTTCAATAGCAAAACAAGGTATTACAAGAGTCATAAATATTTGGAAATTAAGTAGTACACTTTGAAATAATGTATGGATTCAAGGAAGAAATCATAAGGCAAATGAGAAAATACTTTAAAATTATGACAATGATATCAGATTCTGTAGCATGCAGATGAAGCAGCACTTAGAAATGTAATAGCCTGGAATACCTCTTCTAAGAGAGGAAGGAAGGTTTAAATTCAGTGCTCTTTACAAAACTAGAAAAACATGAAATTAGTATATATCATGTGGAAGGAAGGAAAAAATAAAGATAAAACCAGAATTAACAAAATAGAAAAGACATAGGAATTTTTAAAAGGCAATTTTAAAAAATGAATTAAAATTGATAAGTTCCTAGCAAGATTGATCAGGACAAAAGAACAAATACTAGCCTGTAGAATTCTATATATGTCAGAAAGGATAATAAGGGAATATTGTGCCAATAATTTTGACAGTTTAGATATAATGGACCAATTCCTTGAAAAATATATAATCTATCAAAATTGACACAAAGTAAAATAAACACTCAATAAGCCATATATTTATCACAAATTAATTTATCAAAAGCACTCCCACAAAGAAATCTCCAAGTCTGGGATGATTGTACTGATGACTTCTATCACACATTTGAGGACAAAATAATACCAGTCATATACAAATTCTTTAAGCAAACTAAGAAAGAATATACTCTAACTGATTTATGAGGGCACCGTCACATTTGTACCGAAACATGACAAAGACATTGAAAGAAGAGAAAACCCTGTATCAATGTCCCCATGACCAAAAATTCTACAGAAAATTAGCTAATTTAATTCAGGAGTACGTATTTCAAAATGATAATATATCATGAATAAATGAAGATTATTCCAAGAATGCAACACTGGTTTGTTATTTGAAAATCAATGTTATCTCTATATTAGCTAGGAAAAGGGAACAAATGATCATCTCAATCAATGGAGAAGAAGCATTTGGCAAAATTTAACATCTGTTTATGATTCCTGGCATGGCACTGTAGGATAAGCACTGGATCACAAGGTCTATTAGAAATACAAGGTTGGCAGTTCAACTCCACCAGTCGCTTGGGAATCCTATACAGGGTGGCTATGAATCAGAACTGACTTAATGACACTTAACAACAATTTATGATTAAAAAACAAAACAAAAAAACATGAAATCTAACAACACCACAGTAAAACAGAAATAGCAGGGAGCTTCTTCAAGCTGATAAAGAGCACCTGCAAAAGGCCTATAGGGGACTCCTGGTGTGGCACTGTAAGGTAAGCACTCAACACCAAGGTTGGTTTGAACTGCAAGGTTGACAGTTTAAGCCCACTAGCCTCTCCTCAGAAACCCTATACAGGGTCGTATGCGTTGGAACCAATTCAAAAGCACTTAACAACATCGCATTGAATGTCAGAATATAGAAGACTTTTTTCCTAAATTCAAGAAGGCAAGTATATTTACTCTCACTACATAGACTTAACATTGCACTGTAGGTCCTAGCAAATACAATAAAACAGGAATAATATATGTGTGTGTGTGTGTGTGTGTATATATATACAAGAATTGGAAAAGAATAAGTAATACTGTAATATTCACAGACAACATGAATGTATACATAAAAAATCCAAAAGGATCTGAAGCAAAACTATAATTTAATTTAACAAAACTGCTGGATGTAACGTCAATATACAAAAATCAAGCGAGCTATGGTAGCGTAGTGGTTACGAACTGGGCTGCTAATCTCACCATCAGCAGTTCGAAACTACCAGCTGTTCCATGGGAGAATGACGAGGTATTCTGCTCCAGTAAAGATTTACATCCTTGGAAACACTGCACAGGGTCGCTATCAGTCAGAACCGACTGTACAGCACACTACCACCCATCACATTTTTATATATCAACAAAAAACAATTAGAAATGACATTTGAAAACATTTTCATTGGTATGACATGACATGAAATATCTAGAAATAAGTCTCACAAGAGAATGGGAGTATACCCACAAATATATACAGGTTTGGCATAGGATATTTGTATAAGGGTATTTACCTTTGCTGCAAATATATTCATGAATGTGGTGGAGCATACAAGGGGGCAAGACTATACAAACTTCTTAAACACAGCCAAATGTCTTGAGGGAATGAGTACCTGGGCCTGGGGGCCTTGGGAGACACCAAGATCAGTTGGCATAATATAGTTCACAAAGACAATGTTCTACATCCTACTTGAGTGAGTTGTTAAGTGCCATCAAGTTGCTTCCGACTCATAGAGACCCTATACAGGGTTTCTGAGGAATGGCTAGTGGGTTTGAACTACCAACCTTATAGTGTTAGTAGTCTAATGCTTCACCCACAGCATCACACCAGGACTGTGACTGGGATCTTAAAGGCTGGTGAGCAAGTGGCCAGTTCAGTTGTCCAACTATTGATTTCTCCCTGTCTGGAGGAAAGAGGAGTGATGAAAATTAGTCCCATGGACTAATAAAACACAAGAGTAACAGTTTTCACGACACTGAGACTAGAACAACTAGATGTTGCCCTGTGATCATTACTAAATGCTATGAAAGAGATTACATTCAAAGGTTCTGGATAGCCCTTTAGGTCTGGAACGAAAAGGTGGTGGTGGTAGTGGTGGTTATATGCCGTGGAGTCAGTTCCGATTTATAGGGACCCTAAATGCCCCTAAACTGCCCACCACTCCAGATCCCCTGCCCTCAACTCAATTTTCAGGCAAATAATAGACAGGTCTATAAGGGGAACAGAAGTCTAGATGTGGTGCTGTAAGTTGATATGCTGGACTGCAAAGTCAGCTTGAACCACAAGATTGCTGGTTCAAGCTCACCAGCTGCTCCTCAGAAACCCTGTATAGGGTCGCTATGGGTCAGAACTGACTTGATGGCACTTACCAACAACAACATAAGGGGAACAATAACACACATGAGGTACACACACCTTTGATTAATCAACATTTAAGATCCAAAGAGCAGTACTTACCTAAGGACAAAGTTAAGAAGGGTAACAGGAAACAGGGATAAGTGATGGTACATTGAAAGGATTGCAATCAATGAGATGAAACAAAATGGGTATGAATTGTTGGATATAAAACTGAAGATCTGCTCTGTAAACCTTCACCCAATTCACAAAAAGATGTTAAAAAAGTATGAAGAATCTCTACACAGAAAATTATAAAGCAGTAGTGAGAAAAATGAAACAAAAACAAAAGACATAGATTTATAGATTGTATTTATATGTTTATAGACTGGAAGATTCAATGTTAAAAAGATGGCAGTCCCCCTCACATTAATCATTGGTTGCATCCAAGCAATTCTAGTATATTTATTGTCAATGTAGATAGTTGTGACGCTGTAGGATAAGCACTGGACTGCTAACCAAAAGGTGGATGGTTCAAACCCACCAGTCACTCCTTGGAAACCCTATACAGGGTTGTTAGGAGTCAGAACTGACTCAGTAACACTTAACAATAGCAATAACAAACCTTATATAGAAATGCAAAAAACAAAGAATAGGCAAGATGATCATGAAGAAAAGCAAAACGAAAGGTCGTGCTCTATCGGGTGCCAAGACCTATTCTAATTAAGACAATATGATTGTCATTTCTGTAAATAAAGTTTCATTTCTTCTTTCCAGTGTACCTTTTTTTTTTTTCTTTCTAAACTTCTAGTGCTATGTTGATTAAGAATGATGAGAGACGAATCCTTGCTATGTCTTCAGTTTACAAGGAAAGTGTTCAGGTTTTCACTGTGACAAAGTAAGATGTTGTTGTTGTTAACTGCTGTCCAGTCAATTCTGACCCATAGTGACCCTGCATAAGGTTTCCGAGAAGCAGCTGGTGACCTTGAACCACCGACCTGGCAGTACAAACCACCTTTGGAGTCTAGCGTATTAATCACAGCGCCACACAGGAAATCCAGAGTAAGATATTAGATGTAGATTTTTTAATAGATGTCTCTTGTATCATTGTGGTTATGAGTCGAGCTGCCAACCGCAAGGTCAGCAGTTCGAAACTACCAGCGGTTCCATGGGAGAAAGATGAGGCGTTATGTTCCCGTAAAGATTTACAGCCTCAGAAACCCTGTACAGGGTCACTATGAGTCGGAACCGACTCCGCGGTACTTTACAACAACAAAATCAAGTTGAGGTGGCTTCTTTCTCTTTCTAATTTGCTGAGAGGTTTGTGTTTTGTTTTGTTTTGTTTTTACCACGACTTAATATTGGATTTTCTCAATTGCCTTTTTTGTTTGTACATCAATTGAGTTGATCATAGGATCTCTATCTTTTTTAAAAACATTTTCAAGATCCTTCAATTGTGAAATTAGATATTTAAAAATAATCAATTTCAGAAATGTTAGATACACATTGATCGCAAGTAGTTTCATAGTTTATTTAATCTGTTGTTTTAAGATCTCCATATTTATAATAGAATAATGGTAAATAGACTTAGTTGCTGAGAACTCCCGGTGTGGCACTGTAGCATCAGCACTGGACTGTAAACTAGGTCAGCAGTTCAAATCCACCATCTGCTCCTTGGAAATCCTATACAGGATCTCTGTGTGTCTGAACCGACTCTACAGCACTTAACAATAATATATATATACATATTCTTTAAATGGATGTAAGTATGTAAATAAGATGTCCAATCATTTGTCATTTCAGCATTTACATGTCCAATTCAGTGACATTAATTATGTTCATCTTGTTTTATAATCATCACCACTATCTCTTTCCAAAATTTTCTAGCACCTTAACAGAAACTCGGTGGTTCCTACTATGGTGGAGATCATGGACTCATTTTTGACTATTAAGCTACTTTTGGCCACTTGTTCATGTTATACAATTCTTTCTATCCAATACTGTATGTTGAGGATTTTTATACGTAAGTTCATGATATTGGTTTGTAGTTTTCTTTTTTTTTAACTGCCTTTGTCTGGTTTGGGTATTAGTATAATGTTGTTGCTGTTAAGTGCCATTAAGTCAGTTCCAACTCAAAATGACCCTGTCTAGGGTTTCCAAGGAGCAGTTATTGGGTTTGAGCAGCCAATCTTGTAGTTAGGAGTCCAGCGATTACCCTACAACTCCACACCAGGACTTCATTAAGATAATACGGGCCTCATAAAATGAGTTGGGGGTTATTGACTCCTATTTTCTGGAAGAGATTGTGTAATATTGGCATTACTTCTTATAAAATCTTTGCTAGACTTCTCCAGTGAAGCCATCAGGGTCTGGAGATTTCGTTTTCAAGAGCTTTTTATAACTCCTTCAATGCTTATAGGGCTATTCAGATGGTTTATCTTGATTGAGTTTTGGCAGTTTGATTTTTGAGGAATTGGTACTTTCCTTTTAAGTTATTGAACTTATGAATGCAAAGTCATTTATAAGTTTTTCTTTATTATATTTTTAATACCTGTTGAGTCTGTATTGATGTTCCCCATTTCATCCCTGGTGTCTCGGGGTGGGGATGGAACATCTCTAATTTGTAGTGACAAAGCAGTTCACCAGACTGGGCCACTTGCTGTGAGTGATCTCCTATTTCAAGTATAGCGTCTCAGGCCTGTGTGAACAAAGACATTTTCCAGACCATCTATTATCGCTGGGTTTCTCTTGGTCCTGTTTGTTCATTTCTGTATCTCTCATCAGAAAAACAGAATCTCAGTTCCAGAGACAGGAAAGTAATTCACCACTTTTAGTGGGACTGCCAATGGATATTCAGTAGAAATGATGTTGATACCCTCTGCTGGTGATATCAGACTCGCATGATGTTACCAGAGACTCCAGTTTAAAACAGAGGAGGAATAAACCTACCTGAGCTGCCTTTTATTTCTCCATGTGAGGTCAAGAAACATCGTATCTAGGTAGGTTTCTTCTATTGGATAGAAATACTCAGAAAGCCAGTCTACTGTATTGCTCTTCCAATCAAAGGGTGTCCAACCAGCTCTTCTTCCTGGTGTGGAGCTGCAGGATAAATACTAGACTGTTAACCACAAAGTCAGCTGTTCAAACCCACTAACTGCTCCTCAGAAAACGTATATAACATCATGATGAGTTGAAACTGAGTCATTGGCACTTTGCAACAACAACATTATCCTAATACCCAAACTAGTCAAAGACAATTAAAAGAAAACTACAATCTAGTATCATGAATTTAGCTATGAAAGTCCTCAACATATTATCAGCAAATAACATCCAACATTGCATAGAAAGAATGATATCACATGAGAAAATAACAAGAGAAGTTCAATAGTAAAAAATGAGTCCAGGACCTCCACCAAAGGGACCACTAAGTGCTGATAAAGGTGATAGAGATTTTTAGAAAAAGATAGCGGTGATGTTTATAAAACAAGATGAACATAATTACTGTCTCTGAATTGGACATCTAAACAATACCCAATTCTTACCACTCTTCAGAATTTTCCTTTGGTTTTCTTACACTAGTCTCAAGTCATAGCTGGCTTGGTAGAGAGGTACACAAAATGGCATGTCTAGCTATTTTGTCCATACTGGAAGTTCAAAACAAATTCAAGAAACACTTTTATTGCAAATTGGTTGAAGGGTTACAAAGCAGATCACGTTTTGCATTCAACAAATCATAAACTTCATTTTATCTTAATTGCAATCCCTTCGATGTAGCTTCGTTTGTGCTGCTTCCTCCCTGTGTTTCTTGTTTGTGTTCCTCTTTTATTTGCTACCCAATCCTTCAAAAACATAACTGCTAAAACTCAATCAAGATAAACCATCATGCCACCATAAGGAGCCCTGGCAGAGTAGAGGATTACGTGTTAGGCTACTAATGCAAGGTCAGTAGTTCTAAACCAGTTGCTCCACTCCTTGGGAGAAAGATGAGGTTTTCTGCTCCTGAAAGGTTTCCAGCCTCAGAAACCCTATACTGGGTCGCTATGAGTTAGAACCGACTCCACAGCACACCACCACCATTACCATGCTCCACAATATTCATGGATACATTTGCAGCAAAGATATACACTCATGTCCAAATATCCTATCAAGCCTTTGTATATTTGTATTATACTCCCTCTCTCCCTTCCACTCCTATTAAGCCGATGTATCTGCCCATGTTGTTGTTGTTAAATGCCGTTGAGTCAATTCAGACTCAAAGCGACCCTGTATAGAGTTCTGAGGAGCAGTTTGGGGGTTTGATTCTCTGACCTTGGGGTTTGCAGTCCAGTGCTGCTCTTACAGCGCCATATCAGGAGCCCATAGATCACTGTTATTATAGGATTGTGGCTATAACAGTATCAACATAAATTTTTAAAGTCCTTTTTAAAAGCATCAAATGACCCAAGAAGTATTAATAAACTGCCTGAATGAGGGTCAGAAAGAGAAATGGAATCCTGAGGAGTTTAGCATTTGGGACTACTTTTGCTCTGGGGACTGTTACTCAGTCTGGAGGACAGCTGAGCCTTGCAGTCTGAAGAACAGAAGTCTGAGCACAGAACCTGCCAAGAGTGGGAGCCTAGACTAACTACTTCCTGCTTTCATGTGGTACCCCAAAGGGCTACCCACCTCCCTTCTAGGAGAAACGTGAAGCAAACCAACCTGGCCTGCAGTTTGGCAGTGCACATTAAATCAGGACAACAGAATCCTCCTCTGGCACTAAAATATCATGCAAACCACTTTGCTACTTTCAGGGTCTCTTGTTAAATCAGAGGGTTCAATGATCCCCATGTGCCTTCGGAGCTTTGAGCTTTTCCTCTCACTTAATGAATGCCTGACAGCTTTGACCACTAGAAGGGCTGGGTTCTTCATTGCTGCTGTTGTTGATGTTAGGTGCCATTGAGTCGGCTCTGACTCATAGTGACCTTCCGCACAACAGAATGAAACACTACCCAGTCCTGTGCCAGCCTCACAATTGTTGTTACACTTTGAGCCCTTGAGTGCTGCCACTATGCCAGCCCATCTTGTTACGGGGTCTTCCTCTTTTTCGCTGACCCTCTACTTTACCAAGCATGATGTCCTTCTTCAGGGACTGGTCCCTCCTGATAATGTGATTGAAGTATGAGAGATGAAGTCTCATCATCCTGGGTTCTAAGGAATATTCTGGCTATACTTCTTCTAACACAGAAAAAGCCGAGAGTTATTTAGAAAAGATTTCTCTAAAATCATCAGCCCTTATACTTCAAACTAAATAACCACTCTTTTGCGGAACAATGCAGATTGGCAGATTGCCTTCGAAATTTTTTGGGAGAAACTCTATCCCACCTTCCCAGTAACCCCCAAATAAGATTGTTGGGGCTGGCCCCCGACAGTATGTTCTTCTTGGCAGTCCAGGGTACTTTTAATATTTTTCTCCAACACCATCACTCAAATGTTTCAATCTTTCTACAACTTGGTTTGCTGATTATAGTAGGTACTTACAAGACATTGAAACTTATCATAGGGTGCTAGTTTCACTTGTTGTTTTGTTGTTATTGTTAAGTGCCGTCGAGTCGGTTTCGACCCATAGTGACCCTGAATAGGGTTTCCGAGGCTGTAAATCTTTACGGGAGCAGATCGCCTCATCTTTCTCCTGCGGAACAGCTGGTAGTTTCGAACGGTTGACCTTCCGGTTCACAGCCCGATTCATAACCACTACGCTACCAGAGCTCCTTTAGCATTTTTAAAAAGCAATGTTAAATTTCATGAGAGGTGGCAGAGGGAGAAGAAACAGCATAATGCACATTGAGTATGAAAATCTTATCAAATAGTGGTAGAAGGTGGTAGATATTGAGCAAAATTGGAAGGAAAAAAGCTTAATTCTTATCATAAGTATACTTAACATAAACGTACCCGCTGCCCTCGAGTTGATTTTGACTTATAGAGGACCCCGATATAAGGTTTCCTGGTGTGATGCTCTAGGTTAATGCACTGGACTGCAAAGACTGTTTGATTAGCAAGGTCGGTGGTTCAAGCACCAGCCACTCTTTGGAAACCCTATACAGAGTTGTTATGGGTCAGAACCAACTCAATGGCACCTAACAACAACATATAGGATTTCCTAGACTAAAAATCTTTACAGAACAGACAGACTCATCTATTTCCTACAGAGTGGCTGGTGAGTTTGAACCAGTCCAGAAGGCCTAATCCACAGTGCGACCAGGGCTCTTAGCTAATCTAATTTTCATTTCCCTATGCTAATATGTTCCAGGCACACAAAGCTAGACACATGCAAGTGAAACAAAACAACAACAAAGCCATTGAGGATAATGGAAAAAGAGATTCAAACTGCAATGTTTAAAATTGTATTTTCCTTCATATATACTCTCCTACTGATATCTTAGGAATACATAGAGTCACTGTACCAAAGCAAATGGTTAATGTTCAACTGTTTCAAGAGGTAGCATATGATCAAAAGCCAATGATACTGAAGGAGGAAGTCCAAGGTGCATTGAAGGAATTGACAAACAACAAAGCACCAAGAATTGATGGAATAAAAATGGAAATCTTTCAAGAAAGTGAGGCGGCGCTCACTCATCTCTGCCAAGAAATTTGGAAGACAACTATCTGGATGACTGATTGGAAAAGATCCGTATTTGTGCCCATCCCAAAGAGAGGTGATCCAACGGAATCAGAAATCATTGGACAATCTCTTTGATATCCCATGCGAGTAAAGTTTTGCTGAAGGTAATACAGAAACAGTTACAATCATACATTGACAGAGAACTCCCAGAGGTTCAAGCCAGATTCAGAAGAGGCTGTGGAACGAGAGATATCATTGCTGATATCTGATGGATCTTGACTGAAAGCAGAGAATATCAGAAAGATGTTTACCTGTGCTTTATTGACTATGCAAAGGCTTTTGATTGTGTGGATCATGACAAGCTATGGACAACATTGCAAAGTATGAGTATTCCGGACCACTTAATTGTGCTCATGAGGAATCTGTACCTGGACCAAGAGGCAGTTGTTTGAACAGACTATGGGAACACTGAATGTTTTAAAATTAAGAAAGGTGTGCAACAGGCTTGTATTCTTTCACCATACTTATTCAACTTGTATGCTGAGCAAATAATCCGAGAACTTGGGTTCTATGCAAAAAAAACATGGCATTAAGAATGGAGGAAGACTAATTAACAACCTGCGATATGCAGATTATACAACCTTGCTTGCTGAAAGTTAAGAGGTCTTAAAACATTTACTGATGAAGATCAAAGAGCACAGCCTTCGATATGGTTTACATCTCAATGTAAAGAAAACAAAAATCCTCACCACTGGACCAATAAACAACATTCTTATCAATGGAGAAAAGATTGAAGTTGTCAAGGACTTCATTCTTCTTGGATCAACTATCAACACTCATGGAAGCAGCAGTCAAGAAATCAAACGACATATTGCATTAGGCAAATCTGCTGCACAAGACCTTTTTAAAGTGTTGAAGAGCAAAGATGTCAGCTTGAGGACTAAGGTGTGCCTGACCCAAGCCATAGTATTTTCCATAACCTCATATGCATGCGACAGCTGGACAGTGAATAAGGAAGACCGTAAAACAATTGATGCCTTTGAGTTATGGTGTTGGAGTTGAATATTGAAAGTGCCATGGGCTGCCAAAAGAACCAATAGATCCGTTTTGGAAGACATACAGCCAGAGTGCTCCTTAGAGGCCAAGATGGCTGAACTTCGTCTCTCATACTTCTGACATATTGTCAGGAGGGAGCAGTCGCTGGAGAAGGATATCATGTTTGGTAAGGTGGAAGGTCAGAGAAAAAGAGGAAGACCTCCAACGAGATGGATTGGCCAAGTGGCAGCATGGATGGACTCAAGTGTGGCAACAGTAGTGAGGTTGGCCCAGGATCGGGCAGTGTTTCATTCTGCTGTGCATAAGGTCGCTATGGGTTGGTACCAATTCGATGGTACCTGATATCTTACAGGTAAACAGGCATTTACAAATAAAAGAAACCAATCATCAAATCTTGAAATCAGAATTTTAATATTTTTTATCAATATTACAGAATTTACTTTCTTATTACTAAAGTAATATTCTTGTTAAGTGTTGTCGAGTAGATTCTCACAAAGACCCTGTTTGAGTGTTTCGAGGAGTGACTGGTGGATAAACTAGCCTTGTGGTTAGTTTATCCTTTAGCACCACACCAGGTCTAAAATGAATGTAATGAAATCAGCCTAAATGTAAAAAGAGTATTTGAATAGTTGTTGCTGTTAAGTATTGTTGAGTTGGTTCCCACCCATAGTGATCCTGTATAGCGTTTTTGTGGAGAAGCTGGTGACTTGGACCACCGACCTTACAGTTAGCAGCCCAGTGCTTACTGTATAGTAATGTCTATTTAAAAGCATTAAAATTGGCTAATTTTATTTCAATTACTTATACTAATCTCAGTGAGGTCTGGTGTGGCACTGTGGGTTGTTCAAACTCACTAGCCCCTCTTGGAAACCCTATGTAGGGTCACTATGGGTTGGAAATGACTAGAGGGCACACAATAACATCATCTCAATAATGCAGAGAAATTCATAAATTCAGTAATGCTGCCACTCAAGCAAACATGAGTTTTTACATAAGCCAGAGACCTGGTTCTTTGGAGAGGGTGGTACTTACCATCTAAAGTCTCAGCTTTTATTTCTGTCATCCGTTTCTGGTGACTCCATTCTATTCTTTAGGTTTTATAGCTCAGTAAAATATTAGGAGTCACCATTCGTGATTGATATAATTTAAAAAATAACGATGTCACTTTTGTTGTTTTTATTTGCTGCCATCAAGTCCGTACCAACTCATAACGACCTTACGGACAACACAATGAAACACTGCCTGGTCCAGCGACAACCTCACAATCATTGCTTATGCTTGATTGTGGGGTTGGAGCTTGAGCCCATTGCTGCTGCCACTGTGCCAATTCATCTCATCGGGGTCTTTCTCCAGGGACTGGTCCCTGCTGGTATATGTCAAAAGTATGAGAGACAAACTCTAACCATCCTGGCTTCTAAGGAGCATTCTGGTGGTACTTCTTCAAACCTAAGATTTATTTGTTCTTTTGTTATTCACATTTATTTGTTCTTTTGTTGTTCACATCTAATTTTTCCTTTCTTTCTGGACACTGATACAATTGTATCTACTTATTAAACAACTGGTACATAAATATGCCTCACATTGTCTAGGATCCGAACCCATCACGTTGGTGAACTGTGCGGATCTGCACCATTGAAAAGATCCTGATAGACGAGACACCAAGACACTGCTGGAGTGGCTGTGGGTGGCAGCTATGCCAGAGGCGGGGACAGTACTTCCGGGCCCAGTATCAAGAGGAAGCATCGAGATGAAGGACATGTCCAAATACAAGCCTCACATTGTCCTTTCACAAGAGGACTCACAGATTAGAGACTTGCAGCAGGAAAACCCAGAGCTATGGTTTTCCTTGGAGGAACATCAGGAAACCTTGGCGCTCATTATGAGCAAGTACCGGAAACAGATGTTAGCAGTTGATGGTTGCCCAAAAAGCAGTGGATACTGAATCTGTCCTGAAAGCTCACTAGCCTCATTCTGCAGAAATTGTAAGTCAAATGGACAGAATGTGTGAAATGGGAGAAGTGATGAGGAAAGCAGTTCAGGTGGAGGATGACCAGTTTTTTAAAGTTCATAGGAAAATAGCTCAATTAGAGCTCGAAAATAAGGAACTTGAAGAAACAGTGAGCCTATCAGCAGTGAGTCTCTTCAAATTGGTAAGAAAACTCCATGGACACTGCTTCCTAGCTATCAAATAACTCACCATAGAATGATTATGTGTTAAGAAAAGTGATCTTTCCATTGACTTATTGTCTCTTCAGAGTCTTGCTGCAATCATAATGTTAATGGTGGTGGTGGTGTGTCGTGGAGTAGGTTCTGACTCTTAGAGATCCTGTCTAGGGTTTCTGAGGCTGTAAATCTTTATGGGAGCAGAAAGCCTCATCTTTCTCCAGCCCTACTCGTAACCATTATGCTTCCAGAATTCCTTGTTGTTGTTGTTATATGCTGTAGAGTCGGTTCCGACTCATAGTTGACCCTGTACAAGGTTTCCAAGGCTGTAAATCTTTACAGGAGCAGAAAGACTCTTCTTTCTCTCACGGAACAGCTGGTAGTTTCGAACTGCTGACCCTGAGGTTAGCAGCCGGATTTGTAACCACTACACTACCAGAGCTCCTTACCAGGTGGCAATTTAAAATTGGTAGTCAATATCGTTTGCCCACAAAACAGTTCTCTACACTGAATGCCACCGTTCCTTTATCCAAGACTACTTTTAAGCTTCATTTCTAAGACCTCAATTTACACAGACTCTTTTCAGTTCATTTTATTTTTATGCATCTCTGAAACTTAGAGCACTTTATTGTAAACTGGCAATTTAATTTTTCATAGGATGGTAAAATGTAATTTTGAAAATATTTAAAAGAGATGTAACTTTCTAAATATTTTGCAAAAACCTGGGTTTTCCCCATTTAATAAAGCAAAGTGGCATGATTCCACAGAACTAGATGGACAAATTCTCTGACTTGTAATGTCACTTTTTCTAGTTTTAAGTCTTTGGTGCTAAGAGTTGTCACATTGCAACCTGAACATGCTGAGAAACTTTTCCTTGTGTGTATGTCCATATACACAAGCATGCTTCATTCAAATGGTAAGAGTAACATTTATTCTGTTAAATATAAGTAATCATTGCTAGGACTAGTCTTTGACTTTCTTTTTAGGTCCATTTTTCACAATGAAATAAAGCTTTATCATCCAATGAGGATTACCATATTCATAATACTGTATGTTGTTGTTATGTGCTGTGGAGTCTGTTCCGACTCATAGCGACCCCGTACAGGGTTTCTGAGGCTGTAAATCTTTACAGAAGCAGAAAGCCTCATCTTTCTCCTGTGGAAACAGCTGGTAGTTTTGAACTGCTAACTTTGTCGTTCGAAGCCTGATTCATAATCACTAGGCTACCAGAGGTCCTTATAATACTGTATAGACAACAACAAAACAATGTTGAGATTCAAATACTAGGTGGTCAACTAGAGTTAGTCATCAACTCATTCCCAGATTACACTTCAAATTTACAAATCACTTTATGTTGTACTATCTATTTAGGCTTTGCACAAATAAAATCGGAATGCTAAAAAAAAATTTTTTTTTAAATCCCATTGTCTATGGAGTCCTGTTGTGGAGCTGAAGGATAAGCACAGGACTGCTAAGTATAAGTTCAGCAGTTCAAACCCACCAGTCATTCCTCAGAAACCTTATGCAAGGTCACTATGAGTTGGAATTGATTCAACAGCACTTAACAATAACATGGGCCATGCGTATGTAAGCTGGTTTTCTGTTTTCTTCAAATAAAGCTTTTATTTCTAGGGATGCTCTGTACTCTAAGAAGCCACAGGAAATACCAGCCTCCCTCAGACTTGTACTGTTTACATGTGAAGCACAGCTTTAGGCTGCTGGAATGAGAGCGGTTGAGATGACCAGCAGATGAAAAATAACAAGGCATTAACAGTGTACTTGGATTCAGGTTTGTTTCCAGAGTACTTTCTTGACACAGGAGCTATAATTTGAGCTCCTCTTAGTGTTTTAATAACTGTTACCTCAGTTTTGCTTGTTTTTAGGAACCTTTTCCAGTCTTGAAAACTTTTTGGAGTTGTTCTACTCTACACACATAGGGTTGCCATGAGTTGGAGTCAGTGGCAACTAACAAGGCATCCTTGAGCATCATCACTCTGAGTACAGTGTGAACAGACGTAGCCGGCACCACTCCGGGTGCAGTGTGAACAGACGTGGTCGGTGCGTCTCCGGGTGCAGTGTAAATAGATGTGGTCCACGCAGTTCCGGGTGCAGTGTGAACAGACGTGGTCCACGCAGTTCCGGGTGCAGTGTGAATAGACGTGGTCCTGCCTGTTTTCTGTTTTTTTTTTTAAAGACTTCACACAGCTCTTTCCAAGGCTTAATTGGCCCATATTGAACCTAAAATGGTTTGTGTTGCTATTCAACTCTGAATCTGCAAATTCTCAAAATCTGAAACACGCTTATGCTCTGATACTACATGCTGCCAAAAGGAAAAAAAATCAAAAAACAAAAAACAAGTTTTTTTTTTAATCTAATTTGATTTTTATTGTGATTAATAGTGATTTCGCTTTCAAAAATAATTACAAAACAGCAGAAACATAGTTGTGATGATCCTGATCTCTTAACTTCTATTCAGGCTACTGCTGGACTCCATAAGAAGGAACTGTATATCCGTGGTGTCCTCATTCTTATAAAAACCAGAATAAAATGTCTAAAGAGGAACTAGCCATAGCCTATGGAAGACACAAGTATCTTTAGACTAGATAGATCAGTATTTGAATCACTTTTGTGGGAAAAATAAAATGAAAACCATGTCCTTTAGAAAAATATGACAAGGAATATCCACAGATGCAACTTGCTGTTAAGAAAGACTTTCTCCAAAATGCAAAGATTGTCACATTTAATTTTCAGTAGTGTCACTTTCTCAAGATAAGGTCGATTACTGCATCGTTCAGGAAAGACCAATAACATGTATTCTGTGACATGGGCATAAAAAGTTATCTTCTGTAACTGAATTATAAAATATAACTGTCCATAAAGTGCATTTCAAATAAAAGTACTCATGAAAAGAGTAATTTAAAGTGCAATATATAAGATACTTTAAACAGTGCAAACTGGCTATGTAATGCATTATATGTGTCAAATCCAAATAAAGTAGGATCTTATCTATCACTAAGCTAGCGGAAAAAATACTTTCACATATTTAATTTTTTGCAGGTATTTATATTTTGGTCCATGTTGTTTGTGTGTGTGATAAACAGCGAGGGAAAAATAGACATTATCTGTGTGTGCACTTATATATAACTGATTTATGGTCTGTGCAAATGTCTGCAGAGGGTTTCCTAGAATTTGAACCTTTTAAACACTGACATAATTATGAACTCTTTACTTCAAAGCAGCATTAGGCATGTAGTAGTGGTTGAACTATTTCAGCCTGCATATCTCGTAAGTCAGGTATCTGACTGCGAATTAAATGTTTAAAGAAAATTACAAAAAAGACAATAACTATAATGCTACCTAGAGAGACTCCTATGAAATAATCATATGAGTTTTCTCGCTTATATTCTTTTTGTTTGTTATTACAATGGAGTAGTGTAGTACTCTTGACGTAAGGAGTTGCTGCATTGAGAAGATCCTGGACATTCTGGAATGATCCATTGTGCGGCATGGCGGTGATATTGAGGAGGTGGCACAACAGTGAGTAAAGATCTGTGGAGTTCATGGAATCTTTTGTGAAATTCCGTCTGAAGGCAGGACCTCGGGCTAAAAATATTGGATGCATTTCTGGTAGTGCATTATCATAACCATGGTTACCTACTGTAAAGAAAAAACACGTGAGTCAGTTTGCCAGCCAGATGGCATTCAAATGGAAATAATTATTGTATGGTCAAGTTCTGAAACCTAAGTGCCAATTTTATCTAATTTGTCTTTAAAAATCAAATAATCTCTCATGTTGTCACCATCACAATTCTCTTCAAATGAAAAATCAAAGGATCACAAATCTTTTTTCATGCTAACACTTAAACAGCAGAGAAGGAAAAGGATAAAAGCAAAGGGAAGGCAAGTTAGGGGAAAATGAGAGTTATTTGGGGATGATGGGGAGAGGTGGCTAACAAACTAATATTCAATGAATAAATAAAATTACTGGTTACCTACCATGTTCTAATTATTGTCCTATAAATACAGGTACTCTGAGTCTCAGTAAGACATTAAACATCTAAATTCATCAATGCCAGCAAGGGGAGGAAAACCGGAAAGTAATACAACAGAAACCACAAACACTAGACCTCTACTTACAGCTGTAATCTTTATTAAAAGGCAAAGGTAGGAAAATATTAACTTTGTGGAGGTTTGGAGCAAAATCTAACTTAGCATCATGTACTTTAGTGTGGTTACATACAAAGTCAAAACCTTAGGGGTCTTCTGATGCAGCAAGTGATACTGAATTCAAGGCAGAAGAACCCTGCATTTAGAGACCTGCATGCCCAGTGTAAGATCAGGGTGCACGGTAAAGGAATTACTGCTGATTAGATGGCAACCTAAGAAAACAGACTTTATTCTGCAGGTTGAATGGGATTTCCAGCATATTCTAAATGTTTTCTACGTTTATTCGGTAAAAACAACTCCAAAATTATTTCATAAGTATTTATGTGACTTGACATATTATTATCACACTAAATGTATCTTTTCCTCTTTTTTAGAACTGACTCCAATGAGTAAAGCAAAGTTGAACTATATTTGGTAGCTCTGAAAGGAAAAAGAAACTGCAAAGCTATCTATTGCATATAAAAATAAGGATTAAATTATTATTAAATTAGAAAATAAAGTAGGTACGTGATATAATTCAGTTTATGAGTTTCAGTTACATTTTTTTCAGAAACAGAACAGATATAATTACCAGTTTTTGTCACTGTACGTACATACGTGTTTTGGGTCTGGTGATTTCAAAAGGAGGAAATGTTTTACTTTTATTAGGTTCCCTCCTATTAAAGCCCTGAGGAATTTTTTTTTTCCTGCTATTAATGTATAATACTAGTTACTTGATCAGGAAATAAACTGTTATATTACCCTTAGTACCTACTTGAGCAGAAAACCAATGCTGAGTGGGAAGAAATACTGTAATATACTCACACAGAAAGTTATCTGACTTATTCTGGAAAATATACCATCCTTCATCGGCCACTGCGATGATGGGTTGAATTCGATTGTTGTATCTGTAATGCCATCTTTCTGGAATTTCTTCTTTTTTGAATACAGTAAGATTAGGATGAGCATGAACTAGGGCTTCATAGATTTCATCAAATTTACCTAAAGAGATGGGAGGGGAAACACTTAGAACAGAGGCTCTCTGGTGGAAAGGAACAAGTATGGCCACCCACCCATTGATTCCAACTCAGAGTCACGCTAGAAACTCCACCTCAAGAGTTTCTGAGACTTGAATTTTGTTATGTGATCTGCCAGCTTCATCTTTCTCCTGAGGAGCGGCGGATATGTTTGAACCTCTGACCTGGAGGTTAGCAGCCCAATGCTCATCTCACTATGCCACCAGGAATCCTTATGGGAAACTGGGGTCAAATGTGACTCCTGTATTTGATGTAAAAAATCACATGCTCTGGTAGCGTAGTGGTTACGAATCGGGCTGCGAACCTTAAGGTCAGCGGTTCGAAACTACCAGCTGCTCCGCGGGAGAAAGATGAGGCTTTCTACTCCCGTAAAGATTTACACCCTCGGAAATCCTGTACAGGGTCGCTATGGGTCGGATCCGACTCGACGGCACTTAACAACAACAACAACAAACATACTGAAATATAGCTAAGCACTTTATGTGGAAGAACTTCCAGGCCCTTTGAGGAAGAAATCTTGAAATGGAATCTCTGTTGTACGTAAAGCAATTACGAGGATATCTTATAGAACCAGAAGTCTCTAACCTCTAAATAAAAACACACACACATATGCATTAATCAGTGGCACTAGGTAAAATGTCCAAGGAGTCCGGGTGGCTTAGTGGGTTACATATTGGGCTACTAACCACGAGGTCAGCAGTTCAAGTCCACCAGGCACTCGGCAGGAGAAAGATGGTTTTCTGATCCATAAATATTGACAGCCTTGGAAATCCTATACAGGGTAGCTATGAGTCGGAACTGACTCAACAACACACAACCACTACCACCAAGTAAAATGTCTAAGGCACTGTAATATACAACAGATTAGAATTCAATTCTGATAGTTCTGAATGGGGACATAGAGATTCTCTAGCCAAGAAACTTTTATTTGGATGCTGGGGCATTAGGAAGGGACAAACTGTGGGTGAAAAGCAACTTGTAAGATGGAAGTGTCCTCAAAACTATGGAGTTGTTGCAAAACTACTCCCTGTAACTTCAAAAGTAACAAACCTGGGCACTATCTTGAGTCCATTCCTTGTCTATAAATCCATCAGTTGAGGTTTCCTCCCTACCTCCCCCCCACACACCCCAATAACGAAATACCATTACAATTTATAATGGACACCGAAAGGGTTGCTGTGATTGTCTTAAATAGCAATTTTAAAAACTCACTATTTTATATCAGATTTGTTGCATAGGTTAACATTCACTATTGATGGTTCCCTTAATTTTCCTATGAGGGATATAAACTCCTTGGGGAGGTATTTTAGCTTTTCAAAATCCAGTTCTCTGAGACCTAGACCAATCTAATAAAAATAAAAAAAAACAGGTATCTTGTGGTTGAGTTGATTCTGACTCATAGAGATCCCATGTGTAGAACTACCCTTTGTGTTTTCTTACCTGTAATCTTTACAGAAGCAGATTACCTAGCCTCTCTTGCGGTGTCCCTGGGTCAGTTCCAACTGTCAACTTTCAGGTCACCAGCCCATTGCAAACCACTTGCACCAAGGGCAGGCTTCTGACAAAAGACCCAAGAGCAGACTTGATAATATCCCCAAGTTCACTAAATAAGCAAGCTCACAAAAAAATGCTTATTTGTGAACTTGGGGGTATTTTTAAAAACCGCTTTACCTTTTTAAGCTATCTCTAAAGGAACCCTAAGGAACTCTAGTAGCGTAGTGGTTACGACTCGGGCTGCTAATCTCACAGTCAGCAGTTCGAAACCACCAGCTGTTCTGCAGGAGAAAGATGAGGCTCTCTGCTCTTGTAAAGATTTACAGCCTCGGAAACCCTGTACAGGGTCACTATGAGTTGGAACTGACTCCACGGCACATACAACAACAACAAAGGAACCCTTGGTTACAAATCAGGCTGCTAACCTCAAGGTTGGCAGTTTGAAATTACCAGCTGTTCCGCGGGAGAAAGATGAGGCTTTCTGTTCCTGTGAAGATTTGCAGCCTCGGAAACCCTGTACAGGGTCACTATGAGTCAGAACCAATACCACGGAACTTAACTACAACAAAAGGAACCATGGTAGTGCAATGGTTAAGCGCTCAGATGATGAACAAAAGGTTCACAGTTTGAATCCACAGCTGCTCCAAGGCAGAAGAGACCCAATGATTTGCTCCTATAAAGACATACAGCCATGGAAACCCTCTGGGTCAGTACTCTGTCATATAGGTTAATGCTATGTGTTGGAATTGACTTGAAGGCACACAATAACCATTGCCTATCGTTGAGATGAAGAGAATGCCTTGGTCACAGCATTGATATGAAGACCTGAGTAGAGGTTTATAAAAAGTTCAAGGTATGCTTATTATTTTTCCAGTTTATTAAACAACAACAAAAACAAACAGTTGCCATCAAGTCAATTCCAGCTCATGGCAAACCCATGTACGTCAGGGTAGAACTGTGCCCCATAGGGTTTTGAATGGCTGTGATCTTTCAGAAGGAGATCCCCAAGACTTTCCTCTGAGGTGCCTTTGGGTAGATTTGAACCAGTTGCTTAACCATTCGTGCCATTCAGGGACTGCCCTTACATATGTTGTTGCTGTTAAGTGCTATCGAGTCAGTTTTGACTCACACTGACTCTGTATAGGGTTTCTGAGGAACAACTAGTTGGTTTGAACCACCAACTTGAGAGTTAGCAATCCAGTGCTTATCCTACAATGCTACAGCAGGATAAGTCTTAGGTTGTACTTCTGTCTTATGTCTAGCCTATAGCTCCTTCTCCTTCCTATATTCTGCCATGTGTAGGAGTATACTTCCTATCCTTTCCTTCCTATATGGGTGGTGGTGGTGGTAGTGTGCTGTGGAGTCAGCTTCGACTCAGAGGCTCTGTATAGGGTGTTCAAGGCTTTAAATCTTTACAGGAGCAGAAAATCTCATCTTTCTCCCAGAGCTGCTGGTGTTTCGAACTGCTGACCTTGAGGTTAGCAGCCCAACTCGTAATCACTGCTTCCCTATTAAGAAGGAGTCTTGGTGTGGTGCTGTGGGTTAATGTGCCAGACTATAAAGCCATTTGAACTACAAGGTCGGTGGTTCAAGCTCACCAGTCGTTCCTTGGAAATCCTATACAGGGTCACTATGGGTCGGAACCGACTCGATGACACTTAACAACAACTACAACCAAGTAGACTGGAGTCCTGGTGTGGCTCTGTGGGTTAATGTGCCATACTGCAAAATCTTGTTTAAATCACAAAGTAGGTGGTTCAAGCTCACCAGTCGCTCCTTGGAAACCCTATACAGGGTAACTATGGGTCAGAATCAACTTGACAGCACTTAACAACAACAGCCAAATAGGCTACAGAAGGTGTTGGAGTCCTAGTGTGGTGCTGTGGATTAATGTGCTGTACTGCAAAGTTGGTTTGAACTGCAGGGTCAGCAGTTCAAGCTCACCACTGCTCCTCGGAAACCCTATGAATGGTCTCTATGGGTTGGAACCACTTGATGGCGCTTAACAATACCACCACCAAGTAGGCTATAGAGAGCTTTACGGCTTCCATGTAATCACTGTAATTGTATGTATCTTCCCATCTCAATTTTTCTGAGCAAGAAGGTTATAACTTCGTGCTCAGTGAAGAAGGTTTCCTGTGGAGCCTCTGCATTACATAAGACCATAAGTGGAATCCTTAACCACATCCAGAATCTTCTGAGGTGGGAAATTTCCACTTGAAAGGACAAGCAGACCAGCCTGGAACAGCTAGAAGAACAGAAAATACTTCTTGAAAGAAAGACCAACAGGAAAAATACAAAACAATATAGGCAGACCGACTGATTACTACAAGAACAAGCAAGTTACTCGCCCAGAAGACATCAAGGCAAGTGGCTGGGTCCTCTCAGAGCAAACCCCCTTCCAAGACTAAGACTCAATGGGAATACACATTCTTATTGGTGACCATGTTCATCACCGATAAGGGGAAGTGAAGGAAAAACAGCAATGAAGCTGCAAGCTAAACCCTACAATGTTCAATAATCTCCTGCGAACCCGGGTGGAAACCTGGTTTTCCAGCAGTGTGGCAAGATCTGGGGACTCTTGGGCCCAGAATCAGTGACATAGCCACAAAGGACTAGAGTGGAGAGTGAAGAGTCCAGCTGATAAGAAGAGAGGGCATATGCACAAGAACACCCACAATTGCAGATAATACCCACTTGACCTGGCTTCAGTGACTGGATGATCAGAGCTCAACTAGAAGAAGAAAGAAGAGTTAAAAAAAAAAAAAAAGAGTACTCTGATACAATTTGATGAACTTGACCTACACCTATGGATGCAGTAGCTCAAAAGAGGAAACAAATCTTTATAATGAGGATCATTCCCACCCACTCCATACACAGAGTAGACAAGGATGGGCAATTTGGACACTGGCTACCCAAAATGGGGGGTGCTATGAAGGCAAGAAGTGACTGGTTTATAAGCTTTCTAGAGGGAGCCTAGATCCAGAGGGCATGGAGGAAGGTAGAATCTCCACTGAGTAGTATCCAATCTGTCTGGGCGGGGCTGATGAAAAGAGATGTGGATAGGTCTCTTGTGATACAATAGTGAATACTATTGTTATCAGGACTGACTGTGAGGGTTGTAAATGTAAAGGTAGATGTTTTGTAGCAAAAGGAGGGGAGTGATTGACTTTGCATCCAGGGACTGGCCTTTACAGTCTAGGAGCAGAGGTCCCTGAGACCATCAAGGGAGAAGAGCAGAAAGTGGGACCCTACCCAGAGAAACAGTGATGCTAGAGATGCTGGCAGACACAATGACATAGAGAGATGGAGAGGCTGGGGACTTTAGACCCAGAGAGGGAGAGGGGTTGTGTGCTGATGACCAGGGAGCAGGCTTGTAGTGTATACCCTTGGTTGGTTGATGATGCATGGAGGGGATTGTAATCATGGCAATGAATACAATAGGATGAATGTAAAGCTCATGTTCTCCCATGTACACTATCACATAATTCACAATAAAACACTGAAAAAACAAAACAAAAAAAAGGTTGTAATTTTCATGACATTACATGATTTCTAAGTAGTTTAAACCTTCTTCTATAAATATATTGCTGTTGCCCATCAAGACAATTCCAACTCAAGGTGACCCATGCATGCTGAGTAGAATTGCTCCATAGGGCTTTCAAGGCTGTGACCTTTAGGAAGCAGATCACCAGGTCTCTCGAACTACCAACCTTCTGCTTGTAGTCTAGCGCTTAAACATTTGCATCACCCAGAGAGTATCAATTTCAGTATTTTAAGAAAAAGGAACAAATTAGACTCTGGGGGGAAAAACAGAGTCTATTTTCAGAACTTTAGGATTCAGTTCCAGTGTGTTACCATGACACAGGCAGGTAGGAGAGAAAACAATTCCCGGGTCACGAAAATGTACACGTAGCTCAGGCCACGTTCAGGTCGGATTTACCTTCTTTTGGCAAGATGGCTGCTACTGGAGACTGATCAATCAGCATATAGTCATCTTTATTCAGATACTGGTCAAGTTCTATTATTCTTTCCTCCGAGCATTGTGTCATTCCATGATCACTTGTGATGATTAGGTTCAGAGTACTCCACAGCTTTGCCCTTTTTAACATTTTTATGAGATATCCTAGCTTGTTGTCAATATCTGAAATGACGGGCCCCATGAGCGGGCTGTCAGGCCCCAAATGGTGGCCCATGTCATCTGGGTCCTCCCAATAGAGAAGACCAAGATTAATAGGTTCTTTTGCTGTGAACCATTCAATTATTTTGGCAACTCTGTCTTCAAATGAAACGGATTCATTATAAGGCATGTAGTGAGTAGGGAGGCTCTCGTGTATATTCACATCTGTTCCAGGCCACATGGCTGCACCGCTACTATGACCTGCTCTTTGGTTTGTTATCCATACTGGAGTTGCTGCTTCCCAAAACTCAGAATCGTAAATATCCATGTGATCCAAGGAGAAAGACTTGTTCAGAATGGGATCAAACATGTCATTTGAAACAATCCCATGACTCTCTGCAAAGAGGCCAGTTACCATAGTATAAAAGTTAGGGTATGTCTTGGTAATAAAAATATTAGTAACTTGCTTCACATGAACACCATATTTCATAACATAGTGAAAATGGGGCGTTGGGACTTTATATAAGTAATCCCAACGGAATCCATCGAAAGCAACTAGCAGAACCTTTGGTTGGTCTGGTTGGAGAGAAAATGAAGTTGAGAATGTTGATGTAGTAAGTATAAAGCACACCCAGAGAAGTTTCGAAGTCATTTTCAAAGTACTTGATCAGCATAAAACAATCTGTAGAACAAACATATACAAGTTAATGCAACAATTTTATTGCATACACTTTGCCCTATACTGGAAGTACTGGTCTTTAGTAATACTGGTTATATCATAACTGGAAGAATTATGATGCAGACCTGCACTTTAGAGTAGAAACTAAGCTATCTGTATAATAATGCCAAGAACTTTTGTTGCATTGTAAAACCTTTTTACACTTTTCAAGAACTTACCAGAACATTCTTCAGAGTAACTATTTAAATGAGTTCCCCAACAGCATTTCGGGATAAATTATTTACACACAACTTTTTAGAGACATTTTCAGGTTGACCCAGACTTCTGGCTTCTGGTTAGAAGTATCTGTCTATATGAGGGGGCGTCAAAAAATTTGTGGGAAAACTGCATTTTTCTTTTAACTCTATTTTTCCATGAACTTTTCAAAACACCCTTATATTTCTCATTGTAGGTAAATCAATTACAGGAACCTATATTATAGGAAATGTAAGGTTGACAGTTCAAACCAACTAGCCACCACTCCTTGGCAACCCTATACAGGGTTGCTATGAGTTGGAACCAAGTCAATGGCACATAACAACAACAACAACAACCAACAAAGGAGAACTGATAGCAAATTCAATAGCTTTTTTTTTTTTCTTTTTCTTTTTTGAATTCACTTCTATTTTTAAAGCCAAAGCCCTTTATGTTTGGTTCATATGGTTAGAGATATTACCAGAGAGAGGAGAAAATAGATGAACTTGATTTCTTTAACTGAAATAAAATTTATGACATTCAAATATATTTGTGAAATGTAATGCATATTTATTTATTAATCATCAAAGCATAACCTCTTCTTTAAACTAAGCAATTAGGCTCTGAACTAAGTATACACAGAAATACAATTCTGAAATGTGATGTTAACTTTCTTAATGTAGAAATTGTTGTTGTTGTTGTTGTTAAGTGCCGTCGAGTCGATTCCGACCCATAGCGACCCTGTACAGGGTTTCCGAGGGTGTAAATCTTTACGGGAGTAGAAAGCCTCATCTTTCTCCCGCGGAGCGGCTGGTAGTTTCGAACCGCTGACCTTAAGGTTCGCAGCCCGATTCGTAACCACTACGCTACATTAGTTAATGTTTAATCTTACCAGTGACACATGTAGAAAAAAATATTTGTCAAAGTTGAATGTCTTTGATGCCCCCTGAGAAAACCCAAACTTTAAAATTTGCACTTATTTCCAAAAGCTTTCATTTTATTTATGAAAGCTACTAACTTGCATGGATAAAGGATGTTGTTGTTGTCGTTAAGTGCTCTTGAGTCAGTTCCAACTCATAGCTACCTTGTATAGGGTTTCCAATGCAGTAAATCTTTGTGGGAGCAGAAAGCCTTATCTTTCTCTCATGAACAACTGGTGGGCTCAACGTGTAGCTCACAGTTCAGTGTTTATCTCAGAAGGTCACTATGCTCCAGGATAAAAGATTTGTAAATGCCAGTTATCACTGGGTGAAACAAGTATCTTTTGTTCTCATTTTGTCCTACCCATTCTTTCATTAATACCTGCATGATAGTATTAATGAAAAGCAACAATACTTTGTGTTAAGGAATCTCTGGATTCGGCTTTTGAACATACTACTAATTTAAACATACTAAAGGTATTTTGGAGTCCTGGTGTGGCACTGGGGGTTAATGTGCCACACTGCAAAGCCGTCTGAACTGCAAGGTTGGTGATTCAAGCTCACCAGCTGCTCCTCGGAAACCCTACACAGGGTGGCTATGGATTGGAGTCGACTCAGCGACACTTAACAACAACAAAGGTATTTTAAAACCACAAAAAGAGACTCTGTCTAGTTTTGGTTTATTACAGATATAAGTGAATAAAAAAATGACTGGAAGATTTGTTTTGCTTTAGGTACAAAATATGTACCTACTCTGTATATTATCTTGAAAACAATATTTTGGTTTGTTTGTTTGTTTTAACAGGATTCATCATACCTAGAACATTCCTTAAACTGAAATTGTTTAGTCTTGAGACAAAGGTTTAAAAATTAAGTATAAAACGTTTTTTAAATGGCAATAAATTTTCCAATTCTGGAAGGCACATAGAATATTAAATTCCAAGAAGGAACCACCATGCTTCCTAACCTTCATTAGCTTCCTAATGAAGTCTAAACATTGTTTTAGTTTTAGCTTTATAGTCGGTTCCGGGAGTCCTGGTGTGGCACTGTGGGTTGCAGCGCTGGGCTGCAAAGTCGGTTTGAAGAGCAAAGTTGACAGTTCAAGCTCACCAGCGGCTCCTTGGAAACCCTGTAAGCGTCGATATGGGTCGGAACCGACTCATTGGCACTTAACAACAACAACAACAAGTGACATTGTGTAGGGGTTCAGAGGCTGTACATCTTTGTGGGAGCTAAAAGTCTCATCTCTCAAGGAGCGACTAGTGTACTCGATCTGCTGACCTTGTGGGTTGTACTCCAGGGCTTATCTTAAAGAGCCACTGTGTTCTCAAATAGAAGTTTAGGTTTAAAAAAAGAAAAAGAGAAAGAATCAAGGGACATGGAACACTAGAGGTTTTTTTTCTATCTTAGCGAATACATTCAGCAATTTGGGCCAAGTAGGAGATAATGGCATCTGGGACAAATGAAATAAACTAAGGCTTAGGAACTCTTGGTAAGTAAGAAGAGCCAACGTGATCAGATCGATGGCAGAAAGCAATAAAGAAGAAGATGGGGGTTGCACCTTTCCATGAACAAAAAGCTGCAGAACGCAGTAGGGTCCCTAGATCGCAGTCCAAATTTCATTGGGTTACTTTCTAGTTCTCTTACCTTCCAATCGTAGACAGAGGGAAGGGACCCCAGGAAAAGGGAAGAGAAGCAAAAGTAAAGGAATCCGATCTGTGTGGAGGGAGTATACGTCACTAAGAAGGGGGTGGGGGGGAGGTGCATCGCTTCACCTTCTCCACTGGGATTCCATCCCAGCCTCCAAGGAGGACAAGAGAGCAGGGAGGGTCTTGTTCCCAATTCCCAGACCTCGTGACCACCAAGATCCGCACAAGCCTTGAACAGGATGTGCAGTCCAAAGACTGGTAATAGTTTTGGGGGCTCACAGGACCCGTAGGAGTCCCCGGAAAGCAATCCGCCGACCCTCGCTGGACTCTTACCCTCGCTGCTATCCGGTCTGTCCTCATCTGCTTGGAGCAATGAGAGGGAAGGTGGAGGGAGCGAGTGGCAACCCTTATATCGGTACTCTCTCACTTGCACGCAGCATCTGCCCAAAGCACCTGACCAGTACCCCCTCCTCGCCGCCGGCTCCGCCCATTGGCTCCTATTGGTTATTGCAGGATTGTTATCTCTGCCAGGTTGCTAAGCGAAAGCTACGTGTCGGGGAGTAGTGGAATTGCCTGTCAATTAGCGGGAACAGGAGCAGGAGCTGCGGAGGTTTGGAGGAGGGAGCGAAGAGGCGGAACCCAGCGGGATCGTAGGACCTGCGAGGACCCTACTGGGAGGTGGGAGGACTGGAGAGGCCAAGGCGCTTGTCACTTGTTCCTCGCTGCGGATTGCTCTTTGACCACAAATCTCTGAATGGTGGCTTTCTAAATGCGCAGCTGCGCGGTCATCAGTGGTGCTGAAACATCTTATTTCCCAGTGGTTTGTGGATTCTAATGCTCACTCTTTCGGCCAAAAACTACTTTCCCCCCATTCTCTTGTCTCTCACACCAAGCTTTTTTCTTCTTCTTTATCTCACGTTGACACTAGGAAAGGAGAGCTTATCCATGAGCTTTGTTCTGAGGGACACCAATGGGATGATGAATTTTTCTTTAATTTTCTTAATTACTTATTACTATCTGCTTTACCTTACAAAGGATTTAACTTAGCTTTAAGCCCCAATATCTGCTCAGGTTTTTAGAAAGATATTTGAAAGATTTACGAGATGTGAGTTATCCAGGAAGGTGCCTGAGAGTGCTTCGGTGAGAGCAGGCCTGGTTCAGAGTTAAGGTCAGTTCATACTCAGAGAGAGGCGGATGAGCTCTTTTGGTGACTGCATGTAGGTCCCAGGCTCTACTCCTTCTTGTGTTTAATTATTCATTACAGCTAGAACTTCAAGCCTGACTTGTCGTTCAGGAATTTTCAACATGCCTGTTTTTTTAAAACTAGTTGATATTCTAACTCTGTGCCGCTGGGTTTTCAATGGCTGATTTTTTTAGCAGAAGTATATCACCAGGGACTAGAGATCCTAACTTTACTTATCATAAATTATGAGTGGGCTTCAAAAGGTTTGTAGAAAACTTCCATTATCTTTAAATTCCGTTTTCTGTAAACTTTTTGAAACCCCTTGTAGTAGTAATATTGAGCTCTCCTGAAAGGATTTGTACAGGGACACAACTCCCAGCTCTAATTCTAACTTGTGTTGAGCAATAATATCTACTTGGTTGTCTTAATTTGAAATCTGACACTGAATTGGCCCATAAAACCAAAAGCATAAGTGCAATAGTGGTTTGGGGTTTTGTCTGCCTTAACTTCCTGTGCTGGGCTATAAAATGAGTAATTATTCCTGCAGATTGTAAATAAATGAGGCAAACATTTTGGTCATAATTTTTCTGTTTATTTATTTTTTTGTTGGCTTTGCTTTTCCCTCAGTTTCTGATAGAGATATAGTTCTTACCCCAACCCTCATACCCTTCTCACTGTGGAGATCTTCCCAGCAGGCATTCTTCCATGGCCCTTACTTGGAAGGGACTTCATGGTTTTCCATACTTGGGATGGGATTAAGAAGGAGACATAGCTAGTTTGTGCGCTTGTTGTTGTTGTGAAGTGCCATAGAGTCGATTCCGACCCACAGCGACCCTGTATAGGATTTCCAAGGAGCAGCTGTTGAGCTTGAACCATCGATCTTGCAGTTCAAATGACTTTGAAGTCTGGTGCATTAGCCCACAGCGCCACACCAGTGTGTGCACTTAGGCTGACCCAAAGATAGTAAAGTTGCACAGGTTGTTCTAAGTTCGTAAAGCCCTGTCCTTTGAAGTTGCCAAAGTTTGGGACAGAGTGATCCAATCTTTAAAGTCCCAAAATAGACCAACCCTGTGTTCTCCAAAAACATTTAAAGAACAACTTATGCTGACCAGCAAGCGGGAGTAGCAAAAACATGATTTTTATATGGGTCACTGAACACTGTCTGATTCTGGTCAGCTGACAGTCTACCTTGCTCTACAGTATTTTGTGGAAGGCAGTCACCTGCCTTGTGAAATAGGCATGGCACAGTTGTTAACCCCAGTAGCAAGTGTCAGTGACACTCTCCCAACCTCCATGTAATGGCATCTAGAGTGCCATGGGTAGGCTTGTTATATAGCTTATGTCACTAATGGGGAAAGGATCTGGATTAAATAGCATAGATAAAGGAATGGTTTAAAAAACATGGCATTCCTGTTTACATATATCTGTCTTCAGTCCTGGTGTGGTGCTGTGGGCCAATACATCAGACAGCTAAGTTGTTTGAACTGCAACATCGGTGGTTCAAGCTCACCAGCTGTTCCTTGGAAACCCTATACAGGGTCGCTGTGGGTCGGAATCGACTCAATGGCACTTAACAACAACAACATCTTCAGTGGCTGGCCTATTACTTCAGTTTCTGCCCAACTGTAAGAACTGCTCAACAAATAGCAGAATAAACAGTTTATTCTGTTATTGATTGTACTTATTCCTTTATTGTATATTATTTGACTGCATTTAATCATCATTGGAGGCCTGGTGGTTTAGTGCTAAACTACTGGCTAAAAGGTTATCAGTTCAAACCCACCCAGCAGATCCACAGGAGAGAGAAAGACATGACAGCCTTGGAATGCAGGGGGGCAGTTTTACTGTGTCACACAGGGTCACAGTGAATCAAAAATCAGCTTGATGGCCCGAGCAACAAGAATGCTGTCTTAGTTATCTAGTGGTACTGTAATGGAAATGAAGTCCTGGTATGGCGCTGTGGGATATAGCACTGGACTGCAAGGTCAGTTTGAACCACAAGGTCTGTGGTTCAAATTTAACAGCTGCTCCTTGGAAACCCTATACAGGGCCGTTATGAGTCAGAACCAACTCAATGGCACTTAACAACACCAACAACTGTAATAGAAATACCACGAGCAGATGGATTTAACAACCAGAGGTTTGTTCTCTCACAGTTTAGGAAACTGGAAAACCAAACTCACAATGCCAGTTCCAGGGAAAGGCTTTATCTTTGTCGGCTCTGGAAATGGATTTGGTCTCCTTTCAGTGTCTGTAGATCCAGTATTCTTGGATCTCTCCATACTCTTGGAATCAATCTTCCCCAGGATCTAGGAGCTTCACTGTGCAGGGAACCGAAGTCCAAAGGACATATTCCACTCTGGGCTCTTTTATCATCTTGGTTGTAGATCCCTCTGAGCTTTATTCACTTCTCTATTGTTTTACATCTCAAAAGAGATCTGTTGGAGACACAACTTAATCTGATTGCATATGGCCTCCTTAACATTGTTGTTGTTGTTGTTGTTAGGTACCGTGGAGTCGGTTCCGACTCATAATGACCCTGTACAGGGTTTCCGAGGCTGTAAATCTTTACGGGAGTAGAATGCCTCATCTTTCTCCTGCGGAACAGCTGGTAGTTTCGAACTGCTGACTCTGAGGCTCGCAGCCCGATTCGTAACCACTACGCTACCAGCCGTGAGGATTTACAACACATAGGATCATCACATCAGATCAGGGCTGATCATATCAGATCACATCATGGTGTTGATTGCATAATATTACATCTCATCATGGTTTGAACTGCTAAACCGCTGAGAATCTTGGCCAAGCCAAGCTGACATAAAATCTTAACTGTCACAAATGTATTAAAGTATAATGAAATATGCAAAGACCTGGAGTTAAAAACCAAAAAAGAAAAATATGTTCGGCATTTCTTAAGCTGAAATAACTGAAAAAAAAAAAAATTAAGCCTCATGCTGCAACATTGACAGATTTTATGGAAAAAATATTGAAGACACAGGAAACATCAAAGTAGGTACAAGGAATACCAGAGTCCCTGTAGCAAAAATAATTCATTGGCATTCAGCTATTTCAGAAGGTAGCATATGATCAAGAGCCAATGATATTGAAAGAAGTCCACACTGCACTAAAGGCAATGGCAAAAAGCAAGCATCTGGGAACTGACAAAATACCAATCGAGAGACATCAACAACCCAATGCAGTGCTGGATGAGCTTACTCATCTATGCCAAGAATTTTGGAAGATAGCTACCTGGCCAACTGACTGGAAGAGAAAGGTGATTCAACAGAATCAGGAAATTATCAAGCAGCATCACACACAAGTAAAATTTTGCTGGAGACAATCTAAGACACAGTGGCAGCAGTACATCCACAGGGAACTGCCATAAATGTAAGCTGGAATCAGAAGAGGACCTGGAAGGACCTGTTCTACTGACATCAGATGGACCTTGATTGAAAACAGAGAATACCAGAAAGATTTTTACCTGTGTTTCATTGACTGTGTATTTTACTAACTATTCATTTGACTGTGCATCATAACAAATTATGGATAACAGTGTGAAGAGTGGGAATTCCAGAACACTTGTGCTTATGTGGAACCCGAATATAGACCAAGTGGTCGAACAGAACCAAGTGATATTGTGTGTTTTAAAATCAGGACACATGCACATCAGGGTCATATTCTTTCACAATATTTATTCAGTCTGTATGTTGGGGAAATAATCTGAGAAGCTGAACATATTACCAACCTCTGACATGTAGATGACACAACTTTATTTGCTGAAAGTGAAGAGGACTTGAAGAATTCACTGATGAAGATCAAAGATAGACTTCAGAATGGAAACAAAAATCCCACACAACTGGACCAATAATCAATATCAGGATAAATGGAGGACGCATTGAGCTAGTCAAGGACTTCACTGTACTTGGATTCACAATCAATACCCATGAAAACAGCAGTCAAGAAGTTAAAAGTTGTATTACATTGGGAATACACATCTTTAAAGTATATAAAAAAGCAAAGATGTTGCTTAGAGAAGCTATGGTCATCACAAGCTATGATATTTTTGATCCCCTCATATTCATGTAAAAGATGGACAATGAATTAAGAAGACTGGAAAGAAATGATGCCTTGGAATTATGGTGTTGGTGAAGAATACTGAATATGCCATGGACTGCCAGTAGAATGGACAAACCTGTCTTGGAAATTATAGTATAGCCAGAATGTTCCTTAGAAGTGAGAATGGTGAGACCTTGTCTCACTTACTTTGGAAATGTGATCAGGAGGGATCAGTCCCTGGAGAAGGACATCATGGTTAGTAGACAGTCAACAAAAAAGAAGAAGACCTCAGTAATGGGCTCAAACCTAGCAACAATTGTGAGGATGGCCCAGGACTGGGCTGTGTTTTGTTTTGCTGTGTATAGGATCACTAAGAGCTGGAACTGACTGGACGTCATTTAACATCAACAACAACAACAACAATAATCAACAATACTCATTGTTCTTGTGAATAATGGAGTAACAGAAGAATCATTCACAAAACCCATGAAAGTGATTACCCTACACACACTGCCTCCTTTACTAAACCAAATATCCATGAATTAGACTTAGTAGTATTTGACTCTTAATGGCCTGTTTGATGTGTATGTTGTTGTTAAGTGCCGTCGAGTCAGTTCTGACCCATAGCGACTCTGTATAGGGTTTCCAAGGAGCATCTGGTAAACTTGAATCACTGACCTTGCAGTTCAAACAGCTTTAGAGCCTGATGCATTAACCCACAGCACCACACCAGGATTCCATTTGATGTATATAGCAGACCACATTAATAAGTTCAGTCTGTAGGATATAAGAACTTGCAAGTACTTATTGTGGAGCTTTAAGGAAGTACAGTTAACTAGCATCCACCCTGTTTACTCTGATTTAATTAACCTCTTGAGTCCTGGTGTGGCGCTGTGGGCTAATGTGTTGGGACTGCAAAGTCATTTGAACTGCAATGTCAGTGGTTCAAGCTCACCAGCTGCTCCTTGGAAACCCTAAACAGGGTCACTATGGGTTGGAATTGACTCCACGGCACTTAACAACAACAACAATAATCTCTGGAAAGGAGCTCTGGTAGCGTAGTGGTTACGAATCAGGCTGCGAACCTTAAGGTCAGCAGTTTGAAACTACCAGCTGTTGTGTGGGAGAAAGATGAAGCTTTTTGCTCCCGTAAAGATTTACAGCCTTGGAAACCCTGTACTAGGCCACAGTGGGTTGGAATCGACTCGACAGCACTTAACAACAACAAGGCCTCCAAAAAGAAAAAAAAAAAATTAGATTTGTTGTCAATTCCAACTCAAAGTGAATTTGTAGAACAGGGTACTCTTGGAATCAATCTTCCCCAGGATCTAGGAGCTTCACTGTGCAGGGAACCGAAGTCCAAAGGACATATTCCACTCTGGGCTCTTATATCATCGTGGTTGTTTTTTAAGCTCTAATCTTTCTGGTAGTAGATTGCCAAGTCTATTCTCCAGGGAGAGGCCGGTAGGTTTGAACTATCAATCATTCAATTATCAGTTGAGTGCTTTATCCATTACACCAGCAGAGCTCCTTCAGGTTGTGAGTTGTAGGAATTCATTTTCCCAGTAGAACCCAGAGCAAAGAACCAAATCACTAATATCATAACAGCTTCTTCCCATTAGAAGACAACTGGTGAGAATGAGTGTAGCCATTTTGAGAACTTAACAAAATAATCGAGCACTACCTGAGACACCCCTCCTCCCCCTTTTCTGGTCTTGTTTCCTAGGTATATGCTGTTATTACGTTAATGGTCACCACACAAGGCGTTGTATGGTTTCTTAAAGAGTTGTTGCTAATTGCTGACTCACAGTGACCAAGGTTCCCAAGGCACTGCGGGTGAGTCTGAACCACCGACCTTCCAGTTCAAACTGACCTTGAGGTTGAGTCCTTATCCTATGTTGCCACACCAGGACTCCTCTGAAAGAGTAACCACTCAGATAGGCACCAGAAGAGTTATTCCTTTAATATGTTTATCAGAACATCTGATCACCTTATGAATTGGTGGGATGTCAGTGTGATAAGATTGTAGCCCACCTGCATGCTAATAAATACTGCTTGTGGGATATACATTGGACATCACTCCTCTTTCTTGTGGGTGTCCCCATGAGCTGGTTTCCTGATAATCAAGTTATTTCTCTTTCTTTGTTTATCTGAGATGTTTTGCTACACAGGAACGAAATTTTTCATTTACCACAATGCCTGAGAAAATACCCACCAGCAATCTTTACCCTATGCACATTGTTTTCTATCTATTTTTCTCCTACTAAGCCTTCTTTTCTAAATGCTGCCCTCTGGGAATCTCACTTACTTCCCTGCTCCACAGTGAACAAGTTCCTCAGTGTTCTGTCTTTCCTCCCTAAGGTGCTGCTCCCTTTATGTGAACGATTGTTCCTTCTACAGAATTTTAGGAATAGGAGGTAGGGAAGCATCCCCTTCTTCCCTTAATATCCTTCCCAGGCCATTCATTTTCTACCTCCATCTAAAACACCTGTGTTTCTGAGGTTCCCATACTTAAGCTACCCACCTTCTCCTGCCCCCCTCACCCCCAATGTGTATTGTCTTTGATGCTCTTAGCCATCAGTCTTCTCAGTCACTCTTTGTTCGCCAGCTCCGAGTCCTTGCATCATCCCCTGGAAGACTTCAGCATCCACAAGTCTCTTGCATTTTAGACGTCTTCACTTCTAATGAATAAGCTCCACTTCAAACACCAGCGCCCACAGTCTTACCCTAGGCCATAACTCAGTGGAACCTCTGAAATACTTAATTTGAATATGCTGCCCCTCAGATCACCACCTCCCAACTTCCTCACCTTCTAAGTTTCTCATAGGGACTTCTAGTTTTTGATAGTTCTATCTTCTATAACTTGCTGTTGTTGTTGTTAAGTTTGTCAAGTTGGTTCTGACTCATAGCGACCCTGCATAGGATTTCTGAGAAGCAGCTGGTGGGTTTGAACCACTGATCTTGTAGACCTTAGCAGTCCAGTGCTTCCCTCCAGTGCCACACCAGGACTCCATAACATGCTGGTGTCTTCTTAGTTGCTCCTTTTCCTAACTTACATCCCATAGTCCAACACTTTGAGCACACTCTTGCCAATATTTTCCCTCTTACCCATTGTCCTTCTGCTATTCCTTCTAAGGGAAACCATAACTTTTTACCCAACAGTTCACTCACACCTAGACTGCTGCAGAAGAAAAATCACACAGGGGTTGGTTGATGTCTGTGTAAAATCAAGACCTCCAATCTCAACCAAGTCACGAACCACTAACAGACTTCTATGCTTCTCTCCCATTCTTTACAAGCCATTACAAACCTTTTCTTTTCAAACCTTTGGCTCCTACCAGAATAAAAATGGAGTAATCGAGCTCTTTTATATTGTGTAGTACAGAATCATTTTTGAGGTATATTTTGAAGACGTTCACTAACATTACTGACTTTGTCTCTTACTGTGTTCACTAACATTACTGACTTTGCCACTCACTATGTTCAGTAAGAATTGGTAGCTTAACCAAAGCTGCGTATATACCATCTTAAATTCAGAGAAAAACACAGTATGCCTATATTTTTTACTGTAGGAGAGAAACCTAAGGGAGAGAAAAGTGACTCAGAAGTACATAGGGAAATTACTTTGGACTGAGGAGACATTGTGATTCCATGGTAGTGATATAGGTGGAAGGTTGATCAGGAAGAGGCCTGTATCTAAACAAGTCCAAGAATGATGGGTAGGATTTCAACAGAGCAGATGGAACTAATGAGAAGACTGTAAGATAAACACAGGATGAGGACACACTAGTTATATTTGAGAGCCATGAGTAGGTCTTGAAAACTGGGCTAGGAATTTGAAGTCTGCCCTGGGCAGTGAGAGGTGGGGGAAGGGGATGCTGTTGAATGTTTTGAGGAAGAGCATGTCATGACCAGAGCCATGAAGGTAATTTTTCAATCACCAGTGATGCCAGATGGCACAGTGTCCAATGACCTTGACACTGAATTACTATCAACATTTCATTCACATTGAAATCAACATTCTCTTTGCTGGATTTATTTGCTAGTAACTGCCAGTTTCCATGCCAGAGCCTAGGCTCCTCCATTCTTGTGACCCTTCATCTGAAATATATACTTTGTTTTTTGTTTGTTTAGGAGGTCTGAGAAGAGGTATGCTTCTCCTTGTTTTTCTTGGTAATATCTATTGGTTATCTCTGTACTCTGTGTGGAACATGTTGTCATGTGATGTGTTTTCAGTGTCACCATGATGCTGGATGTCAGCCTGTCATTGAATTGCAGCCCAACAAATCAGATGGAATAGGTATGTCATTAGGCATGGATTTATGATTTCTGTGCATTTAGGGACGTAACTGCATTGTCTTATGATGCAAGTTAGAGCATTTTCATTAATCAAAAAGTTCATAGAAAAGTGATGGGCAAGGTAAGGGGAAAATTGAAAAGGACATTCTGGTCAGATGAGTACTGTAACTTTGTTTTAAAAACTGATAACAAATATATTCCAATAAGCAGTTAGGGATAGGAGGAGCAGCAGTGTAGAAAAGATGCTGTTGGAGGGGTGATTATAAAGCTACAACGGTGGCTTTTATGAGAAAGTAAAGTGGGTGTGCAATAGGGTAAATAACATTATTTGATTTATAATAACAATGTTATTATTTCACCTTGGGCATGCTATCAAGAACCAGTCCCTGTAGGAGGAGATTATGCTTGGTGAAGTACAGGGTCAGCAAAAAACAAAAACAAAAAAGCAAGACCTTCAAGGACATGGATTGACACCGTGATGTAACAATGGGCTGAAATAGAGGCAATGACTGTGAGAATTGGTGCAGAACTAGGCAACATTTTGTTCTGTTGTATATAAGGTGGCTCTGAGTCAGAACTGACTTGACAGTACCTAACAAGAACAAATACCAGTCACTGTGCCAAGCAACATATATACCTTGTATATTTTACAACTGAAATACAAAAGGACCTTCCCATGTGCTGGCTTAGGAAAATCTCAGAGACATCAAGTAACACATATAAGATCAATCAGCTAGTTAGTGGCAGAATCAGGTTGTTCATTCAGCTCAGAAAGACATTCTGGGAAAAAATAGGATCTTTACATGAACAAGACCTTATCTCTGTACAAACTAAGCCCACATGTTTCCTAATAAGGACTCTGTGAACTTCATATTGGAATCTTGATTTTCCTACTTAGTCTGGTGGTCAGTTGGTGGGATGGAGACAGACCACAGCCAAACCTAGCCCTGAATACATGAAGAAGGATTTTGGTATTTTGCCAGTGTATGGATTGAATTGTGTCCCCCAAACATGTTGTAAATTCTTAGCCCTATATCTGTGGCTATAATCCTATTTGGAAATCTATTTTCTTTTTATGTTAATGAGGCAGTAGTAGTGTAGGACCTGTCCTAAATAATCTCTGAGATGTACTGTTGTTTTTAGGTGAATTCAAGTTGTTTCTGACTCATACGATCCTATGGACAACAGAATGAAACCCTCTCTGGCCAGTCCTGTGCCATCCTCCCAGCTGTTACGTTTGAGCCCACTCTTGCAGCCACTGTGTCATATTTTGAATGCCTTCCAACCTGAGAGATTCATCTTTTGGCACTATGTTGTTGTTGTTGTTAAGTGCCGTCGAGTGGATTCTGACCCATAGCCACCCTGTATAGGATTTCCAAGGAGTAGCTGGTGAGCTTGAACCACCAAATGACTTTGCAGTCTGATGTATTAACCCACAGCACCACACCAAGACTCCAGACAGTATTTCAGCTGCTATTCAAAATGTTTTCAGTTGCTAATTCCTCAAGAGTGTATTACCTATTCCTTCTTCCTAATCAGTCATAGTCTGGAAACTCTATTGAAACCTGTCCACCGTAGATGATCCTGCTGGTATGTGATACACTGCTGGCATGGATTCTAGCATCACAGCAACACACCAGCCACTACAGGACAAAAAACTGACAGATGAGATAGAAAAGGGATTAAACAAGCAAGTGAATAAACAGAGCTGGAGAAAGACAGATGCCACATCACATGACCATCACCAAGCAGCCAGGGAACAAGGACCTTTCCCCAGATCCAACACAGAGAGAAAGACTTTCTCTAGAGCTGGCATCCTGAATTTGGATTTGTAGCTTTCTAAACTGGGAGAGAATAGATTTTTGTTTGTTAAAACTACTCACTTCCTACTTGTGGTATTTCTTTTATAGCAGCTTTAAATAACCAACCAGTTGAATAACTCAATCCCCGCATCAGGTGACTCAGGGACTGGAAGCTCTTACAATGTCTTTCTTCAACAACCAGCACAGAGACATTGTGTGGGATGCAAACAGAAAGGACTGAAGTGGCCATCCAGAGACGGCACCTCAGAGGTGGTCATGGACTTGTAACTGAAATGACTTGGGGTTGCAAATGACCACTCAGCATTGAAATAAAAGGTAGGAAAATCTGTAAATAAAGATCAAAACCAAACCCATTGCCACAGATTTCTGAGTGTTACAGAATGGAGCTGTGCCCAATGGAATTTTCTTAACTGCAATCCTTACCGAAGCAGATCACCAGGCATTCTTTTTGGTGGTGCCACTGGATGTGTACTGCGAATGGGAATTAGAAAAGCGTACAGCAGGAAGGCATCAGTAATCAAGTAACCTTGGCAGAATTGAGCGCAAGCCTCCTGCCTAGTCAATTTAAAACTGTTCGTTTGAATAGCTTCTGCAATTCTGGACCAGTGACAGATGCAGGAGGAGTGGGGTACAAAAAGGCTTAAGGTGTACTTTCTGCCTCCAAAGCAAGGAAAATGCTGCTCGGAGAGAGAACTACAAGCACGTAAAGTCGTTACAAACAATGTTAAGATTGCATTTAATCATACACTAAACTGAGTGACCCAGACTGTTTCCAGGGACCATTTCTCAGTCTGGGACAAGTCCCACATGTAACATTTCTACTTTGCGAAGGTCTAAGGGATTTTGATCATTTTTATTTGGGAGGAGTTACTTCCTTTCCCAACACCTGAATGCTAAATAGTGCGCCTTCTAGCTCACACCATACAAAGAAGTTTCCCTCAAGCTACCTTTTCTTTGAAGGGATTGTATTCTTAAGAAATACTTTCAAAAAACAGACTTGGTGGAACAGTGGTGACCCCAAGGCATGTCTTGGAAGAATTTTTAGGAATCTCCCATGGTCTTCATCATTGCTTGCTATCAGCCCTCTATCTAGCATGGCCTGGTGTGGCACTGGCGGTTCAAGCTCACCAGCTGCTCCTTGGAAACCCTATACTGGGTCGCTATGGGTCCGATTCGACTCTTCGGTACTTGACAACAACAAATATAACATGGCAGAGCTTCAAGCACCTCACTTGATTGTCTACTTTGTGTGGAAAGAGAAGTGGTCCGAGGTACGGAAACAGTGTAGTGATGACGGAACTGGTTAATTCGTCAGAGTCTTCGAAGGAATAAGATGGGAAGATTGAGAACAAGTAGGTAGGGGAAAGACATGTGAACTTACATTATGACAAACTGACAGATGGATGGTGACTTACCAGGATTAAACATAAAGCAACAGGAACTCTCAATGTATTTTCTGACTCAGCTGAGTCTTCTACAGTCTTTTCTCTGCAGTCTATATTGACTGATACCCCATGGCCTTGGTACATGTCTATTTGTCTTCACTGAAAATATATTTTAAAACAATAAATAATGAAACTATATGCACAGAAAGATCCTCATTTTTGATAGTATTTATTTTCCTGAATTCCAAGTTACTGCCTGCCTAGTTGTGGTCTTTTTTTGTGTATGTGTGGTCGTTTTCCATCATCACCCCAGGTTTCTGTGTAAGGCCCATATCCAAAGCTGGACCACAACAACTGGCTGGTTTTACACTCCCGGGTGAACCTCAGTAGGTTCATTATACATTTTCATTCCACCATGGCCCCCTGCCCAAGCTGAGGGATACTGTTCCTTGGATACACCTCTGTGTGCTATGCTACCCAGAAGGATGGTAAAAAATGCCACGAGCTTCCAGGATAGCAGGTGAAGAGGAACTGTGTCAAAATCTGAAGTAAAGAATAATAAAAATAACAAAAACAGACTGATCCTTATCCATGGCAACCTGGTGTGTATCAGAATAGAACTGTGCTCTATAGCATTTTTTTTTTTTTATAGGAGTTTTATTCTGAAATGTGAGGAGGTGATATAGTTTTACCACCAATTTCAAGACACATTTTTACAGCATCAATAGCAAATATGCAGTAAAACATCTAGAATAGAACTTAAAATGAAGTCTTTACTTGCTTGTAATATACTTGTCTAGCTGTCTTTATTTTAAAAATGGATCCATATTATTATTATTAAGTTTTTATTGTGAATTATGTGTTAGTTTACATGGTAAACATTATCTTTACATTCATCTTATCGTATTTTGTTTCATTGCAATGATCACAATCCCCTGCATGCATCATTAAACAACCAAAAGGTACACCCCACACGCCTGTCCCCCGGCCACCAGCACACAACCCCTCTTCCTCCCTGAGTCCAGAGTCCCCAGTTGCTCCTTCTGTCCACGTCATCGTCTCTGCCTCCATCCCTAGTGTCACTGCCTCTCTGGACAGGGTCTCGCACTTCACTTTTCTCCCTTGATGGTTCCAGGGATCTCCTCTCCTGGACTGCAAAATCAGCCACTCCCCTCCTTTTGTTACCAAACATTTACATTGACTTTTCCAACACTCACTGTCAGACCTGATAGCAATCATTCCCTATTGAACCTTTTATCAAACCCTTTCAGACAGTGGAGATTCTACCTTTCCTTGTATCCTGTGGAGCTAGGTTCCCTATTGAAAGCTTGTAAGCCAGTCACTTCTTGTCTTTGTAGTCCCCCCATTTTGAGTAGCCAATGTATAAGTTCCCCCTCCCTGTTGACCCTGTGTATCAAGGGGGTGGGAATGATCCTCACTGTAGAGATTTGTCCACTCCTTTGTCATACTGCATCCACAAGCATAGGTCAAGTTCATCCCCTTATACTGGGTTACTCTTTTTTTTTTTTTTTCTTCCCTTCAACTAGAGTTGTGTTCTGATCATCCAGCCATTGATGCCAGGTCAAATGGGTACTCTCTGCAAGTGTGGGTGTTCTTGTGCCTCTCCCATCACTTCGTATCAGCTGGATGCTTCACACTACGTTCTAGTCCTATGGGGCCATGTCCCTACCCATGGGCCCAGGAGTCCCCAGGTGCTGTCATACTGCTGATTAACCATGTCTCAATCCAGGTTAACAGGAGTCTATTGAATGTGGTCGGACTTAGTTCATAATTTCATGGTTGTTTTTCTCCCACTTCCCCTTATCGGTGACCAACATGATCAGCAGCAGGACCATATGCTTGTTAATGTATTCCATTTGAGTTTCAGTCTTGGAAGGGGGTTTGCCTTGAGGGGACCTGACCATTTGCCTTGATGGCTCCCTGGGAAACAACTCACTTGTTCTGATAGTAGTCAATTGGACTGCTGTTAATTGTTTTTGATTTTTTTCTGCTGGTCTTTCTTTCAAGAAGTATCTTCTGTTCTTCTAGCTGCTCCAGACTGATCTGCTTTTCCTTTCATGTGGGTATGTCCCACCTCAGAAGATTCTGGATGATGATCAGGATTCCACCTATGGTCTTGTGCAATGCAAAGGCTCTGCAGGAAGCCTCCTTCATTGGGCAAGTTCTAGCCCCATTTTAGGTATTCCAAATAATTACAGGCTGAAGACGGACTTATGAGCTTTTTCCAGTGATGTTTCTGGCTCCTCCTCTCTCTCTGATTCTAGTGTCTAGTTTACAATAGGAGGTAAGGGAAACCAAGATTCAAAAGACA